>NC_141876.1:130015984-130319015 GCF_056163025.1 Triticum urartu
ATAGCCTCTACGATATTTATGTTCATGGTGCATTATATCCTACTCATGCTTGCATTCGGTGTTGATTAATTTTAATGCATGTTCATGACTGTTGTCTCTCTCTAGCTGGTCACTTCCCAGTCTTTTGCTAGCCTTCACCTGTACTAAGCGGGAATACTGCTTGTGCATCCAATTCCATAAACCCCAAAGTTATTCCATATGAGTCCACCATACCTACCTATATACGGTATCTACCTGTCGTTCCAAGTAAATTTGTATGTGCCAAACTCTAAACCTTCAAATAAACATTATGTTTTGTATGCTCGAATAGCTCATGTATCAACTAGGGCTGTCTGTATCTTCCATGTTAGGTGGGTTATTATCAAGAGGAGTGGACTCCGCTCCTCACTCACGAGAAAATGGCTGGTCATCAGGATGCCCAGTCCCATGCTTTATGCAAATCAAATCAAAATAACTGCAAACAAAACTCCCCCGGGATTGTTGTTAGTTGGAGGCACTCGTTGTTTCGAGCAGGCCATGGATTGATGCATGTTGGTGGAGGGGGAGTATAAACTTTACCATTCTGTTTGGGAACCGCCTATAATGTGTGTAGCATGGAAGATATCGCCATCTCTTGGTTGTTATGTTGACAATGAAAGTATACCGCTCAAAATATTATTCATATCTATTTCAAAACCGAGCTCTGACACCTCTACAAATCCCCGCTTCCCTCTGTGAAGGGCCTATCTATTTACTTTTATGCTGAGTCATCCTCCTCTTATTAAAAAGCACCAGTTGGAGAGCACCACTGTCATTTGCATCCGTTACTGTTAGTTTACATTGAGTATGACTTGACTGGATCTCTTTTACCATGAATTACAATGTCTAGTCAGTCCTTGATCTTAAAAGGTGCTCTGCATTTATGTTTTGCGGTCTCAGAAAGGGCTAGCGAGATACCATCTTGTTATATCATATCATGATTGTTTGAGAGAGTGTTATCATCCGAGATTTATTATTATTGCTCGCTAGTTGATTATGCCATTGATATGAGTAAACATGAGACCTAAATTTTATTGTGAGTATGGTTAGTTCATAATCTTTGCTGAAAACTTGAATGCTGGCTTTACATATTTACAACAACAAGAGCAAACAGAGTTTGTAAAAGTTTTTCTTTATCACTTTCAGTTTATCAACTAAATTGCTTGAGGACAAGCAAAGGTTTAAGCTTGGGGGAGTTGATACGTCTCCGTCGTATCTACTTTTCCAAACACTTTTGCCCTTGTTTTGGACTCTAACTTGCATGATTTGAATAGAACTAACCCGGACTGACGCTGTTTTCAGTAGAATTGCCATGGTGTTATTTTTGTGCAGAAATAAAAGTTCTCGGAATGACCTGAAAATCAACGGAGAATTATTTTGGAATATATAATAAATACTGGAAGGAAGATCCACGTCAGGGGGGCCTCCACCTGTCCACGAGGGTGGGGGCGCGCCTGCCCCCCTAGGCGCGCCCCCTGCCTCGTGGGCCCCCTGACGCTCCACCGACCTCAACTTTGACTCCATATATTCACTTTCGGGGAGAAAAAACCAAAGAGAAGGATTCATCGTGTTTTACGACACGGAGCCACCGCCAAGCCCTAAACTCTCTCAGGAGGGCTGATCTGGAGTCCGTTCGGGGCTCCGGAGAGGGGAATTCATCGCCATCGTCATCATCAACCATCCTCCATCACCAATTTCATGATGCTCACCGCTGTGTGTGAGTAATTCCATCGTAGGCTTGCTGGACGGTGATGGGTTGGATGAGATTTATCATGGAATCGAGTTAGTTTTGTTAGGGTTTGATCCCTAGTATCCACTATGTTCTGATATTGATGTTGCTATGACTTTGCTATGCTTAATGCTTGTCACTAGGGCCCGAGTGCCATGATTTCAGATCTGAACCTATTATGTTTTCATCAATATATGAGAGTTCTTGATCCTATCTTGCAAGTCTATAGTCACCTATTATGTGTTATGATCCGTTAACCCCGAAGTGACAATAATCGGGATACTTACCGGTGATGAACGTAGTTTGAGGAGTTCATGTATTCACCATGTGTTAATGCTTTGTTCCGGTACTCTATTAAAAGGAGGCCTTAATATCCCTTAGTTTCCAATAGGACCCCGCTGCCATGGGAGGGTAGGACAAAAGATGTCATGCAAGTTCTTTTCCATAAGCACGTATGACTATATTCGGAATACATGCCTACATTACATTGATGAACTGGAGCTAGTTCTGTGTCACCCTAGGTTATGACTGTTACATGATGAACCGCATCCGCCATAATTCTCCATCAACGATCCATTGCCTATGAGCTTTTCATATATTGTTCTTCGCTTATTTACTTTTTCGTTGCTATTGTTATCATCACTACAAAACACCAAAAATATTACTTTTGCTACTGTTACTTCTGCTATCGTTACCACTACTATCATATTACTTTGGTACTAAATACCTTGCTGCAGATAGTAAGTTTCCAGGTGTGGTTGAATTGATAGCTCAGCTGCTAATACTTGAGAATATTCTTTGGCTCCCCTTGTGTCGAATCAATAAATTTGGGTTGAATACTCTACCCTCGAAAACTGTTGCGATCCCCTATACTTGTGGGTTATCAATATGTATCTTGCAAATCTCTATGTCTCCCTCCTTGACTTGATCGCGGATGGAATTGAAGCGTCTCTTAATGTCCTTGGTTCTCTTGTGAAATCTGGATTCCTTTGCCAAGTAAATTGCACCAGTATTGTCACAAAAGATTTTCATTGGACCCGATGCACTAGGTATGAAACCTAGATCGGATATGAACTCCTTCATCCAGACTCCTTCATTTGCTGCTTCTGAAGCAGCTATGTATTCCGCTCCACACGTAGATCCCGCCACGACGCTCTGTTTGGAACTACACCAACTGACGGCTCCACCATTTAATAAAAACATGTATTCGGTTTGTGACTTAGAATCATCCGGATCAGTGTCAAAGCTTGCATCGGCGTAACCATTTACTACGAGCTCTTTGTCACCTCCATATACGAGAAACACATCCTTAGTCCTTTTCAGGTATTTCAGGATGTTCTTGACCGCTGTCCAGTGATCCACTCCTGGATTACTTTGGTACCTCCCTGTTAAACTTATAGCAAGGCACACATCAGGTCTGGTACACAACATTACATACACGATAGAACCTATGGCTGAAGCATAGGGAACACCTTTCATTTTCTCTCTATCTTTTGCAGTGGTCAGGCATTGAGTCTGACTCAACTTCACACCTTGTAATACAGGCAAGAACCCTTTCTTTGCCTGATCCATTTTGAACTTCTTCAAAACTTTATCAAGGTATGTGCTTTATGAAACTCCAATTAAGCGTCTTGATCTATCTCTATAGATCTTGATGCCCAATATATAAGCAGCTTCACCGAGGTCTTTCATTGAAAAATTCTTATTCAAGTATCCTTTTATGCTATTCAGAAATTTAGTATCATTTCCGATCAATGATATGTCATCTACATATAATATCCGAAGTGCTACGGAGCTCCCACTCACTTTCTTGTAAATACAGACTTCTCCAAAAGTCTGTATAAAACCATATGCTTTGATCACACTATCAAAGCGTATATTCCAACTCCGAGAGGCTTGCACCAGTCCATAAATGGATCGCTGGAGTTTGCATACTTTGTTAGGACCTTTTGGATCGACAAAATCTTCTGATTGCATCATATATAACTCTTCTTTAAGGTATCCATTAAGGAATGCAGTCTTGACATCCATTTGCCAAATTTCATAATCATAAAATGCGGCAATTGCTAACATGATTCAGACAGACTTAAGCATCGCTACGGGTGAGAAGGTCTCATCGTAGTCAACTCCTTGAACTTGTCGAAAACCTTTTGCAACAAGTCGAGCTTTGTAGACAGTAACATTACCGTCAGCATCAGTCTTCTTCTTGAAGATCCATTTATTCTCTATGGCCTGCCGATCATCGGGCAAGCCAACCAAGCCCACACTTTGTTCTCATACATGGATCCCATCTCAGATTTCATGGCTTCAAGCCATTTTGCAGAATCTGGGCTCATCATCGCTTCCTCATAGTTCGTAGGTTCGTCATGGTCAAGTAACATGACTTCCAGAACAGGATTACCGTACCACTCTAGTGCGGATCTTACTCTGGTTGACCTACCAGGTTCGGTAGTAACTTGATCAAAAGTTTCATGATCATCATAATTAGCTTCCTCACTTACTGGTGTAGGAATCACTGGAATTGATTTCAGTGATGAACTACTTTCCAATAAGGGAGAAGGTACAATTACCTCATCAAGTTCTACTTTCCTCCCACTCACTTCTTTCGAGAGAAACTCCTTCTCTAGAAAGGATCCATTCTTAGCAACGAATATATTGCCTTCGGATCTATGAAGACACATTTCTCCGATTTGGGTTCGAGATTATCAGGTTGAAGCTTTTTCACATAAGCATCGCAGGCCCAAACTTTAAGAAACGACAACTTGGGTTTCTTGTCAAACCACAGTTCATAAGGCGTCGTCTCAACGGATTTAGATGGTGCCCTATTTAATGTGAATGCAGCTGTCTCTAAAGCATAACCCCAAAATGATAGCGGTAAATCAGCGAGAGACATCATAGATCGCACCATATCTAGTAAAGTACGATTATGATGTTCAGACACACCATTACGTTGTGGTGTTCCAGGCGGCGTGAGGTTTGAAACTATTCCGCATTATTTAAAATAAAGTCCAAACTCATAACTCAAATATTCGCCTCCACGATCAGATCGTAGAAACTTAATTTTCTTGTTACGATGATTTTCCACTTCACTCTGAAATTCTTTGAACTTTTCAAATGTTTCAGACTTATGTTTCATCAAGTAGATATACCCATATCTACTCAAATCATCTGTGAAGGTGAGAAAATAACGATATCCGCCGCGAGCTTGAATTTTCATTGGACCACATACATCAGTATGTATGATTTCCAATAACCCTGTTGCTCGCTCCATTGTTCCGTAGAACGGAGTTTTAGTCATCTTGCCCATGAGCCATGGTTCACAAGTACCAAGTGATCCCAGAAGTCCATCATAATGGAGTTTCTTCATGCGCTTTACACCAATATGACCTAAACGGCAGTGCCACAAATAAGTTGCACTATCATTATCAACTCTGCATCTTTTGGCCTCAATACTATGAACATGTGTATCACTACTATCAAGATTTAGTAAAAATGGACCACTCATCAAGGGTGCATGACCATAAAAGATATTACTCATATAAATAGAACAACCATTATTCTCTGATTTAAATGAATAACCGTCTCGCATCAAGCAAGATCCAGATATAATGTTCATGCTCAACGCTGGCACCAAATAACAATTATTTAGGTATAAAACTAATCCCGAAGGCAGATGTAGAGGTAGCGTGCCGACGGCGATCACATCGACTTTGGAACCATTTCCCACGTGCATCGTCACCTCGTCCTTAGCCAATCTTCGCTTAATCCGTAGCCCCTGTTTCGATTTGCAAATGTTAGCAACTAAACCGGTATCAAATACCCATGCACTACTGCGAGCATTAGTAAGGTACACATCAATAACATGTATATCAAATATACCTTTCACTTTGCCATCCTTCTTCTCCGCCAAATACTTGGGGCAGTTCCGCTTCCAGTGACCAGTTACTTTGCAGTAGAAGCACTCAGTCTCAGGCTTAGGTCCAGACTTGGGTTTCTTCACTTGAGCAGCAACTAGCTTGTTGTTCTTCTTCAAGTTCCCCTTCTTCCCTTTACCTTTTTCTTGAAACTGGTGGTCTTGTTGACCATCAACACTTGATGCTCCTTCTTGATTTCTACTTCCGCAGCTTTTAGCATTGCGAAGAGCTCAGGAATCGTCTTATCCATCCCTTGCATATTATAGGTCATCACGAAGCTCTTATAGCTTGGTGGCGGTGATTGAAGAACTCTATCAATGACACTATCATCAGGAAGATTAACTCCCAGTTGAGTCAAGTGGTTGTGGTACCCAGACATTCTGAGTATATGTTCACTGACAGAACTATTCTCCTCCATCTTGTAGCTGTAGAACTTATTGGAGACTTCATATCTCTCAATCCGGGCATTTGCTTGAAATATTAACTTCAACTCCTGGAACATCTCATATGCTCCATGAAGTTCAAAACGTCGTTGAAGTCCCGGTTCTAAGCCGTAACGCATGGCACACTCAACTATCGAGTAGTCATCAGCTTTGCTGTGCCAGGTGTTCATAACATCTGGCGTTGCTCCTGCAGCGGGTTTGTCACCTAGCGGTGCTTTCAGGACATAATTCTTTTGTGCAGCAATGAGGATAATCCTCAAGTTACGTACCCAGTCCATGTAGTTGCTACCATCATCTTTCAACTTAGCTTTCTCTAGGAACGCATTAAAATTTAACGGGACAACAGCACGGGCCATCTATATACAACAACATAGACATGCAAAATACTATCAGGTACTAAGTTTCATGATAAGTTAAAGTTCAATTAATCAAATTACTTAAGAACTCCCACTTAGATAGACATCTCTCTAATTATCTAAGTGATCACGTGATCCATATCAACTAAACCATGTTCGGTCATCACGTGAGATGGAGTAGTTTTCAATGGTGAACATCACTATGTTGATCATATCTACTATATGATTCACGCTCGACCTTTCGGTCTCCAGTGTTACGAGGCCATATCTGTATATGCTAGGCTCGCCAAGTTTAACCCGAATATTCTGCGTGTGCGAAACTGGCTTGCACCCGTTGTATGTGAACGTAGAGCTTATCACACCCGATCATCACGTGGTGTCTCGGCACGACGAACTGTAGCAACGGTGCATACTCAGGGAGAACACTTATACGTTGAAATTTAGTGAGAGATCATCTTATAATGCTACCGCCGAACTAAGCAAAATAAGATGTATAAAGGATAAACATCACATGCAATCAATATAAGTGATATGATATGGCCATCATCATCTTGTGCCTTTGATCTCCATCTCCAAAGCACCGTCATGATCACATCGTCACCGGCTTGACACCTTGATCTCCATCGAAGCATCGTTGTCGTCTCGCCAACTATTGCTTCTATGACTATCGCTACCGCTTAGTGATAAAGTAAAGCAATTACATGGCGATTGCATGTCATACAATAAAGCGAGAACCATATGGCTCCTGCCAGTTGCTGATAACTGTGTTACAAAACATGATCATCTCATACAATAAAATTTAGCATCATGTCTTGACCATATCACATCACAACATGCCCTGCAAAAACAAGTTAGACGTCCTCTACTTTGTTGTTGCAAGTTTTACGTGGCTACTACGGGCTGAGCAAAAACCGTTCTTACCTACGCATCAAAAACCACAATGCGGTATAGTGATTGCTTTTTGATCTTCAGAAAGAACCCTGTTCATTGAATCCGATTCAACTAAAGCTGGAGAAACAGACACCCACTAGCCACCTGTGTGTGAAGCACGTCGGTAGAACCAGTCTCGCGTAAGCGTACGCGTAATGTCGGTCTGGGCCGCTTCATCCAACAATTCCGCTGAATCAAGAATCAACTAGTGACGGCCAGCAATATGTATATACCTACGCCCACAACTCATTTGTGTTCTACTCGTGCATATAACATCTACGCATAAACCTGGCTCGGATGCCATTGTTGGGGAACGCAGTAATTTCAAAAAAACTCCTACGCACATGCAAGATCATGGTGATGCATAGCAATGAGAGGGGAGAGTATTGTCTACATACCCTCGTAGACCGTAAGCGGAAGCGTTATGACAACACGGTTGATGTAGTCGTACGTCTTCATGATCGACCGATCTATCACCAAAGGTACGTCACCTCCGTGATCTGCACACGTTCGGCTCGGTGACGTCTCGCGAACTCACGATCCAGTAGATCTTTGAGGGAGAGCTTTGTCAGCGCGACGACGTGATAACGGTGATGATGTTGCTACCGGAACAGGGCTTCGCATAAGCACCGCTATGATATTACCGAGGTGGATTATAGTGGAGGGGGGCACCGCACACGGCTAAAAGATCAATGATCAACTTGTGTGTCTATGGGGTGCCCCCTCCCCCGTATATAAAGGAGTGGAGGAGGGGAGGGGCCTGCCCTCTCTATGGCGCGCCCTAGGGGAGTCCTACTCCCACCGGGAGTAGGATTCCCCCCTTCCATGTAGTAGGAGTAGGAGAGAAGGAAGGGAGGAGAGGAGAAAGGAAAGGGGGGCGGCCCCCTCCCAATTCGGATTGGGCTAGGGGGCGCCTCCCACCTTTTCCTTCCCTCTCCTCTTTTCCACTAAGGCCCAATAAGGCCCATATACTCCCCGGGGGTTTCCGGTAACCTCTCATTACTCCGAAAAATGCCCGAACTCATCCAGAACCATTCCGATGTCCAAATATAGGCTTCCAATATATCGATATTTATGTCTCGACTATTTCGAGACTCCTCGTCATGTCCGTGATCAAATCCGGGACTCCAACTACCTTCGGTACATCAAAACACATAAACTCGCAATACCGATCGTCATCGAACGTTAAGCGTGCAGACCCAACGGGTTCGAGAACTATGTAGACATGACCGAGACATGTCTCCGGTCAATAACCAATAGCGGAACCTGGATGCTCATACTGGTTCCTACATATTCTACGAAGATCTTTATCGGTCAAACCACATAACGATCTACGTTGTTCCCTTTGTCATCGGTATGTTACTTGCCCGAGATTCGATCGTCAGTATCTCAATACCTAGTTCAATCTCGTTACCGACAAGTCTCTTTACTCGTTCGGTAATGCTACATCTCGTAACTAACTTATTAGCTACATTTCTTGCAAGGCTTATAGTGATGTGCATTACCGAGAGGGCCCAGAGATACCTCTCTGACAATTGGAGTGACAAATCATAATCTTGATCCATGCCAACTCAACAAACACCATTGGAGACACCTGTAGAGCACCTTTATAATCACCCAGTTACGTTGTGATGTTTGGTAGCACACAAAGTGTTCCTCCGGTATTCGGGAGTTGCATGATCTCATAGTCATAGGAACATGTATAATTATGGAGAAAGCAATAGCAACAAACTAAACGATCATCGTGCTAAGCTAACGGATGGGTCAAGTCAATCACATCATTCTCTAATGATGTGATCCCGTTAATCAAATGACAACTTATGTCTATGGTTAGGAGACATAACCATCATTGATTCAACGAGCTAGACAAGTAGAGGCAAACTAGTGACACTCTGTTTGTCTATGTATTCACACATGTACTAAGTTTCTGGTTAATACAATTCTAGCATGAATAATAAACATTTATCATGATATAAGGAGATATAAATAACAACTTTATTATTGCCTCTAGGGCATATTTCCTTCAAACAACACCCACGGAAAAAGATATCTTTTAAGAATAAATGTATGTCTGATCTCCTAGTCCAGATATGTGCTTATTATAATAGTATATATCTTATTTGTGTAATTGTTGTCTTCAAATATTCAACTGTTGAAATATACACTCAAGAGCCTAGAATCAAAACTTTGGTTGCACAAAAAATGTAAAGTTTGAGAAAGATCCCACTACACTCATTTGCAACACCAACAAAAATACGTGAAAGAAGAAATCAAATCATTTCCCTAGGTTTTGAAAGACAAGAGACAACCAAGAATTTATATCAAAACCCACACTTTACTTTTCACTTTGATCATTTGCCCCTCCCCCCCCCCCCCGAGGTTGATGAGTGGGGCCGTGGTACTAGCCATTGACACATTCCTGGGGCAAATCATCCAACCCTTGGTAAAGCATGGCAAATCATCTAATCCACCAGAGACAACCTGGAGGCGACCAACTTTTCTCCCCGACCCACCAACGCCACCTCGGGTACCCCTGGACGCCATCAGACTCTTAGGAGGGGAGAGGGAAGAGAAGGATCCTGGATCTGTGTGCTAGGTTTGTGTTACATATGGCTCTCTACTTGTTCATCGTTAGTGAAATTGAGGCATTGACGACGATGGAAACAATGGTTCCTCCACTTTTCCCATGTCGATGTCCTTCCTTGTAGGGGCATCGACAAGTCGAGGGATTGTTTTGATCGCCGAGCATTCGGGCCCGGTGTGAAGCATTTTTCCACGACGACATAGCTAGTAGAGGGGATGATGTTCCAACGTGTTTTTGTTCTCCATTTCCACCTTCGTTTGATGAAGCTCAATCACATACAGCTCTGTCGGTGAACTTGTGAGATTGTGTCCCCCCTCCTGACTAACTAGAGTTGTGATTGTCCTTTGGCCCTTCTAGGCAACAGGTTCTTTGAGACGACACTCTGTCTACATCGCGGTCGCTAGCATCTTCTGGTCTACATCGACAATTTCTCGGTTGTTGCTTCTGCAAGCTCATGGGTTCCAACAAAGTTACTCTGGTAAGAAGGAGGCCCAAAGGCAGCAACGAGTGTCACTCATGGTGCGCCATTGAGGGATGCAAAAGGAAGATGGTGTTATTTTCCTCAAGAACGTACTTGTAACAAATTTCTTATCCTTGTAAGGGAGTACTTGCAAGCACTAATTTTATGTAATATTATTTGGCCTTGTCTATTTTCCAAAACAAACATGAACGAAGTTTCTTCACTAGATGTGTGGGTGAAACTCGAGATGCACGAGATGGACATGTAGATAACTACAGAGGACTTTGATGCAACTTGTTGTTTTATCTCGGCCCTTTGTTGTTTCATTTTTGTTCGGTTCGATGTATTTGTCTAATATCAATAAAGTTGGATAGTTTACTCAAGAAAAAAAAGAAATGAGTATTTCTTATGCCAGAGCCCATCTCTACACGTGTTTCTACAAAAATATAACAAATATGCAGAAAGTGAAATAGAAAATGTGAAGTAATGTATTAGTCTAATATCCAACCTTATTATGCGATTGGTATAAGTGATGGCTCTAAATGACGTGGCATGTGACAACAACATATAGTTAGTTGGCTATACTATTAGCCTCGCCCTTATGACAACAACATTTATTTAATAACATTGCACTGATATTGTGAATATAAAATACACGCTGAGCAACTGAAATTGAGAGATACCTCATATGTCTAACTTTACTAAGATGGCTAGAAATGAGAGAGACTCTTTTATGCCGATGTCCCCCGGTCCCCGCATGTTTCTCTTTTTTCGACAAAGGGTAATGAGAGACCCTCTCTTACAAGGGTATCCCCGCATGTTACTCGAACATCGTCATTGTTCTTCGTTTTTCGTCAACACACTAGCTTCTTTTTTCATGGGTGTCCCTAGTTGTTAGTCGGCCACCGCGGTTTTCTCTTTCCTCGTGCTCAAATTTGTTATTCAGGGCCAGCAAAAGTCTCTACAAAATTGTAAGATCATGTACAAAGGTTCACGCCTGTCCCATACTGAATGCGTGTTATATCGACTAGAGGGGGTGAATAGACGATTTTTACAAATTCGTTACTGAGGAAATTCAACTTGAGGAATTTCCTAAGTCGCGAACTACAAGCAGCGGAATAAGTACTCAGGTGCATGCAGAACAGAGCAGTAGCATAGTCATCATGATGAAATGAAACATACACAGAGCACAAGAAGAGTGTAAACAGGACAAGCAGGCTAAAGACAAAGTGAATGAAGAACTAGGATTGAGGAAATTGAGAAAGTCTTCAATCAAAGTCTTCAAACAGTAACGATCAAGTACATCAACACATGAATGAGGAAATGAAAGGGTTGAGAAAATAGAACCAGTAGCTTGGTGAATACGATGATTTGGTAGACCAATTCCAACTGCTGTGACAGTCGTACGTCTGGTTGGAGCGGCTAGGTATTTAAACCTGAGGACACACAGTCCCGGGAACACAGTCCTCACCGTATTCTCCTTGAGCTAAGATCACACAGACCTCGACTAATCAATCGTGGTAAGTCTTCAGGTGACTTCCAAACCTTCACAGACTCGGTCACTCGGCGATCCACAATTCCTCTTGGATGCTCTAGACCATGACGCCTAACCATCTGGAGGATGCACAGTCCTCAAAGGTAACAAGCGTCGGTTCCACACAGGAACAATCTCTTCAGTGATATTCAATCACTTTGGGTGTGTAGGTGTTCGGGTTTGGGTTTTCCTCACTTGATGATTTTCGCTCAAAGTCCTCGAAGGATGGGATGCTCTCAATGACAGGTGTCAATTTCTCTCGGAGTAGCCAACCAACTAGTGGTTGTAGGGGGCGGCTATTTATAGCCTAGGGAGCAACCCGACATGATAAGACATAAATGCACTTCAATGATATGACCGTTAGGTGGGTAGACATTTTGGGACAGCTGGCGCATAACACAGCAACGGTCGGAAATTTGAGTATCGAATTCCTCAGGGCTATCATGTTCCTCACTTGTAGGCAATCCGCACTGGCGAATTTCTAACTCTTTACTCAGAAAAAATTCCTCATAAACCAGAAAATCTTCGTCTCCGTCACTGAAGAAATTGACTGAACTATATGAGATTGCTTTCACTCGGAAGGATTGGGTAGGTGTAGGATTTTGAGATGAGCATCACTTGGAAACTTTTTCTTAGTTTTACCTCGACCCCCTTTAACAGTACGGTGTTTCCTATGACACAATAAAGAGAAAATGAAACTACGAAAACAAAAGTCTTCATGCTTCATAATCCTCGCATGAATATCAAAGTCTTTAAGGTCACACCAATTTCCTCACTTTCAAAGTCTTCAAGAAAATAAGTCTTCAACTGAAGATGTTCATCATTAGGGGTCGACTTTCATCATAAATATCAAACTTCTCATAGACTTATAGAACCTATGCACACTAATAAACACATTATTTTCTTAACCTATCAGTTTTCAATACACCAAAATCACTAAGAGGCACTATATACACTTACACATACAACCTCCTCACAAAAAGTATAAATGCAATATGGACCTTTGATAAATCATACCTGACTTTTCGTATGTATACGCGAGACCTCGTGGCCCCAGGGCCTCCACCACTCCACCCAGCAACTTGTTCTGATTTCAAACAGCGCGGATTATACAAGAACAACAAAACATCGTTCATATAAAAACAATTCCCCAAAATTGAAATTTTTCTTTTAGAAAAATATGAACAATTTGCAAATGCCGAATATTTTTGGGAAAAGGCAAATAATTTATAAAACACCAAACATTTCTTAATGAATACTTTTTCAAATTTAGGAAAACAATGTGATGAACTTTTGGGATTCCGAACATTTTCTGAAAAATGTAGGCAGTTTATAAAAATGCAAAAATATGAAAATTCCAAAAAAATAGAAAAAACATGAATAAAAATCAAAACATGATTTCTTTTTAAAAGCATGAACATTTTTGAAAAAAATTTATAAATCTGACCAACATTTGGAAAAAAACAAACTTTTATTAGATTTGTGAAGAATTTTTAAAGCAGGAATTTTTTTTGGAATCCCATTTTTTTTAATTTGTGAAGAAAAATTGAAAATAAGGACATATTTTTAACTTCTGAATTTTCTGAAAAGCACGAACATTTATAAATTTCCCAGACATTTTTTGAACTTACAAACAAAACTGGAAAATACGAACATTTTTTGTTGAACTGAAAAATTATAACCTAAACAATTTTTGAAATTTGCAAACATTTCTTGAAAGGTGATTAAAAAATACAAACAGTTCTAGAACCAACAGGTGCCCGACGGGTGCGATATAGTCGCCTAGTTGGGTCAAGGTCTAAGCGTCTTTTTTCTTTTTTTCATTATTCTTCTCTTTTTTGTTAATTCATTTTTCCCTTTTTGAACTTCTTTATTGTTTTTGAAACGAGTTCAAAATATTGAAATATTGTTCGGAATACCAAAATAACACTTCTAAAGATTTTATTAAATTATGATTTTAATTTTTTTCGCCAAACATTAATTAAATGTTTTTTTATGCAAAGCATTTACTATTTGCAATTTTGTCACTTTGTATTTATTAGTTAATGTTAAAAACTTAAAATGATGCTCCCTCCGTCCTATAATATAAGAGCGTTTTTACACTAGCGTAGTGCCAAAAATGCTCTTATATTATGGGACGGAGAGAGTAGTTTTAAGTACATGTTTAAATTATAATTTTAAATACTTTTTTTTATTTTAAACCTAGCATGATTGCCTACCATGGGCATGCCAACCTTCTCGCAAGTTGTGGTCATTTTTTTTCATTGACTTGTATGACCAACTCAAGGCAACATGCCAAGTTGTTTTGATTTTCGATAATATTTGCATTTTTTAAAGTTTTCTCGGTCAAAAAAGATGGATAAATGGTCGAACGTGTCGCAACTTGCCTACAGTGTGAGAAATCATTTAAATCTGGCATGAATGCATACCATGGGTATTCCCACCTGGTTACAAAAAGTGGGGGTCATTTTAAGAATGTCCAAAACTAGATCAATTTTAAACGGAGTGTGCCCGGGTAGGGCCAGAAGGCTCCGCTTGCCAGTATGTTGTTTCTTGACATCCTTGAAGTGACCCCAATTTTTTTCATAGACTTATATCACCAATTCAACGCACCATGCCAAGTTGTTCATGTTTTCGACAAGTTTGGCATTTTCTAGAGTTTTCTTGGTAAAAAAAGGCTGATAAATGTCTGAGCGTGACACAACTTGCATAAGATGTTGGAATTCGTTCAAACATGATATGGATGCCTGCCATGGGCATGCCCCAGGTGGAAAAAGTTGGGGTTATTTCATGCATGTCAAAAAATAGACCATGGTTAATGAAGGGTGTTCATGTAGAAAAGAAGGGTCCGTTTGAGAGTGTGTATTTTTCGGTATCCTTCAAATGATTCAATTTTTTTCATGAGCTTATATGACCAATTAAAGCCATCATGCCAATATGTTTTAGTTTTCGACAAATCTTGCATTTCCTGATGTTTTCTAAGTGAAAAAAGGCCGATAATTGGCCGGACGTGACGCACCTTGCATATGGTGTCGAACCTGGAAAGAATGTCTACCATGGGCAAGCCCATGTGCTGGCAAAATTTGGGGTCATTTCATTCATGTCCAAAAATATATCATGTACAATGGAGGGTGTTCGGGTAAGCGAGAGGATTGTTTGAGAGCAAAAAAAATTGGCAACCGTTGAATGACACCGATGTTTTTTCCATGAGCTTATATGATCAATGAAAGGAACCATGCAAAGTTCTGTGGGTTTTCGATAATTTTAGCATTTTCTAGAGTTTTATCAGTGAAAATGGCCGATAAATAGCCGAACGTGACACAATTTGCATACAGTGTCAGAATTCGTTCAAACCTGGCATGAATGCCTATCATGGGCATGCACACCTACCGAAAAAATTAATGTCATTTTATGCATGTCCAAAAATAGAACATGTTCAACGAAGAGTGTTCGGGTGGCCAGAGGGGTCCGTTTGAGAGCGAGCCTTTTGGCATCCGTCATTGAACCGAAATGTTTTCCATGAGGTTATATGACCAATTGAAGGCACCATGCCAAGTTGTTTGAGTTTCTGAGAAAATTTTCATTTTCGGGTGCTTTCTTGATAAAAAAAAAGACAGATAAATGGTCGGACGTGTCGCAACTTGCATACGGTGTGAGAAATCGTCCAAACCTAACATGGGCATACCAACCTGCTTGCAAAAGTTGGGCTCATTTGAAAGATGTCCAAAAATATACAATGTTGAGTGTTCGGGTAGGCGAGAAGGGCCCGTCTGAGAGTATGTTGTTTTTTAAACCTTTTTAAAATGCGTGAACATTTTTTTGTTTTGCACGAATATTTTTAAAATATGTGAAGATGTTTTGAATCAGCAAACATTTTTGTAATTCATGAACAATTTTGAATTTTTTTTGAACATTATAAAAAATTCATGAACAATTTTTGATATTCCTAACATTTGTTCAATTTCATATCTTTTTTTGAAAACACCAAATATGTGAACATTTTTTGATTCCATGAACATTTTATGATTTCTTGAACATTTTTTCAAAATGCACAATTTTTTAAAAGTTGGAAACTTTTTGGAATAGAAAATTATTTAAAATAGAAACAAACAAAAAAAGGAAAAACGAAATTAAGAAAACTGAGCGCGCCTTACATGGGCCGGCCCAAAAGGCTTTTAGCATTGATTTGAAGAAGATAAAAGAACTAAACTTGGCATGTTTTTCTCAAAAAACTAAACTAAACTAAACTTGGCATGTCGAGTAAGTTGTCCCGCTTGGTTAATACAATTGCGCTCAATCGGGAGGGCAGGAATTCAAATCACCTTGCTGCACTTTTTTTTGAGTTTTTAACTGAGAAGAAAAAGAGCAAATGGGCCGGGCCTGGAGTGGAGGGTAATGTGTTTAGGAGAGTTGTACCAAAGCGAAAGTGAATTTCAAATACTTAGGCCTGTTCGGAGAACCTCCACTTCACAACTCCACTCCCGAAGCAAGTGGAGTTACTGTTGAAAGTCACAGAACCGACGGCCATGGGACTGATGGGAGGCTGGGAGCACTAGGTGCCATGTGTGACTGCGCGCTGCGATGGTAGCCGGTAGCCAGCGCTGCAGCTATTGTGTGCCTCAGTGGCAGCAACTGGCGGCTGCTCCTCTTCACAGTGATGCACGGCGACGATCTGCAGTTCTAGGCTGGGCCGCTCGGCTAAGTGCAATTTTTTTTGCTCCAACACTGGGTGGGCCACGGCCCAATCGGCCTTGCCGTGGCTCCGCTAGTGCCGGTGTCTGAAGAGGTATCCTCTTAGGGATGCCTCCTTGGCTTTTCTCCTCCTTCTAACGTTCAGGGTGAAAATTCATGTTCACTTCGGCAGACATAGTGGCGGCGGGCTTTGTATCGTGACCCTCTTGAGGGTGTCGGTAGCGAGGGTAGGTGTCTTTCGATCGTTGGGGCATGTTCGAGATGGTTTAGAGTTCCGTCCAGCTACACCTCAGTTCTGACAACTAATGTTTGCACCTATCTTTTACTTTTGATGGAATCTTCTCTCGGTCGTTTCTGCTTGACGGTTAACGCTCCTCGGTCTGGAGCGAGAGGACGGAGGGTCCTCTCCGACAACAGTTTGGTGGGGTGGTGTGACGAAATCCAGTGATTTTTTCTAGGTGTCACGTGTTCACTTGTTGCCGGTGGCCTTGATGGCGTCTTGCGTTGTCTGGCCTCTCTTGTGCTTATTCTAGGCGGTTTTGTTGGAGATGAATAGTAGTGCTTTTATCAGCATGTTTGAGGGTTTTCTTAGCATTATGTATCATTCGGTAGTGTGGCTTTATATTTATAAAGCGGACAAAAGACTGTTTTGTTCGTGAGAGAGAGAGAGAATCTACTACCACTATAAAGAAAGAGAGGGCGGAGAACCAGATCATCCTATCTATTGAAACCTGCAATCTGATGGTCTACATCCCTCCAACATACTAAACGTGTTTTACGCTTTAATTATCCACCATGCATGCCATTGTTTAAACAGTTTTGCTAGAACTCATCTAGATGATATAATTTGGTATCATTCATCTTTTATAGCCATTGAATGTGATGCTATAAGATGCTATAAGATGTGTGTGCTGACGTGAATGATATATGTTCTTGTTTTTCAAGTGAATGAGACCAAATTATGTCTCATCTAAATGAGTTCTACGTACTCCCTTGTTTAAAACATCCGTTAACGAAAATCATCATTAACGAAATCCCCGTCGCTAACCAAACGCGGTACCCCACCACTCGCCCCTCTCTCTCGCACGCTTCTCTCTCTCCCTCGCTAACCTCTCCACCACGCCCCGACACCCACGCCCTTCTCGCCCACGCCCTTCTCGGCCGCCGCAGCCCCACGCCGCCCGCTGCTCGCCCACGCCCTTCTCGCCCGCCGCCGCCGGCCCCCCTCTCGTCCTCGCCGGCGGCCCCTTCTCGTCGCCGACGGGCAGGGAGGGGAGGGGGCTGGATCGTTGGGGGGACAGACAGTACCTCTCTTGTGCGGTTGAACTGGGAGAGGATGACGTCGGCGGAGCGGAGGGTGTGGTCGATGTTCTCGTGGGCGGTGCGGACGGCGTGGGTGCGGAGCTGGATGGGGCGCATGGCGGCGTCGAGCGCGGAGAGGCGGCTGTCGAAGGAGCCGAGGATGGAGACGACGGCGTCGGTGGCCGCCTGGCTCTTCCCGAGCGACTCCCGCAGCAGCGCCGCGCGCTGCGCCAGGCCCTCCATCCCCTCGCCCTTGCCCGCTCCTGGTGCTCCCCGGCCGAAGAGCGGAGCAAGGGTACAGCTAGGTCGGATGCGCGGAGCGGATCTGGGGGCGGGGGTCCGATCCCGGGGCCGTGGGTTGGGTGCGCACAGCGGAGCGGAGCAGGTGGAGGACGGGGGTAGGGGACCCCACGGTGCAAGGGCGGGGTGGCTGGGCTGGGCTGGCGGAGGAAGCGATGGCGAGAGGGGGAGGCGAAGGGGAATGATTGGGAAAGAGAGCGGACGGACAAAGGAAAGTGAGGAGACCACCGGGCGGCCGCAGCGGGGCGGCCGGGCGAGAGCGGAACTGTCGCCGCGCGCGTGCGTTGCGTGTGTTGCGTTGCGTTGGCCGCCGGGCGTGGGCTGCCCTGCCTGGGTTGGACCCGTTGGTCGCCTACTCCCTCAACCGCCGTGGTGGTGTACCGTGCACGCCGTGGCACCCGAGAGCGCAGCTGCCGTGCTCTAACTGTGTTTTCTTTCTTTCTTTTTTAAATTCTCAATTGTCTTTTTTATTGGGTAATTCTCAGTTATCTTTGATGACCGGATGCTTATTTCCTCTTGCTTGCTATATGTCATGATTCCTCTTGCTTGCTATAGCAAGTTAAAATGTATTTCCTCTTGCTTATTTCCTCCATATGTTCAAATCACGACTCGGGGGCATCAGTTAGTGGCGCATATACTCCGTCGTTGTGATTCCTCGAATGATGCTCATTTAGTCATTTTATAGATTTAGATATCGATTTTTAAGCCTTATGCTCCTTCCATTTTAGGATCTACCAATTTTCATTCTACTGTGTGTAGCGCTGCTCACATGAAACTCATCACTCATTTGCACATAGGTTAAAGATGGAGATAAAGACAGGCTTTTGTGACCAAGGGGTGGAATTCTTTTCAACTTACAGTAACCTTCTTACCAACATCGCTTGCCGACGCACCAATCTTTAAAAACGAACTGATAGCTACATGATTTTACTTTGTTTTCCTTGGTTTAAATCATGTATACAGTGTAGTGTCTGCTTTTTGACAATTTCTTATTCACCTGTATGCTTTCTTTTGCAAGTTCATTCCCAATCTCTAATAGCCAATTAATGTCTGCATGATCTGGTTCTGCTTTAGTGCCCTCAAACTGTACTTTCAGTTAGATGCCCATTGAATAATGATTGCTTAATCTTCCTATCCTTTTCCTTTGAAATTGTGCTTCACAAATAGTAGTCAAACAAGACTACCATTTACTCAGGCCATGCTTTCAATCTCACGCCTATTGACTAATGATTGCTTCTTCAGGCATGGAAATCCCTATGCTGACGATGCTTGCAAATATTTTCAGCCATGGAATATGTGATGTAAGGTGCAGGGGAGTATGCGTGTCCCCATTGGCAGAGATCCCTGCTTTTGAAATTTTTCCGTTTAAAATTCAGATATGTCGAGTTAAGTAAAATTCATTGGTGAAGAAGGTCTTACGATGTACAATTATTTTAGTGTAAATCTCCGTTGAAAAAAAAATCAGTTAGTAAAGAAGGAATACTTCATCCTTTTTGTTATAACAATGTGTCGGGTGGTAGGTGCGACATATGCCAACGGGTGGCTTATCATTGTGGGAGCCAGTAAGACGTCGCCGGTGCCTGGAAACGGGATGAGGCGAAGACATGCACGCCGGCGAATCTTACCCAGCTTCGGGGCTCTCCGTGGAGATAACACCCCTACTGCTGCTCTGCGGGGTCTCCGCATGATCACTAGATGGACAAGTAGCTACACAATGCTCCTTGAGCTGTTCGGTGGGAGGAGGAAGAAGGGCACGGCTAGCCTGCTTCTTCTCCTTGTGTGGTGTCTAAAACTAGCTGGGGGTTCCACCCTTTGCATGGGTGCCCCGGGGGGTTTATATAGGCCTACCCCCGGGGGTACAATGGTAATCCGACTGGGCGCGGGGCCCAGCCGTCCGTGACTGCGCTCGCCGGCTTCTGCGCCGGCTGCTGGGGCCCGCCGACTGGTGGGTCCCGCCGGCTGCCGGCCCCTTGGTCGACAAGTAGGCCCCGCTGTCCAGGATCTGGTCGGCGGCTGGTTACTGTTGCTCTATCTTGGTGACGTGGGCTTCGTCGAGGTAGGCGTGGCTACAGTGCCGCCGCCCGGCGGGCGATCGCTGTAGCCTCACCGCGTCTTGTCTCCTTAATGGGGCGTCTCCTTCGAGGGAGGCGGCAAGCCGGCTGCGGGGAGCCGGCTCTGTCTTGGGCCAACTGGGGGAGGCGTGGCCGCCTTCGAGTGTCTCTCTGCCCGAAGGGGCCCACCGCCCGTGGGCTGTACTGGCAGCCCATCGTGGATGGCATCAGGGTCATCATGGCAACAGTGTTGCGCCGGACGGGTCATGGTCACCCGTACAGCGCACTGTGCCGATCGTGCTCCGGGATTTGGGGGTGGCAGGCTTTACTGTAGCCACGCCCCGTCTCATCGCCGCTAGGTGGATGCAAACTTTGAGGGTACGGTCTCGACCGCTTTATGGGAGCCGGCTTCTTGGAGTCGGCCTCCTCGCGGCCGGCTTCTCGAAGTCGGCCCTCCCATGGCTTTCTTCATGAGGGCTAAAGTCGGGCCGCCTTCCGAAAGCCGGCCTGGGTGACAGCCAGCAAGGGGAAGGCGTCCCCATGTCTTGGATTCTTGAGAGCCGGACGGGCTCGTAATTTTTTCAGAAGGGCCAGGGGAAGCCGGCTAGGCTACCCATGGCTATTTACTCCGACACAATGTTTATGATACTTTGTTGCAGAGATCAAAGGGGTTGTAAGATATATGGCATAACATGATAAAAAACAATGAAATCTTAGGTAAAGAGGTGAGACTCACATATATGTAGACTTATTTTCTTCCCTGTAGAACAATAGCTTTTGTTAGCTAAAGAGGTTAGACTCACATGAGTTACCTTTTGGCCATATTTTAATGACTTATATTATGCTGTGTTGTTCTCTTAGATATGCTTGCTGCTCCGGTATCAAGTGAAGATCTTCGTTCAATATGCTTGTCCAGCGCCTGAAGTATTTGGATGAACAGTATGTCAATGTCAACCTACATGATGATGACTTTTTCTACGCCGAGCATTGTGATCAAGGTATTTCTTTCTGCACACAGAAATTAAAATGTGTAGATGGATGAAAATGGAACATAAATTAAAATGTTATAGCTTGGAAAACACTTGTATGCACAAATAGTTTCTACTGGCTACCTCCATAAGTAGAGCACAAACCTTGGTTGATATGACATTAAACTGTTGGATGAAAAAAACCAATAACTGAGATCCGTTGGAACAAGAAACTTCAACTTGCAGGCGGGAAAGTGGTCGACCCGCGTGCTGACTGCAGGCCCTCCCGCGGGCCACGTGGCAGCGAGACCCTGTCAGCGCACGCGCGCGACGGGACGCCGTCGCAGGCCCGGGCCCGCCACTCCTAGGCCTCGGCCCGAAGGCTGATCTTCTGCGGCTCAGGTGGATCGCTCGCCTTCCCGTGGCGATTTTATTTCGCCGTTAGGGCGCAGTAAGCGCGGGACGTGGGGGAGTGGGCACGATCGGTCCCCACGTTTCCCCACGCCGCGCCTCCTCGGCTCCGCCACGCGAGCCTATAAGTAGGGGGGTGAGGGGGAGAGACAGAGGTCCGCACGCTCTCTCTCGCTCCGCCCCTTCTCGTCCTCCTTTCTTCCTCTCGTTGCCGCCGCAGCCTCCCGTCTCAGCGCCGCCGCGCCGCCACATCGTCTTGCTCCCATGGCGCTGTTGAGCTCGTGGAATGGCTCCAACGTCCATGAGGACCATGTTGAGTTCCTCCGCTAGACTCGGCGCCTGCCCGACGCCAACCTCGTGCGGGTCCGCCTGGCGCCAGAGACGGAGATCTCGCCGGCACCGGAGGAGGGCGAGCGGGTCGTCTTTCGCTCGCACTTCCTGTGCGGCTTCGGCCTTCCGGCGAGCGGGTTCCTGCGCTCCTTCCTCGAGTTCTACAATCTCCAGCCGCATCACCTCACGCCCAACGCGGTGATGCTGATGTCGGCCTTCGTCTCTCTCTGCGAAGGTTTCTTGGGGCTGCTCCCCACGCTGGAGCTCTGGGGGGAATTCTTCCAGAGCAAACTCGGCACCGTCGTCGTAGGCGTGCCCACCCCCTGCGGGGCCTACATCGCCATGAGGAGGTCGGGCGAGAACAACCCATTCCCGTCCATCCCCCTGATCCAGTCGGTGAAGATCTGGCAGAAGTCGTACTTCTACGTGAAGAACGTCGCCCAGCAAGGAGACCACGTCAACCTGCCGGCTTACGTAGCCGGCCCGGCGGCTGGGAGGCAGCCCTCATGGAGTTTCCGGTCCAGGTCACTGTCTTAGGCCGGGAACGCTGCCGTCTCCCGCTTCGGGTGATGATCCAGTCGGAAGGCCTGAGCGGGGCCGACTTGGTGGCCGCCTTCGTGGAGCGCCGGATACTTCCTCTCCAAAGTCGGCCCCACATGATGTGTCAGATGAGCGGCCGCTTCGACCCAAGCCGGCTGAGCACTAGGGAGATGCCTCATGCGGAGGTGTCGTACATGGTAAATTATATCTCCAATTGCAAGCTCGCCGAGGACTGGCGATACGGCAAGGTGCCGTATTCTCGCGCCAACCCTCTGCCCGTGGTAAGCTTTCCTCTCTTTCTTCTTTTGGTTGGTAGCCGGCTTTATGATGGCCGGCTTCTGATCGGTCGGTTCTTCTTAGCAGAACCCCCTTCTTCCGCCAACGACCGGGGCAGCAGGGATAGAATGCCAGTACGTCCCCGACCGCACGGTGGACGACGTCGACAACTCGGATTTGGGGGCGGCCGCCATGGAAGACGTCGTCGTGGGGGACGACGCCGAGCCCGGAGGCACAGGGCTTACCGCCAGCTTTGAGGACTGGCCGGATGATGCTGAAGCCGAAGTCGCCCCGCGTCGCCAGCCGGCGGCCGACCATCAGGGCGCGGGCTTGTCCACCGCGCCGGCTGCCAGCGGCGGCGCACAGAAGCGCCGGGCCGCGTCAATCCTCTTCGGTAGTCGGCCGAAGAAGTCCAAAGCCTCCACCGCGGCGACCAAACGAGATGAGGCGGCCGCGAAAGCGGCCCGCTTCCGCAAGGCGGTGAAGCAGCCTCAGGCAGTCTCAGCGTAAGTCGTCGATTGCCTGGTCGCATGCTTTTCATCGTTCTCTCCTGTTTGAGCATTCTTCCCAACCTTCTCTCGCTCGCTGGACAGGGCGCCGTTTTCCCTTGAGCGGGGTCCGGGCGGCTCCGTAGTTGGGCCGACTAAAGGGTCTTCGGGCTCCCGCCGCGTGGACCCCCGCGCCGACCTCAGGGAGGCCACGAAGCGGAACGCCCGTGAGGCGCGGGAGGAGCGTGAGGCGGCGGAAAAAGCGGCCGCCCAGGCGGCGAGGGAGCAGGCCGACGCGGCAGCCAAGGCCCAGGCGGAGGCGGCGACCGCGGAAACAGAGGCAGAGGGTTCGCGTAACCAGCCTCCGCTGCTCGCCATTCCCCTCCGAGCCGTGGCCCCTGACACCCCATTGCCCCTGGCGGAGGAAATCGTCCAAGACCCGCCGCTGATGGAGAGGAGGGAGGACCTCGTGGTCTTCGCGGGGAGAGCGCCGCCGGCAGCGCCAACCGGAGTGGGCCAAGGCGGCCAACCGTCAGCGGCGCCAGAGGAGCCGGCCGGGGGTGAGCCGGAGGACGGAGCCGGCTTCGAGGTGCAGCCGGTGACACGTCGGCGCGCAGGGGGAGGCGCCGCTCCGCCGGAGTCGCGCCGAGTTGCGGGCGCCGGCCAGTCGGCGGAGGCTCTGGAGGCGGCCAGCACCGCCACGTCCGAGTGGACTCCCAGCGGGGGGACTGGTGAGCTGAATGTGGCGGCTCAAGAGGTCCGGAGCCGGCTTCAAGCTCAGGCCACCCTGCTGCAGCAGTACACCCAGGAGTTCCTGTCGACGCGGGCCGCCATCCGGGTGAGTCTTTCATTCTTGGCCGCTTTGGTCTCTTGATTTCTTCCGTGGGGGCGCGTCAGCGCACCCACTGGGTGTAGTCCCCGAGATTCGGGCCGACTGCTGAGCAGTCGGGTCGGATCTTTCTTGACGACTACCTTATTTTTTCTTCCTGTCTGAACTTCCAGGAATATCATAACTCCCGTGCTGCCGCCTTCAACTCCCAGGCTCAGTGTTGGGTTTCAAAGTAATTTCAAAAAATTTCCTACGCTCACGCAAGATCATGGTGATGCATAGCAACGAGAGGGGAGAGTATGATCTACGTACCCTTGTAGATCGACAACGGAAGCGTTTGGTTGATGTAGTCGTACGTCTCCACGGCCCGACCGATCAAGCATCGAAACTACGGCACCTCCGAGTTCTAGCACACGTTCATCTCGATGACGATCCCCGGACTCCGATCCAGCAAAGTGTCGGGGAAGAGTTCCGTCAGCACGACGGCGTGTTGACGATCTTGATGTACTACTGCAGCAGGGCTTCGCCTAAGCACCGCTACAATATTATCGAGGACTATGGTGGAAGGGGGCACCGCACACGGCTAAGAATATGATCACGTGGATCAACTTGTATTTCTCTGGGGTGCCCCTGCCTCCGTATATAAAGGCTCAAGGGGGGGGGGGTGCGGCCGGCCTAGGAGAGCCGTGCCAGGAGGAGTCCTACTCCCTCTCCCTCTGGGAGTAGGATTCCCCCCCCCCCCCTCAATCCTAGTTGGAATAGGATTCGCGGAGGGGGGAAAAAGAGAGGGGGGCCGGCCCCCTCTCCTTGTCCTATTCGGACCAAGGGAGGGGAGGGGCGCGCGGCCCATCTTGGGCTGCTCCTTCTCTTTTCCACTAAGGCCCACTTAGTCCCATATAGCTCCCGGGGGGTTCCGGTAACCTCCCGGTACTCCGGTAAAATCCCGATTTCACCCGGAACACTTCCGATATCCAAACATAGGCTTCCAATATATCAATCTTTATGTCTCGACCATTTCGAGACTTCTCGTCATGTCCGTGATCACATCCGGGACTCCGAACAACCTTCGGTACATCAAAATGCATAAACTCATAATATAACTGTCATCGTAACCTTAAGCGTGCGGACCCTACGGGTTCGAGAACAATGTAGACATGACCGAGACACGTCTCCGGTCAATAACCAATAGCGGAACCTGGATGCTCATATTGGCTCCTACATATTCTACGAAGATCTTTTATCGATCGGACCGCATAACAACATACGTTGTTCCCTTTGTCATCGGTATGTTACTTGCCCGAGATTCGATCGTCGGTATCCCATACCTAGTTCAATCTCGTTACCGGCAAGTCTCTTTACTCGTTCTATAATACATCATCCCGCAACTAACTCATTAGTTGCAATGCTTGCAAGGCTTAAGTGATGTGCATTACCGAGAGGGCCCAGAGATACCTCTCCGACAATCGGAGTGACAAATCCTAATCTCGAAATACGCCAACCCAACATGTACCTTTGGATACACCTGTAGAGCTCCTTTATAATCACCCAGTTACGTTGTGACGTTTGGTAGCACACAAAGTGTTCCTCTGGCAAACGGGAGTTGCATAATCTCATAGTCATAGGAACATGTATAAGTCATGAAGAAAGCAATAGCAACATACTAAACGATCGGGTGCTAAGCTAATGGAATGGGTCATGTCAATCAGATCATTCAACTAATGATGTGATCCTGTTAATCAAATGACAACTCTTTGTCCATGGTTAGGAAACATAACCATCTTTGATTAACAAGCTAGTCTAGTAGAGGCATACTAGTGACACTCTGTTTGTCTATGTATTCACACATGTATTATGTTTCTGGTTAATACAATTCTAGCATGAATAATAAACTTTTATCATGATATAAGGAAATAAATAATAACTTTATTATTGCCTCTAGGGCATATTTCCTTCAGTCTCCCACTTGCACTAGAGTCAATAATCTAGATTACACAGTAATGATTCTAAAACCCATGGAGCCTTGGTGCTGATCATGTTTTGCTGGTGGAAGAGGCTTAGTCAACGGGTCTGCAACATTCAGATCCGTATGTATCTTGCAAATCTCTATGTCACCCACCTGGACTAGATCCCGAATGGAATTGAAGCGTCTCTTGATGTGCTTGGTTCTCTTGTGAAATCTGGATTCCTTCGCCAAGGCAATTGCACCAGTATTGTCACAAAAGATTTTCATTGGACCCGATGCACTAGGTACGACACCTAGATCGGATATGAACTCCTTCATCCAGACTCCTTCATTTGCTGCTTCCGAAGCAGCTATGTATTCCTCTTCACACGTAGATCCCGCCACGACGCTTTGTTTAGAACTGCACCAACTGATAGCTCCACCGTTTAATGTAAACACGTATCCGGTTTGCAATTTAGAATCGTCCGGATCAGTGTCAAAGCTTGCATCAATGTAACCGTTTATGATGAGCTCTTTGTCACCTCCATATACGAGAAACATATCCCTAGTCCTTTTCAGGTACTTCAGGATGTTCTTGACCGCTGTCCAGTGATCCACTCCTGGATTACTTTGGTACCTCCCTGCTAGACTTATAGCAAGGCACACATCAGGTCTGGTACACAGCATTGCATACATGATAGAGCCTATGGCTGAAGCATAGGGAACATCTTTCATCTTCTCTCTATCTTCTGCAGTGGTCGGGCATTGAGTCCGACTCAACTTCACACCTTGTAACACAGGCAAGAACCCTTTCTTTGCTTGATCCATTTTGAACTTCTTCAAAATCTTGTCAAGGTATGTGCTTTGTGAAAGTCCAATTAAATGTCTTGATCTATCTCTATAGATCTTTATGCCTAATATGTAAGCAGCTTCACCAAGGTCTTTCATCGAAAAACTCTTATTCAAGTATCCCTTTATGCTATCCAGAAATTCTATATCATTTCCAATCAGTAATATGTCATCCACATATAATATCAGAAATGCTACAGAGCTCCCACTCACTTTCTTGTAAATACAGGCTTCTCCAAAAGTCTGAATAAAACCAAATGCTCTAATCACACTATCAAAGCGTTTATTCCAACTCCGAGAGGCTTGCACCAGTCCATAAATGGATCGCTGGAGCTTGCACACTTTGTTAGCTCCCTTTGGATCGACAAAACCCTCTGGTTGCATCATATACAACTCTTCTTCCAGAAATCCATTCAGGAATGCAGTTTTGACATCCATCTGCCAAATTTCATAATCATAAAATGCGGCAATTGCTAACATGATTCGGACAGACTTAAGCATCGCTACGGGTGAGAAGGTCTCATCGTAGTCAATCCCTTGAACTTGCCGAAACCCTTTTGCGACAAGTCAAGCTTTGTAGACAGTAATATTACCGTCGGTGTCAGTCTTCTTCTTGAAGATCCATTTATTCTCAATTGCTTGCCGATCATTGGGCAAGTCAACCAAAGTCCACACTTTGTTCTCATACATGGATCCCATCTCAGATTTCATGGCTTCAAGCCATTTTGCGGAATCTGGGCTCACCATCGCTTCTTCATAGTTGGTAGATTCATCATGATCTAGTAGCATGACTTCCAGAACAGGATTACCGTACCACTCTGGTGCGGATCTTACTCTGGTTGATCTACGAGGTTCAGTAGTATCTTGTTCTGAAGTTTCATGATCATTATCATTAGCTTCCTCACTAATTGGTGTAGGTGTCACAGAAACAGTTTTCTGTGATGCACTACTTTCCAATAAGGGAGCAGGTACAGTTACCTCATCAAGTTCTACTTTCCTCCCACTCACTTCTTTCGAGAGAAACTCCTTCTCTAGAAAGTTTCCGAACTTAGCAACAAAAGTCTTGCCTTCGGATCTGTGATAGAAGGTGTATCCAATAGTCTCCTTTGGATATCCTATGAAGACACATTTCTCCGATTTGGGTTCGAGCTTATCAGGTTGAAGCTTTTTCACATAAGCATCGCAGCCCCAAGCTTTCAGAAACGACAACTTTGGTTTCTTGCCAAACCATAGTTCATAAGGCGTCGTCTCAACGTATTTTGATGGTGCCCTATTTAACGTGAATGCGGCCGTCTCCAAAGCATAACCCCAAAACGATAGCGGTAAATCAGTAAGAGACATCATAGATCGCACCATATCTAGTAAAGTACGATTACGACGTTCGGACACACCATTACGCTGTGGTGTTCCGGGTGGCGTGAGTTGCGAAACTATTCCGCATTGTTTCAAATGTACACCAAACTCGTAACTCAAATATTCTCCTCCACGATCAGATCGTAGAAACTTTATTTTCTTGTTACGATGATTTTAAACTTCACTCTGAAATTCTTTGAACTTTTCAAATGTCTCAGACTTATGTTTCATTAAGTAGATATACCCATATCTGCTTAAGTCATCTGTGAAGGTGAGAAAATAACGATATCCGCCACGAGCCTCAATATTCATCGGACCACATACATCTGTATGTATGATTTCCAACAAATATGTTGCTCTCTCCATAGTACCGGAGAACGGTGTTTTAGTCATCTTGCCCATGAGGCACGGTTCGCAAGTACCAAGTGATTCATAATCAAGTGGTTCCAAAAGTCCATCAGTATGGAGTTTCTTCATGCGCTTTACACCGATATGACCTAAACGGCAGTGCCACAAATAAGTTGCACTATCATTATCAACTCTGCATCTTTTGGCTTCAACATTATGAATATGTGTATCACTACTATCGAGATTCATCAAAAACTGACCACTCTTCAAGGGTGCATGACCATAAAAGATATTACTCATATAAATAGAACAACCATTATTCTCTGATTTAAATGAATGACCGTCTCGCATCAAACAAGATCCAGATATAATGTTCATGCTTAACGCTGGCACCAAATAACAATTATTTAGGTCTAATATTAATCCCAAAGGTAGATGTAGAGGTATCATGCCGACTGCGATCACATCGACTTTGGAACCGTTTCCCACGCGCATCGTCACCTCGTCCTTAGCCAATCTCCGCTTAATCCGTAGTCCCTGTTTCGAGTTGCAAATATTAGCAACAGAACCAGTATCAAATACCCAGGTACTACTGCGAGCATTAGTAAGGTACACATCAATAACATGTATATCACATATACCTTTGTTCACCTTGCCATCCTTCTTATCCGCGAAATACTTGGGGCAGTTCCGCTTCCAGTGACCAGTCTGCTTGCAGTAGAAGCACTCAGTTTCAGGCTTAGGTCCAGACTTGGGTTTCTTCTCTTGAGCAGCAACTTGCTTGCTGTTCTTCTTGAAGTTCCCCTTCTTCTTCCCTTTGCCCTTTTTCTTGAAACTAGTGGTCTTGTTGACCATCAACACTTGATGCTCCTTTTTGATTTCTACCTCCGCAGCCTTCAGCATTGCGAAGAGCTCGGGAATAGTCTTATTCATCCCTTGCATATTATAGTTCATCACGAAGCTCTTGTAGCTTGGTGGCAGTGATTGGAGAATTCTGTCAATGACGCAATCATCTGGAAGATTAACTCCCATCTAAATCAAGTGATTATTATACCCAGACATTTTGAGTATATGCTCACTGACAGAACTGTTCTCCTCCATCTTGCAGCTATAGAACTTATTGGAGACTTTATATCTCTCAATCCGGGCATTTGCTTGAAATATTAACTTCAACTCCTGGAACATCTCATATGCTCCATGACGTTCAAAACGTCGTTGAAGTCCCGGTTCTAAGCCGTAAAGCATGGCACACTGAACTATCGAGTACTCATCAGCTTTGCTCTGCCAGACGTTCACAACATCTGGTGTTGCTCCAGCAGCAGGCCTAGCACCCAGCGGTGCTTCCAGGACGTAATTCTTCTGTGCGGCAATGAGGATAATCCTCAAGTTACGGACCCAGTCCGTGTAATTGCTACCATCATCTTTCAACTTTGCTTTCTCAAGGAACGCATTAAAATTCAACGGAACAACAGCACGGGCCATTTATCTACAATCATACATAAACAAGCAAGATACTATCAGGTACTAAGTTCATGATAAATTTAGGTTCAATTAATCATATTACTTAAAGAACTCTCACTTAGATAGATATCCCTCTAATCCTCTAAGTGATTACGTGATCCAAATCAACTAAACCATGTCCGATCATCACGTGAGATGGAGTAGTTTCATTGGTGAACATCACTATGTTGATCATATCTACTATATGATTCACGCTCGACCTTTCGGTCTCCGTGTTCCGAGGCCATATCTGTATATGCTTGGCTCGTCAAGTATAACCTGAGTATTCCGCGTGTGCAACTGTTTTGCACCCGTTGTATTTGAACGTAGAGCCTATCACACCCGATCATCACATGGTGTCTCAGCACGAAGAACTTTCGCAACGGTGCATACTCAGGGAGAACACTTCTTGATAATTTAGTGAGAGATCATCTTATAATGCTACCGTCAATCAAAGCAAGATAAGATGCATAAAAGATAAACATCACATGCAATCAATATAAGTGATATGATATGGCCATCATCATCTTGTGCTTGTGATCTCCATCTCCGAAGCACCGTCATGATCACCATCGTCACCGGCGTGACACCTTGATCTCCATCGTAGCATCGTTGTCGTCTCGCCAATCTTATGCTTCCACGACTATCGCTACCGCTTAGTGATAAAGTAAAGCATTACAGCGCGATTGCATTGCATACAATAAAGCGACAACCATATGGCTCCTGCCAGTTGCCGATAACTCGGTTACAAAACATGATCATCTCATACAATAAAATTTAGCATCATGTCTTGACCATATCACATCACAATATGCCCTGCAAAAACAAGTTAGACGTCCTCTACTTTGTTGTTGCATGTTTTACGTGGCTGCTATGGGCTTAAGCAAGAACCAATCTTACCTACGCATCAAAAACCACAACGATAGTTTGTCAAGTTGGTGCTGTTTTAACCTTCGCAAGGACTGGGCGTAGCCACACTCAGTTCAACTAAAGTTGGAGAAACTGTCACCCGCAAGCCACCTATGTGCAAAGCACGTCGGGAGAACCGGTCTCGCGTAAGCGTACGCGTAATGTCGGTCCGGGCCGCTTCGTCCAACAATACCGCCGAACCAAAGTATGACATGCTGGTAAGCAGTATGACTTATATCGCCCACAACTCACTTGTGTTCTACTCGTGCATATAACATCAACATATAAAACCTAGGCTCGGATGCCACTGTTGGGTTTTGTAGTAATTTCAAAAAATTTCCTACGCTCACGCAAGATCATGGTGATGCATAGCAACGAGAGGGGAGAGAATGATCTACGTACCCTTGTAGATCGACAACGGAAGCGTTTGGTTGATGTAGTCGTACGTCTCCACGGCCCGACCGATCAAGCACCGAAACTACGGCACCTCCGAGTTCTAGCACACGTTCAGCTCGATGACGATCCCCGGACTCCGATCCAGCAAAGTGTCGGGGAAGAGTTCCGTCAGCACGACGGCGTGGTGACGATCTTGATGTACTACTGCAGCAGGGCTTCGTCTAAGCACCGCTACAATATTATCGAGGACTATGGTGGAAGGGGGCACCGCACACGGCTAAGAATATGATCACGTGGATCAACTTGTGTTTCTCTAGGGTGCCCCTGCCTCCGTATATAAAGGCTCAAGGGGGGGGGTGCGGCCGGCCTAGGAGAGGCGCGCCAGGAGGAGTCCTACTCCCTTTGGGAGTAGGATTCCCCCCCCCCCAATCCTAGTTGGAATAGGATTCACGGAGGGGGGAAAAGAGAGAGGGGGGCCGGCCCCCTCTCCTTGTCCTATTCGGACCAAGGGAGGGGAGGGGCGCGCGGCCCATCTTGGGCTGCTCCTTCTCTTTTCCACTAAGGCCCACTTAGTCCCATATAGCTCCTGGGGGGTTCCGGCAACCTCCCGGTACTCCGGTAAAATCCCGATTTCACCCGGAACACTTCCGATATCCCAACATAGGCTTCCAATATATCAATCTTTATGTCTCGACCATTTCGAGACTTCTCGTCATGTCCGTGATCACATCCGGGACTCCGAACAACCTTCGGTACATCAAAATGCATAAACTCATAATATAACTGTCATCGTAACCTTAAGCGTGCGGAACCTACGGGTTCGAGAACAATGTAGACATGACCGAGACACGTCTCCGGTCAATAACCAATAGCGGAACCTGGATGCTCATATTGGCTCCTACATATTCTACGAAGATCTTTTATCGGTCAGACCGCATAACAACATACGTTGTTCCCTTTGTCATCGGTATGTTACTTGCCCCGAGATTCGATCGTCGGTATCCCATACCTAGTTCAATCTCGTTACCGGCAAGTCTCTTTACTCGTTCTGTAATACATCATCCCGCAACTAACTCATTAGTTGCAATGCTTGCAAGGCTTAAGTGATGTGCATTACCGAGAGGGCCCAGAGATACCTCTCCGACAATCGGAGTGACAAATCCTAATCTCGAAATACGCCAACCCAACTTGTACCTTTGGAGACACCTGTAGAGCTCCTTTATAATCACCCAGTTATGTTGTGACGTTTGGTAGCACACAAAGTGTTCCTCTGGCAAACGGGAGTTGCATAATCTCATAGTCATAGGAACATGTATAAGTCATGAAGAAAGCAATAGCAACATACTAAACGATCGGGTGCTAAGCTAATGGAATGGGTCATGTCAATCAGATCATTCAACTAATGATGTGATCCTGTTAATCAAATGACAACTCTTTGTCCATGGTTAGGAAACATAACCATCTTTGATTAACAAGCTAGTCTAGTAGAGGCATACTAGTGACACTCTGTTTGTCTATGTATTCACACATGTATTATGTTTCCGGTTAATACAATTCTAGCATGAATAATAAACTTTTATCATGATATAAGGAAATAAATAATAACTTTATTATTGCCTCTAGGGCATATTTCCTTCACTCAGGAGTTGGGTCGGAAGACCGATGACCTGGCCAACAGCCGAAGTAAGTGCTTGATCTTGTCTGTCTCCTGTGGGGGCGCGTCAGCGCACCCACTAGGTGTAGTCCCCGAGATTCAGGCCGACTGCTGAGCAGTCAGGTCGGATCTTCCTTGACGAATTTTTCCTTATTGGTTTTTTTCTTCTCTTTCTTTCGTCTTTCATGCTTTCAGGGGCCAACGCCGACTTGAGGAGGGAGCTCGGCGAAGCGCAGGCCGCCCTTCGTACCAAGGATGCTGAGTACGCTGCCTTGGTCCAGGAGCGTGACCGCCTGGCCAAGAAGCTGGCTGACCAAGAGAAAAGCCACAAGGCGGCCCTGCAGAAAGCGCAGGATAGCGAGGCCGCCCTGAAGGCAGAGTTTGAGACCGAGGCGGCGAGCTGGGCTGAGACCCGACGAGTGCTGGATGAAGGCTTCGGCCGCATCGAGGACTTGATCGACGGTAAGCCGCCTTCCTCGCTCCTCTCCTGCCCCTTGCCGCCTGGTTTTTGGCCTGACTTGTGCTGCTGCCTATTTTCTTGTGCAGACTACTTTCCCGGCTACTCCGCCTTCGCCGCCCAAACCATCGAGGCCCATCGCGAGCCGCCGTCAGGCGGGGGTCAACATCGCGCCGGACGCGAATCGGACGCTTGAGGAGCAGCTCTTGGCTGTCCAAGCGCGGCTGCAGCCGGCTCACCGGATGCTTCGCCGGCTCCAACGTGCCGGGGCATAGGTGTTGGCCGCCCTCTGGCCCGGCGAGACGATCCCCCGCATCCCAAGCCGGACTGCCGACTGGCTGGAGGTCGCAGTCGGTCGCTTTGAAGCTTGGAAGACGTCGGCGGCCCGTCTTGGAGCCGGGCGGACGTTGGAGTTCGTTCGAGCTTGGTACCCAGGGCTGAACCTGGACCAGCTGCGCACTTGGCGGCTGGAGGCCGACGCGGAGCTGGAGGAGGTGCGGCCGGCTATCGCCCAGCGTGCTTCGACGATCGCCGAGTGCACCGACATCAGCGTTTTTGCACCTGAAATCAATGATGACGGCGTTGCCCAGCCGGAGGAGTGGTTCTGGCTGAACCCGGCGGTGGGCGAGGACTCGGCAGAGGAGATCGCCTCCAGCGACGAGGGCGAGGATGACGAAGAAGAGGACGGTGAAGACGTCGAGCCGGCTAGTGGAACAACCGGCCGGCCTCAGGCTGATCGTGCCTCCAGCAACGAGGCGCGTGGAAGTGCGCCCTCTGCGGGAGGCGGTGATCAAGCCGAGGTTCGCCAGCCGGCCACTCCTTCAGCCGGCACAACCGTCTCCGCCGACCAGCCCGGCTCGTTGGTCGCTCCGCCAGCTTGACCTACCGTCCTTATTTTTCCTGCTTGTTGCCTTTTGAACAATCTTTATTAAGCTTTCGCAGTTCCACCCACTGGGGGTGTATCCAAACTATGTTGAATGCTGGCCTCTTGGAGGTCTTTTATGTAAATATTATTATGTGCATGTTTGGTTTCCATTCGCGTATGCTTTTTATCCTTAGGCCTTTTCCTTTGCCGCCTTCCCTCTTTGGGGAGGCAAGTACTCGAGCTTTCTTGGATTGAAGTGAAGTGAATGGAAACCGGCCGGCCGGCTACTTTGGTAGTCGGTCGGTGGTAGGCGGCAAACCGGCTTTCGTTATATTAGTCCGTTGGTCCCTGGCCATTTTTCGTGTGGGCATCCTTTCCTGCTTTTGACTCTTGCCAGCCGGACAGCCGGTTCTTCGAACTGCGACTTTGGCAAGAGCTAAGCCTGGGTGTCGGCACACTACTTGTCTGACCGCGGGTAGGACTTCTAATATAACTCCAGTCGGCCAGTCCTCGGGCCGACTAGTCGAACCCGGTGCCGGACGGAACAAGTAAATGAAATGACAAGGTCATAAGCATGATACTTTTCATTCATAGATAAAAGATGGCAGTCCCCAAGCCCTCCTCGGGGGGGGCTATTGTCTCGTATTTAGTACAAAAGTTAGCGTGATACATACTGCATTTCAACTGTAAAATCTTCGAAGGAGGTTGGCGTTCCATGGTCGTTCCGACTCCTTGCCGGAGTCGTCTCTCTTTCGTGCCTTCGGCTTCTGCGCGTCGATCAGGTAGTAGGAGTCGTTGCCTAAGGCTCTGCTGATGACGAAGAGGCCCTCCCAAGGGGCCAAGAGCTTGTGCTGGCCGGCTGTTCGCTGGATCAGCCGGAGCACAAGATCGCCCTCTTGGAAAGATCTTGGCCTGACCTTCCGACTGTGGTAGCGGCGCAAACCCTGCTGGTAGATGGCAGACCGGCTGAGGGCTAACAGCCGGCCTTCTTCCAGCAGGTCGACGCCGTCTTATCGTGCTTCCTTGGCCTCCGCCTCCGTGTACATGGTTACCCGGGGCGAGTCGAACTCGATGTCGGTTGGGATGATCGCCTCGGCACCGTACACGAGGAAGAAAGGAGTGAAGCCGGTTGACTTGTTTGGGGTAGTGCGCAGACTCCAGAGGATAGCCGGTAGCTCATCGAGCCAACAGCCGGCTGAACGCTCCAGTGGTACGACCAGTCGGGGCTTGATGCTGGAGAGGATGAGGCCGTTGGCTCGCTCGACCTGGCTGTTTGACTGTGGGTGGGCGACGGACGCTAAGTCCAGCCGGATACCTTGGGCTGCGCAGAAACGTGCCAAGGCTCCTTTGGCAAAATTCGTGCCATTGTCGGTGACGATGCTGTGTGGCACGCCGTACCGAGTTGTTATGTCTGCGATGAATGTCACAGCAGTCGGCCCATTCAGCTTCTTGATCGGCTTTGCCTCAATCCACTTGGTGAATTTGTCCACGGCGACGAGCAAATGCGTCATGCCGCCGCGCGCCGTCTTGAATGGGCCCACCATGTCCAGTCCCCAAACGGCGAAGGGCCAGGTGAGGGGAATGGTCTTGAGTGCCGAAGCCGGCATGTGTTGCTTGGAGCTGAAGAGTTGGCACCCTTTGCAATATTTAACTAATTCTTTGGCGTCATCCAAAGCAGTCGGCCAGAAGAAACCATGGAGGAAAGCTTTGGTGACGAGTGATCTTGAAGCCGCATGGTGGCCGCATTCTCCTTGGTGAATGTCTCTGAGGATTGCAATGCCCTTCTCTTGCTCGACGCACCGTTGGAGGACTCCAGTGACACTGCGCTTGACGAGTTCTCTGTTGACGATTGTGTATGCTCCGGCTCGATGTTGGACTTGTCTTGCCTCTGTTTCGTCAGCCGGCAGATCTTGGTTTACTAGGAAGTTGAGGATGGACTGAGCCCATGACGGAGCTGCGACTTCTCCTACTGCCAATGTGGCTACTGCCACCAGGGTGGGCGGTCTGGGTGGTGAAATGCTGGAGTCGGCCGCCGGCTGTTGTGTTGGTGCAGTCCCCAGGCCGGCTACTGCAGTCCCCGAGCCGGGTGTGGCAGTCCCTGAGCCGGTTGCCGAAGTCCCCGGGCCGACTACTGAAGTCCCGGGGTCGCCTGCTTGGTTCTTCGAGCCGGACCCGGTCGCGTCGGGGTCAGGCGGTACGAAGATGGAATCGGACTCTGGAGACGGCTTGATGGACGGCTTGAGGAGGCGTTGTAGAGCGACGCTGGTTGGTATTGCTTGCCGAGTGGAGCCTATTCGAGCCAGGGCATCGGCTGGCTCGTTGTCGGCTCGCGGTACGTGGAGGAACTCGCATCCTTCAAAGTATCCGCTGAGTTGTTGAACCAGGAAGCGGTAGCTTGCCATATTTCCGTCCTTGGCGTCCCAGTCGCCGGATGATTGCTGAACCACCAAGTCTGAGTCGCCATAACATAGGATCCGGCGGATGCCGAGTTCCTTGGCAAGCCGGAGCCCGTGTATGAGTGCCTCGTACTCGGCTATATTGTTGGAGGCGGCAAAGTGAATCTGCAGCGTGTATCTGAGCTTGTCGCCTTTGGGAGAGGTAAGGACGACGCCGGCTCCCAAGCCGGTGCGCATCTTGGACCCGTCAAAGTGCATGCGCCAATGGGTGGAGTCGGGAGCCGGCGGCAGGTACTGGGTCTCGGCCCAGTCGACGAGGAAGTCGGCCAGTGCTTGGAACTTGATGGCGGTGTGGGGCTGGTAGAAGATTGTGTAAGGGGCTAGCTCGATGGCCCATTTTGCCACCCGGCCGGATGCGTCCCGGCTGCCTATGATCTCGGCTAGCGGGGCGGTGCATACGACCGTGACGGGATGCTCTTGAAAGTAGGGCTTCAGCTTCTTGGTGGTGAAGTACACACTGTAACACATCTTCTGGTAGTGCGGGTAGTTCTGCTTTGAAGCGGACAGCACCTCGCTCAAATAATACACCGGCCTCTGGACCGGCTGGGCTCGGCCTTCTTCTGGGCGTTGGACTACGATGACGGTGCTGACCACCCGGCTGGTTGCGGCAATGTAAAGGAGCATGGGCTCTTTCTCAGTCGGCGCCGCTAGGACGGGCGGCGTGGTCAGCATCTTCTTCAGCTCGTGAAAAGCTTGGTCGGCCTGGTCGTTCCACTCGAAGTGAGTGCTCTTCTTCATGAGGCGGTAGAGGGGGAGAGCTTTCTCTCCGAGCCCGGCTGATGAAGCGGTTCAAGGAGGCCAAGCATCCGGTGAACTTTTGGATGTCTCGAAGCTTGGTGGGGATCGCCATTCTCTCGATGGCCTTGATCTTCACCGGGTTGCATTCGATGCCGCGTTCGGAGACCAGGAAGCCTAGGAGCTGGCCGGCTGGCACTCCGAACACGCATTTCTCGGGGTTGAGCTTGATTTGGAACCGGCGTAGGTTCTCAAACGTTTCTTTGAGGTCTTCCAGCAAGTTGCCACGCTTCTCCGTCTTCACCACAATGTCGTCCATGTAGACGTGAGCGTTTCTGCCGAGTTGCTTGAGGAGGCACTTCTGCATGCAACGCTGAAAAGTGGCACCGGCATTTCTTAAGCCGAATGTCATAGTCAGGTAGCAGAAGGCTCCAAATGGCGTGATGAAGGCGGTCTTCAGGCGGTCGTCCGGATCTAGCTTTATCTGGTGATATCCTGAGTAAGCATCCAAGAAACTCAACAGCTCGCATCCGGCCGTGGAGTCTATCACTTGGTCAATCCTCGGCAGGGCAAAGGGATCTTTAGGGCAGGCCTTGTTGAGGCTTGTGTAGTCTATACACATGCGCCACTTGTTGTTCTTCTTTAACACGAGGACCGGGTTGGCAAGCCACTCTGGAAAGAAGACTTCCATAATGAAGCCGGCTGCCAGAAGCCGGGCTATCTCCTCCCCTACAATCCTTCTCTTTTCCTCTGATAGTCGGCGGAGGGGCTGCTTGACTGGTTTCGCGTCTTTTCGGACGTGTAGTTTGTGCTCGGCGAATTCCTTCGGAACACCCGCATGTCCTTGGGGGACCATGCAAAGATGTCCCGATTCTCACGGAGGAAATCGGTGAGCTCGCCTTCCTATTTGCTGTTTAGGCTTGCCCCGATGACGGCAAACCTCTCAGGGTGCTCGGGGTCAAGGGGTATCTTCTTGGTTTCTTTGGCCGGCTGGAAAGATCCTTGGGCATCATACTCCTTGGGGTCGGGGGACTGGTTCGGCTGCTTGCTGGCCATGGCCACGACCCGGTCCAACATCTTCTTCTCTTCGGCAATCACAAGGGACTCGGCCAGCCGGCTGCTGGCGGCAGCGCACTCGGAAGACTTCTTGTAATCGCCGGCTACGGTGATGACGCCCTTGGAACTTGGTATCTTCATCTTGAGGTATGCATAGTGGGGAACTGCTATGAACCTGGCCAAGGCGGGTCGGCCAAGCAACGCGTGGTAGGGGCTCTCCAGGTCCACCACTTCAAACCAGATTGCTTCCCGGCGGAAATGCTCCTTGTCCCCAAAGAGTACATCAATCTTGATCTTGCCAATGGGGGCGCAGGACAAGCCGGGTACGATGCCATGAAACACTGTCCGAGTAGGCATGAGCTGCTTCGTCTTGACATTAAGCTTCTCCAGGGTGTCACGGTACAGGATGTTGATGCTGCTCCCGCCGTCTATCAGCACGCGGGAGAAGCGGGCAGCGCGTCTGTCCGTCGCGAGGGTGGCTTCCAGGACCAACGCATAAGAGCCGGGAGACGGCATCACCTCTGGATGGTCGGCCCGGCTCCAGCTGATGGGTTTTTCTGACCAATGCATGTGTCCGGCGGGGTTGGCAGTGACCACGCTGACTTCTGGTGCTCTCGCGTTTGCCGCGCCGGTCTTCGAGTTGGCTTGTAAAGACGATGTAGGTTGCTTGCTCGTCGGGGAATTCGTCGTGCACGGCTCCGACTGCGGGCCGAGCAGCCGGAGGCTGCGGAGCCGGAGGCGGCGGGCCGGCAGGCGGAGGCGGCGCGAGCCCCTCGCCTTTAGAGATTCGGGTGAGCCAATGGCACTTCCGGGTTGTGTGGTTGGACGGCTTCGCGCCGCTATGGAATTTGCACGGGGCGTCGAGAGTTTGCTCGTAGGAGAAAGCCGGCTGCCAAGCCGGCCGGCCGCCCTTGGGCTTCTTGGGCGCGGGTCGCCCTTCAGGCAGCGCGTCTTCGACCGTGGCCACCTGCCGACTGGCGGGAGGCGGCGCAGGGCCCTTGCGCTTGTGGTCGTTCGGGTGTGGGCGTCGGCCGGAATCCCATGCCGGCGTCTTGGGCGCCGGGTTGAGTACTTTCCTGGACGCGTCTACCCGGAGCTCGGTCTTCATCGAAGAGTCGGCGGCGGCGTATTTGTCTGCTATGTCCAGAAGCTCGTCGAGGGTAGTCGGCTCGTCGCAGAGGAGCTTGTGCTTGAGGAGGGTACCTTCTCGGCACCCAACAGTGAAGTATTCGATGGCTTGCACCTCGTGCACCCCCTCGCAAGAATTGCGGAGCTCGGCCCAACGCGTGAGGTAGTCGCGAGTGGACTCGGCTGGGCCCTGTACGCACAGGGAGAGCTGCCTGGGCTTGGGGGCCCGCTTGTAGGTGCTGGTGAAGTTGCGGATGAAAGCTTTGATGAAATCTAGCCAGCTGTTGATGATGAGAGGCTTGAGGCTGTTGAGCCAGGTCCGCGCCGTGCCTTGCAGCATGAGGGGCACGTACTTCACGGCAACGCGCCGGTTGTCGTTGGCTATGCTGACCGCCGTGAAGTAGTCGATCAACCAATCTTCCGGCTTCACGGAGCCGTTGTACTTGGGCGTGTCTCTTGGGAGCGAGAACCCTTTGGGGAAAGGCTCATCGCGGATGCGGGGGCCGAAACAAGGCGGGCCGACATCGTCTTCTTCTTCCAGCGCCAGGGATCGCGCCAGGCGGTCGATCCGATGGCGGGCGTCGTTCTCGCCGACTCCTTCGCGGCGACCTAGTCGGCCGCTGAGAGTCGGGTGCGCCACTGGCGGCGGGGTGGGATATCTCTCTCCACGGAGTCGAGGCGGAGACGGGTTGCCCTGCCATTCCATGGCTCGGGGATGGCCGTCCGCGTCTCGATCGATGGAGATTCGGGTCCGGCTTCGGCTGGCCGCCGGCTCTTTCTCGCGCCGCGCGCGGACGTTGCTCGTAGTCGGTGTCCGGGACGTCGCACCGTGATCTCGATGCGGGGGAGGGCTTCCCGCGCGGGCGTCGGCTTCGTGCCGCCGTGCGGCCGCGCCAATCAGTTGCTGGATGCGCCGGGTCATGTGGGGGAGTTCTTTGGCCTCCAAGCCGTCCAACTCGTCCACGGCCGCCTGGGCGGCACGCAAGTTCTCGAGCGGAGTGGCATAGACCGGGCGGTCGACTCCCAGCATGTCGGCGATGACGGCGCCGCATTGCTTGACAATGTCGGCCCGGCTTGGCCCGCCCGGGGCCGGCGTGCCGAAGGCGGCGCGGTCAGCTTCGCGCTGGTAGGCCTCAGTGAGGCGTCTCACGGAAGCCAGCCTCCGGCCCTCTGCGAGGAGGGCGAGGTGGCGCGCCTCCAGTGCTTCGTCGTCGGCATCGGCCGGGAGGGGGGTGGACAAGTCGTGGGCCGCCGCGTGCGGGGCGTCGTGGGCGCTCTCGTCGGCCGGGCCGCCGTGGCCGACGACCATCACTTCGGCGGTGACAGTATCGCGGCCGTCGGTCCGAGGAAGCGGGTCGTTGTAGATCGCGACGTTGGTGGGGAAGGTGTCGAAGGAGGCCGTGTTGGAGTCGACAGGCATCGGGTCGGTGGAGCCAACCGACTCCAGATCCACAGCGGGCTCGCTGGAGACATGGAGCTGGCCGAGGAGGTTGGCGAGGTGGTCGGTGCCCGCATCGGAGGCGAGCTCATCGGAGATGAGGGTTTCGTCGAGGAGATTGGCGAGGCTGCTCGCCGCGCAGATGCTGGTGACGCCTTGCAGCGCGTCGTGGCAAGCGCCATCGGGCGTGCCGGGCTGGCTACGCTCGCTGGGGAGGAAGAGGGTTCCCGTCCAGAACAGGTCTCCGGATGACGGTGCACCTGGCCCCACGGTGGGCGCCAAATGTCGGGTGGTAGGTGCGACATATGCCAACGGGTGGCTTATCATTGTGGGAGCCAGTAAGACGTCGCCGGTGCCTGGAGACGGGATGAGGCGAAGACATGCACGCCGGCGAATCTTACCCAGCTTCGGGGCTCTCCGTGGAGATAACACCCCTACTGCTGCTCTGCGGGGTCTCCGCATGATCACTAGATGGACAAGTAGCTACACAATGCTCCTTGAGCTGTTCGGTGGGAGGAGGAAGAAGGGCACGGCTAGCCTGCTTCTTCTCCTTGTGTGGTGTCTAAAACTAGCTGGGGGTTCCACCCTTTGCATGGGTTCCCCGGGGGGTTTATATAGGCCTACCCCCGGGGGTACAATGGTAATCCGACTGGGCGCGGGGCCCAGCCGTCTGTGACTGCGCTCGCCGGCTTCTGCGCCGGCTGCTGGGGCCCGCCGACTGGTGGGTCCCGCCGGCTGCCGGCCCCTTGGTCGACAGGCAGGCCCCACTGTCCAGGACCTGGTCGGCGGCTGGTTACTGTTGCTCTATCTTGGTGACGTGGGCTTCGTCGAGGTAGGCGTGGCTACAGTGCCGCCGCCCGGCGGGCGATCGCTGTAGCCTCACCGCGTCTTGTCTCCTTAATGGGGCGTCTCCTTCGAGGGAGGCGGCAAGCCGGCTGCGGGGAGCCGGCTCTGTCTTGGGCCAACTGGGGGAGGCGTGGCCGCCTTCGGGTGTCTCTCTGCCCGAAGGGGCCCACCGCCCGTGGGCTGTACTGGCAGCCCATCGTGGATGGCATCAGGGTCATCATGGCAACAGTGTTGCGCCGGACGGGTCATGGTCACCCGTACAGCGCACTGTGCCGATCGTGCTCCGGGATTTGGGGGTGGCAGGCTTTACTGTAGCCACGCCCCGTCTCATCGCCGCTAGGTGGATGCAAACTTTGAGGGTACGGTCTCGACCGCTTTATGGGAGCCGGCTTCTTGGAGTCGGCCTCCTCGCGGCCGGCTTCTCGAAGTCGGCCCTCCCATGGCTTTCTTCATGAGGGCTAAAGTCGGGCCGCCTTCCGAAAGCCGGCCTGGGTGACAGCCAGCAAGGGGAAGGCGTCCCATGTCTTGGATTCTTGAGAGCCGGACGGGCTCGTAATTTTTTCAGAAGGGCCAGGGGAAGCCGGCTAGGCTATCCATGGCTATTTACTCCGACACAATGTTTATGATACTTTGTTGCAGAGATCAAAAGGGTTGTAAGATATATGGCATAACATGATAAAAAACAATGAAATCTTAGGTAAAGAGGTGAGACTCACATATATGTAGACTTATTTTCTTCCCTGTAGAACAATAGCTTTTGTTAGCTAAAGAGGTTAGACTCACATGAGTTACCTTTTGGCCATATTTTAATGACTTATATTATGCTGTGTTGTTCTCTTAGATATGCTTGCTGCTCCGGTATCAAGTGAAGATCTTCGTTCAATATGCTTGTCCAGCGCCTGAAGTATTTGGATGAACAGTATGTCAATGTCAACCTACATGATGATGACTTTTTCTACGCCGAGCATTGTGATCAAGGTATTTCTTTCTGCACACAGAAATTAAAATGTGTAGATGGATGAAAATGGAACATAAATTAAAATGTTATAGCTTGGAAAACACTTGTATGCACAAATAGTTTCTACTGGCTACCTCCATAAGTAGAGCACAAACCTTGGTTGATATGACATTAAACTGTTGGATGACAAAAACCAATAACTGAGATCCGTTGGAACAAGAAACTTCAACTTGTAATGCACATTCGCCATCAATTGATAATATGCCTGAGCATTAGGTTTATGTAAATCATATCATTAGGTATAATTTTTTGCTTACAGACATGCTCTAAACTGAGATGTGTCCATCTGCCTACAACACCAAGATCCATAGAGCAGACAGGCCAGAAGAAATAAGATTGACCTTTTTCCGGAGAAAAGAAAATGAATTGCGCTAAGTTGCAATGATATGTTGATGGGAGAAACTATTCATGACAAGTATCTCAAATATCCCAAATGTTAGTGTAGTTACACGTATTTCTTAGACCGTTGTTTATATGTTTGTAATGTGATATGTTAAGATATCGCAATTGTGGGTTGCATATTTTCCACGTGTAAGTTTAATTTGCATGTTCGACCATTAGCGTCACAATACTTATATATAGCACATAATCTTTGTGAATAGAGGTATGCTAAAGCTAAGGAGAGGGCTTATATCTTTGTGAATGCATCCATGTAGCTAGGCGATCAACGGAGAGTCGGGTAGAAGCATGTTGATGATATAGAATAGTCACAAGTATACCGTTTATTTAACAACAGTGCATAGTTAGCATGTATAATAGTCTTATACTGTAATATATATTATCTTACTTTTGTTGACATCTTTTGAGAAATTTAGTCACAACCATTCAAGAGCTTGTTCTGTAACTTTGTATGCAGATTTCAAAGAAAAAAATCCCTGTTGTGGTGTGTGCATTATGATTATCCTTATACAGTGGGCACAACTACTTGCTGTCCGGATAAGCTTACTCCTTAATACTACTCTACATTTAGGAATGCAGTGAGTATGTGGTGTTTTTTTTTCTGATGTGCAGAGTGGTGCAGTTGGATAGTTGTTCAAGATAATTTTGCCTGAAGTTTTGATATATTTTTATATTTTGATATAATGTGATCTGCCCAAAAAATAGACAAATATGAAAATTATATGGTCATTGGATGATCTGGTTAATTGTCATTCAAAGACATGAGATCAAAAGAATGTTTCCTTGATGTCCACTTTTAATGAGCTAATAATAATTATCTTTTGGCCTTGTTTTAGTTGAACCGTGCATTGCGCATTGCATTCGAGGTTATTAATTGTTTGGGATGAACATTCAATTTCTTTTCATGTCATTTCTTGATGATTAGTTCCATTGACACAAATAGTTTTTTTAGGGGACAAAAAAAGTCAACCAGACACACACTAGGTTTTTTAGGGGACTTGCTCTGCTGAACAACCAAACACACACTAGCTAGGGGACTCGCTCTGCTGAACAATCCGCTCTTTCATCACTGCAAGAAAGGAAGTCATGAGGCACTCTCTCGCGGTTGAGAAGAGACAAGCATTCTACATGCCTGCAATAGTTTCAACCCACAAGACATGAGGTCCATGTCATTGAAGCTGCAAGCAAGCATTTAACATGCAAACAAGCATTCCACATTGCCTGCAATAGCCCACAAGACATGAGGTACATGTCATTGAAGCTGCAAGCAAGCATTTCATATGCCTGCAATAGTTTCAACCCACAAGACACGAGCTCTCAGGGCCGCCGCCCCCAACATCTATTGCTCAAACAAACCTTGCACACTCAACCAGTATCGCAGGAGTAGTCGCCCGAGATGCCACTGTAGAGACGTGCGTTGCACGTGCATGCTTACTAGTAAAAGAAGGGGAAAATAGGTAAATCTAAAAGGACCGACAGCGGAAAACCGTCTATGCACCAACTAACCACTTGCGCGGTTATCATGTTTCCACAAAAGGCGAGCGTAGCCGTAAAGGTACACATCTACCTGTCGTCAGATGACAAAATTAATTCATTTAATTTCTTTTGGTTTGCGGCGATTCGTCGCATCAGGCATCTATCTATCATATGGTTGAAGGCATCAGGCAGGCATTAAGGACAAAGCATCTATGTTGGAAACCTGGGACATCAAGAGTTTATATAGTGGTATCTTTTACTAACAACTTGGCATAGCTGTGATTTGTTTGCTGAACCAAATTATTGTTATTTAACCTCTCAAATTGTTTGGACGGCTTGTTAGGAAAGTGAAGGGTTGGGTGTAAGGGTGTTGGATCTATCCTCCCCAGTGATAGGGACGATTTCTTAAAAAAAACTCTGACAAGTGGAGTTTAGATACTCTGGATCAAACTTGTCTGCAAGTGCTCGGGTTAATCGAGAACTCTGCTTTCAGCGGTTTAATAAAAGGATAGTCTTTCCATAGTAATAAATATATTAATTATCTTTCCGGTGTATTTGCAGTTTGTTCCCTACCAGTTACTATTTTCTATAATTCTAAAAAAAACTTACTCCGTACTATTTTGTACCACCATGTTGCATGCTGTGTACCTGTAATGCTACTTGTTCCAACGCTTATGAGCTGAGCTTTGATATTACTTTGAAGTCTTATCTCTGACATGTTGGATTACACCTGCTGAAGAATGTACAGAAAACAGTATACATCCTCTGTGCCCTATCCTTCCCTGTCTCTGAACTTCATTCTTCCTTCAGAGACAGGCCTTGATAGCTCAGGACTCACGAGTAGCAGCGCCTTGTTTCCAATTCACCTGTTCCTTACAAATTTGATCAAGCATATGTTTCAGGGACAGGGGAACCAATGTGGCGTCAAGCACAGTTAATCAGCATCAACTGGGCATCTAAAACATTGATGCTTAATGCTCTCGGGGTTGCGACAAAGAGAACACTTCTTTCTTAAAAGATTATGGCCTCTTTTGGTTCATAGGATAGGATTATCATAGGAATAGGAATTTTGTAGGAAATGAGATGGCATGTATCTCAAATCCTATGAATAGGAACAGGAAACGAGATGTCATTTGGTTGACACCAAAGGAATTTTTCCATTGAGTCTAGGCTCATTTTTATTTTCCTATGAAATGTGGAGGATAGGAACCAATCCTATGTAGGAATAGGAATCTATTCCTATGAACCAAAGGGCTCTAAAGGAAAAAATCCTATAAAATTCCTATCCTCTAAAATTCCTATGAAATTCCTCCAAATCAAAGGAGGCCTATATCTTTCGTGAGATGATAACACCTAAACTTCCATCTAGAACTTCGCCGAAACCTTACACCATCATGAGATTTCTCAGTATCTTCTAAGATAATGAATGTACTGAAAAATCCTTACCGGTAGAGATGTTCCAAACCAACCTGTCGTCATCATAAGATATCTCACTATCATCACGTTGCTGACTAATCTTCAATCAGGCATCACACCAGATTATACATCTTCAGGTGCATAGCAAAAAAAATAAAAAATCAACTAAAGCAAAAATAAAGTTATAGCATGTCAGCCATGCAAACTATTTATCCGCATTCGCGTACATCGTGTCCGTAGAAAATGAACTATTCTATTTTTCTTGTTTATCTGCTCATAAAAATGAAATCAGTCTAAGCATTGTATTTGGTAGGTACAAATATACTCATACAGAGATAAAGTTCAATTATTGCAAATTAACCTGCCATCGATTTACCAAATATCCTACAAAGTTCCAACTAACAAAACCGATACAAATATGTAAATCTTCAAATTAGCAAGTTGTAAGAGCAAGATTTTCATAAAGTAAATATCCATGTCGTCAGATTACAATTTCAATCCGCAGCAAGATTTTCTTTCGGATCTGCGGCAATGCATCGCAGCAGGCATCAATCATGGATCAGGGCATCAGGCATCAAGGACAGAAGCATATATGTTGGATACCTAGGACATAAAGAGTTTATCCTTCAACGACTTTGAGAAATCTATGATTGGTTAGCTCAATCAAATCAGTAATTTTACTGTTGAATTTTTTGGATGGTTGATTAGGAAAGTGAAAAGAAACACTTGGATGTTGGACCTATCCCCTGTGATAGTGACAATTTCTTTAATTTACTTACAGTGGAGTTCAGATATTTTCTAGATCGAACCTGCCAGCAAGTGAATTTATACGCTCGGTATTTATTTTCTTTACCGATAACTTCGCTTTCTGTTGTTTAATAAGAGGATACCCCTCTTTAGTAAAATTCTATTATTTCGCTTTCTCGGTGAAGCTGCAGCTCTCTGCAAATTGTTGGCACCACTTGTTGATTTTCTACTTTTCAGATCAGACTGAATAGGCACCACTTGTTGATTTTCTACTTCCTTAGTTAGTCTGTGCATTGGTTATTGAGTATGACCGCTGAGCAACCTCTGTTAATATGAAAATTCTTCCAAAATCTGGAAAGAAATTTCCATGGGACATATTCAGCTCCCGATAAGTAATAAACATTAAACTAGATGATGGGAGAGCCATCTCTCCAGAGGACTTTCTGAAGATTATCTTACCCAAATTACAACTCACATCATGAAAAAAACTGAACAGTTGTAGGTTTCTTCCAGAGATGGCAAATCACAAAATGTTCAAGTGCTGGCTAATAAGTCGTATGTTTTGAGAAATGTGTTTATGGAGGTGTAGTGGGAGCTTTCTACTGTAAATGCTTGGCATAGCATTTAATTTCACCCAAAATGAGCATTATGACAGGACAGTGACAAGTTGACAGCAACTAAACAGGAACAACCTTTATTATGCATTTCAACTTCTCAACAATGCCTCGAACAGAATGCCTCACCTCATGTAGGAAAAAATATATTTTGTACAAAGAACACACGCATGTAAAATAGGATCGTTCCAGCTGAAAACTGGACGAATTCGCAGAACCAAAACTAAATACTCAAGATTCCAAAACCTACTCTAGCTGCTGCTGGTGGTCATCTCCGTGCCAGGCCCAGACTATGTCCTTCAGCGCTGGCCGGATGTCCTCCAATAGCTCCCGGTACTCCAGTGGATCACCACTTGTTTGTTTCATCTCAATGAGGTGGTGGGAAGGTGTGATCTCGAAGATCTCCATGTCTAACTGAACAGCACCATTCCTTCCCTCCTTCCTCGCTTGCATCTTCACCACGCCATTGTCCTTCTTCCTTACCCTGAGATTCAGCGCTTTCGCAACATATTCCAGCTTCGAGATGATGGCTGAAGCAGGCTTGTCTGAAGTGAACCTTGTCTCCTTTCTGCACTCCTCTTGGATGAATAGGCCAGACAGGTCAAACCCCGTGGAGAAGGAGATGATCTCAAAGGCATTTAAGTTTGTCACCATCAGGGGCTTCACATCTTCATGAGTGTTCTTCCTTGGCCTCACACCAGCTGTAGGAGGAGCATTTGTGGTGACGTTCTCACTGGGAGTTCTCTCCTTCACTGCAAGGGTGCCCCTTGGACCTTTCCGGAACCAGGTAGACTCTTTTATCTTCTGGATAGATGCCCTGGTGCTTGGATTGGGGTCCAGAATCTTGAACAAGAGCTTCTGGAGTTTGTGTGAGAACCAGCTGGGGCACCTGAAATCTCCTTGCTCAATCTTCCGGTACATGTCCATCAAGTTGGAACCATGGAAAGGGAGATAACCAGCAACAAGAACAAAAAGGATAACACCACAAGACCAGATATCTGATTTCGCACCATCATAACCTGTCTTGCTGATGACCTCCGGAGCTACATATGCGGGTGTTCCGCAGGTGGTGTGCAGCAAGCCATCTTGCCTCTTTGACTCTGAAAGTGCGCTCAATCCAAAATCCGAGACCTTAAGGTTCTCATTCTCATCCAGGAGCAGGTTCTCCAGCTTGAGATCCCGGTGATACACGCCTTGGCTGTGGCAGTAATCCACTGCACTGATGAGCTGCTGGAAATACTTATGTGCAGCACCCTCTGTGAGCTTGCCACTCTTTGCAACCTTGTCAAAGAGCTCACCGCCTTTCACATACTCCATGACAAAGTATATTTTGTTTCGTGTCGCCATGACCTCATGAAGCTGAACAATGTTCTTGTGTGCCACCAACCGCATGGTTGTGACCTCACGCCTGATTTGCTCCGAGAGCCCAACCTTGAGCACCTTCTCCTTGTCCAGCATCTTTATGGCGACGCTTCGGTTCGACTCTAGGCTCCTTGCATAGTGCACCTTGCCAAATGTTCCTTTCCCCAACAATCTTCCCAGCTCGTACCGCTCCATTAGAATCTTCCCTCTGTTTGCCATGACTTCAAGTTGCATAAAACCACAGCCTATATTGCGGCTATAATTCAAATGGACTGCAGCACTTCAACCATCCTCTCCAAGGTAGTCTTGATCCACTACGATGAACAACACTCTCATGTCTTTCTCTGGACGGAGTCTAGATGGTGCAGAGCTGATGCAAACAAGATGGTTGCTCACATAAAGAGTCGACCAACTCAGCTCCTGTGGAGAAGAGGCAATCTCCTTTATTGCGCAGGTGAAATTTCTTCTAAGCAAGCACATCTTTCAGCATTCCCCGAGGCTTTGAGTGCTTGTTCTGTGTTGGAGTTCTCTGCAAATAAGAAAAGAAATCTTCAGATTCTGCAATTGGAAATTCAAAATATACCCTTGTATGGATTACTGAAGAAATAACAAAACATTTATTGGTTGGTTTAACAACTGGAGCATACAGAAGAATGGTGAAACAAATTTGATTATTGCATAATCTTTAGAGGAAACAAATCTGACGGGATCAGGCACATGGTGGTCGGTATATGAAGGAAAAAACATTTGTTCTGTGCAGACGGCAAACTAGAAACAGCAGAAAACGTATCTGTAATTCTTATTAATTTTACTTTAGAATCAACAAGGCTGCATACTTGTGCATCCAGTTGAGAATGTAAACAGAGGTATGCAGAAAAGTCAGGGTTGAGGAGCAACTCGGTGGTACATCGTAGAAACATAACACCGTCAACAAATTCATGAAGAAAAGTGGCCAAACATGTTTGATTTTGCAGAGAACCGGGCCGTTCCTCCAATCCTAAAACTAAGAGCATAACAACTTGCAAATACCCAGATCCATCCAACCGCAGGAATGCACCGCCGTACTCGGCTGAACGCAGCCTCGCCGACAATTAAAAGGCCGTAAATTTGGCTCATATATGCCCAAACTCTGATGGACGGGAAAGAATTGCTTCTCCAGTGATTCGCCCTTGGCAAAACTGAAGAAGACGCACAAACTAGCCAACAAGGATGCCTACATCGACGGCTCGCATTGAGGCTGAACGGAATCAAAGAACGGGGAGGGGATTTTGCGTACCTTCCGGCGCCGCCAAGAGTGGAGGCTCTGGATCCAAGCCGGGACCTCGAGGCAGTTCTCTCTCTGTGTCTGTGCCTCTGTGTGAGCTGCTGGAGTTTTGTTTTGGTGTGTGTGCTTGTGGAGGAGGAGGCCGCTCTTCTTATATAAAGCGGAGCAGAGCCAGAGCAGGGGAGGAGCCGCCGGAGGGAAGGGGGAGGGAGGAGAAGAAGCTAGTGGATTTGACCAAGATGCCCCCGGTGCGTTTCCTGGGCACCGCATCGCAGAGGGGCATATTCCTGGTAGAGTGGTACAAATCGTATCATTGTGTCTTCATGATTAGGAGAGAGGAGAATTGTGCTCGTACGACCCGTGATGTCATATTAGGTAGCACGTATTTATAAGAACGTCCTTATAGAAATTGAAAAGCACATTCAAATCTTTGGGGTACCGAAGCCTTCTTCCTCTTGCATCCATTGGTGGCGCACCGTGAGCAAAGTTCGTTGTTGTTTCTAGGTCTCTGTCTCAAGGGAGAAAACTTGTTTAAACATAGAAGCTTGTGGAAGCAATGGTTGAGGAATCATCAATGTAGACCTGAAGATGCTGGTGACCACAATCAGCGTAGCAAATCGTTGGCCAGGAGAAGAAAATGTAATATAGGGCTTGTATAACAATGTAGGTCTGGTCAGACGGAGTCGGGAAACACAACTCTCCGACGCTCTCCGATGAGGACAAAGCTGACTAACCTTCATCAATCAGAACTGGAGCCGAAGGACCAAGACGGAATCGGAGGGGACGGTCTAATTTAGATTTTCGGTGTGCTCAAGCTTTCCCTATTACTCCCTCCATTCCTTTATATTAGGTGTATTTGTTTTTTGATAAAATTTCACAATATAAGGTGCATTTGTTCTAATTCCTCGTAATTCCGTTATTGACCCTCCAAAAAAGGAAAGTATCTCTCACCTGATTGCATGTATCTCTCCTTGTAGAGAAAAAAGGAAACTATATCTCTCCCGATTGCATGTATTTGTTTCTTTCCTAGCCGAAATGATTTACTTGCCGGTAATAAATGAATTGGAAAGGGTAATTTCATCCTAAATTGTCTATAATTATGTACCTTGGTCATCGTGCCAAGAATAATACACCTTACATAAAAGAATGGAGGGTGTAAAAATGCAAATGTTGGTCGATGTTTTGCTTGTTTAAAGGTTGGCCAACATTATTGTCGTCCTTCTCTCTCTAGATCCTCATGTCGTTCCACCGATAAGGTTGGTGGTTATCCTCGCTTATGTATGATGCTCATGTGGTGTGTGTGTGTGGGGGGGGGGGGTTGCATGTCTGTCACTTAGGTAAGGTTAGGTTTTGATTTCATGTTGGCAACCACATTTGAGCGATGGCGTCAACGGTGTTGAGAAGGCAGTGGGTGAGCGTCATCGTCGGGCATGTGCTCTAGAGCGCTGGCAGGTTTGGTTGTCAGCTTGTTACCGGCAGCCTCATCTTGTGTGTAGGTTTTCCCCACATGCGGGCGATCACATGCCAGGTCATTGATTCCCGCCTATGATGCTATTATGACCATCGAAACAGATCAAGCACGCGCCCCCGCCTGAAAGGATCGAAACGGACCTAGAGGGGTGAATATTTCAACTACAAATTTTACTAAGGTGAGATAAACAACATATATGAAGTTTGCAAGGTCAAGGGACCAATGTAATAACACAAGTAAACGGGCTAGTGTTAGGGTTAATCAAAGACCACAGAGATGAAGTGAAGGAAATATGCCCTAGAGGCAATAATAAAGTTATTATTTATTTCCTTATATCATGATAAATGTTTATTATTCATGCTATAATTGTATTAACCGGAAACATAATACATGTGTGCATACATAGACAAACAGAGTGTCACTAGTATGCCTCTACTTGACTAGCTCGTTGATCAAAGATGGTTATGTTTCCTAACCATATACATGAGTTGTCATTTGATTAACGGGGTCACATCATTAGGAGAATGATGTGATTGACATGACCCATTCCGTTAGCTTAGCACCCGATCGTTTAGTATGTTGCTATTGCTTTCTTCATGACTTATACATGTTCCTATGACTATGAGATTATGCAACCCCCGTTTACCGGAGGAACACTTTGTGTGCTACCAAACGTCAAAACATAACTGGGGTGATTATAAAGGTGCTCTACAGGTGTCTCCAAAGGTACTTGTTGGGTTGGCGTATTTCGAGATTAGGATTTGTCACTCCGATTGTCGGAGAGGTATCTCTCGGCCCTCTCGGTAATGCACATCAGTTAAGCCTTGCAAGCATTGCAACTAATGAGTTAGTTGCGGGATGATGTATTACAGAACGAGTAAAGAGACTTTCCGGTAACGAGATTGAACTAGGTATTGAGATACCGACGATCGAATCTCGGGCAAGTAACATACCGATGATAAAGGGAACAACGTATGTTGTTATGCGGTTTGACCGATAAAGATCTTCGTAGAATATGTAGGAGCCAATATGAGCATCCAGGTTCCGCTATTGGTTATTGACCGGAGACGTGTCTCGGTCATGTCTACATGGTTCTCGAACCCGTAGGGTCCGCACGCTTGACGTTACGATGACAGTTATATTATGAGTTTATATGTTTTGATGTACCGAAGGTTGTTCGGAGTCCCATATGTGATCACGGACATGACAAGGAGTCTCGAAATGGTCGAGCATGAAGATTGATATATTGGAAGCCTATGTTTGGATATCGAAAGTGTTCCGCGTGAAATCGGGATTTTACCGGAGTACCGGGAGGTTACCGGAACCCCCCGGGAGGTAAATGGGCCTTAGTGGGCCTTTACGGAGAAGAGGAGAGGCGGCCAGGCCTGGGCCGCGCGCCCCTCCCCCTAGTCCGAATAGGACAAGGAGAGGGGGGCGGCGCCCCCCTTTCCTTCTCTCCCTCCTCTTTCCCCCTCCCGAATCCTATTCCAACTAGGAAAGGGGGGGGAGTCCTACTCCTGGTGGGAGTAGGACTCCTCCTGGCGCGCCCTCTCCCTGGCCGGCTGCACCCCCCTTTCTCCTTTATATACGAAGGCAGGGGGCAGCCCATAGACACAACAATTGATCAAGTTGATCTTTTAGCCGTGTGCAGTGCCCCCCTCCACCATAGTCCACCTCGATAATACTATAGCGGTGCTTAGGCGAAGCCCTGCGTCGGTAGAACATCAACATCGTCACCACGCCGTCGTGCTGACGAAACTTTCCCTCAACACTCGGCTGGATCGGAGTTCGAGGGACGTCATCGGACTGAACGTGTGCTGAACTCGGAGGTGCCGTACGTTCGGTACTTGATCGGTCGGATCGTGAAGACGTACGACTACATCAACCGCGTTGTGCTAACGCTTCCGCTTTTGGTCTACGAGGGTACGTGGAGAACACTCTCCCCTCTCGTTGCTGTGCATCACCATGATCTTGCGTGTGCGTAGGAATTTTTTTGAAATTACTACGTTCCCCAACAGTGGCATCCGAGCCAGGTTTTATGCGTAGATGTCTTATGCACGAGTAGAACACAAGTGAGTTGTGGGCGATATAAGTCATACTGCTTATCAGCATGTCATACTTTGGTTCGGCGGTATTGTTGGATGAAGCGGTCCGGACCGACATTACGCGTACGCTTACACGAGACTGGTTCTACCGACGTGCTTTGCACAAAGGTGGCTGGCGGGTGTCAGTTTCTCCAACTTTAGTTGAACCAAGTGTGGCTACGCCCGGTCCTTTCGGAGGTTAAAACAGTACCAACTTGACAAACTATCGTTGTGGTTTTGATGCGTAGGTAAGAACGGTTCTTGCTAAAGCCCATAGCAGCCACGTAAAACTTGCAATAACAAAGTAGAGGACGTCTAACTTGTTTTTGCAGGGCATGTTGTGATGTGATATGGTCAAGACATGATGCTAAATTTTATTGTATGAGATGATCATGTTTTGTAACAGAGTTATCAGCAACTGGCAGGAGCCATATGGTTGTCACTTTATTGTATGCAATGCAATCGCCCTGTAATGCTTTACTTTATCACTAAACGGTAGAGATAGTCGTGGAAGCATAAGTTTGGCGAGACGACAACGATGCTACGATGGAGATCAAGGTGTCGCGTCGGTGACGATGGTGATCATGACGGTGCTTCAGAGATGGAGATCACAAGCACAAGATGATGATGGCCATATCATATCACTTATATTGATTGCATGTGATGTTTATCTTTTATTCATCTTATCTTGCTTTGATTGACGGTAGCATTATAAGATGATCTCTCACTAAATTTCAAGATAAAAAGTGTTCTCCCTGAGTATTCACCGTTGCCAAAGTTCGTCGTGCCCAGACACCACGTGATGATCGGGTGTGATAAGCTCTACGTCCATCTACAACTGGTGCAAGCCAGTTTTGCACACGCAGAATACTCAGGTTAAACTTGATGAGCCTAGCATATGCAGATATGGCCTCGGAACACTGAGACCGAAAGGTCGAGCATGAATCATATAGTAGATATGATTAACATAGTGATGTTCACCATTGAAAACTTCTCCATTTTACGTGATGATCGATTATGGTTTAGTTGATTTGGATCACGTGATCACTTAGAAGATTAGAGGGATGTCTTTCTAAGTGGGAGTTCTTAAGTAATATGATTAATTGAACTTAAATTTATCATGAACTTAGTACCTGATAGTATCTTGCTTTTATATGTTTGATTGTAGATAGATGGCCCGTGCTGTTGTTCCGTTGAATTATAATGCGTTCCTTGAGAAAGCAAAGTTGAAATATGATGGTAGCAATTACACGGACTGGGTCCGTAACTTGAGGATTATCCTCATTGCTGCCTAGAAGAATTACGTACTGGAAGCACCGCTGAGTGCCAGGCCTGCTGCTGATGCAACTGACGACGTTAAGAACGTCTGGCAGAGCAAAGCTGATGAGTACTCGATAGTTCAGTGTGCCATGCTTTACGGCTTAGAACCGGGACTTCAACGACGTTTTGAACGTCATGGAGCATATGAGATGTTCCAGGAGTTGAAGTTAATATTTCAAGCAAATTCCCGGATTGAGAAATATGAAGTCTCCAATAAAGTTCTACAGCTGCAAGATGGAGGAGAATAGTTCTGTCAGTGAACATATACTCAGAATGTCTGGGTATCATAATCGCTTGACTCAGCTGGGAGTTAATCTCCCGGTTGATAGTGTCATTGACAGAGTTCTTCAATCACTGCCACCAAGCTACAAGAGCTTCGTGATGAACTATAATATGCAAGGGATGGATAAGACAATTCCCGAGCTCTTCGCAATGCTAAAGGCAGCGGAGGTAGAAATCAAGAAGGAGCATCAAGTGTTGATGGTCAGTAAGACCACCAGTTTCAAGAAGGGCAAAGGAAAGAAGAAGGGGAACTTCAAGAAGAACAGCAAGCAAGTTGCTGCTCAGGAGAAGAAACCCAAGTCTGGACCTAAGCCTGAGACTGAGTGCTTCTACTGCAAGCAGACTGGTCACTGGAAGCGGAACTGCCCCAAGTATTTGGCGGATAAGAAGGATGGCAAAGTGAACAAAGGTATATGTGATATACATGTTATTGATGTGTACCTTACTAGAGCTCGTAGTAGCACCTGGGTATTTGATACTGGTTCTGTTGCTAATATTTGCAACTCGAAACAGGGACTACGGATTAAGCGAACACTGGCAAAGGACGAGATGACGATGCGCGTGGGAAACGGTTCCAAAGTCGATGTGATCGCGGTCGGCACGCTACCTCTACATCTACCTTCAGGATTAGTATTAGACCTAAATAATTGTTGTTTGGTGCCAGCGTTGAGCATGAACATTATATCTAGATCTTGTTTGATGCGAGACGGTTATTCATTTAAATCAGAGAATAATGGTTGTTCTATTTATATGAGTAATATCTTTTATGGTCATGCACCCTTAAAGAGTGGTCAGTTTTTGATGAATCTCGATAGTAGTGATACACATATTCATAATGTTGAAGCCAAAAGATGCAGAGTTGATAATGATAGTGCAACTTATTTGTGGCACTGCCGTTTAGGTCATATCGGTGTAAAGCGCATGAAGAAACTCCATACTGATGGACTTTTGGAACCACTTGATTATGAATCACTTGGTACTTGCGAACCGTGCCTCATGGGCAAGATGACTAAAATGCCGTTCTCCGGAACTATGGAGAGAGCAACAGATTTGTTGGAAATCATACATACAGATGTATGTGATCTGATGAATGTGGAGGCTCGTGGCGGATATCGTTATTTTCTCACCTTCACAGATGACTTAAGCAGATATGGGTATATCTACTTAATGAAACATAAGTCTGAGACATTTGAAAAGTTCAAAGAATTTCAGAGTGAAGTTGAAAATCATCGTAACAAGAAAATAAAGTTTCTACGATCTGATCATGGAGGAGAATATTTGAGTTACGAGTTTGGTGTACATTTGAAACAATGCGGAATAGTTTCGCAACTCACGCCACCCGGAACACCACAGCGTAATGGTGTGTCCGAACGTCGTAATCGTACTTTACTAGATATGGTGCGATCTATGATGTCTCTTACTGATTTACCGCTATCGTTTTGGGGTTATACTTTGGAGACGGCCGCATTCACGTTAAATAGGGCACCATCAAAATCCGTTGAGACGACGCCTTATGAACTATGGTTTGGCAAGAAACCAAAGTTGTCGTTACTGAAAGTTTGGGGCTGCGATGCTTATGTGAAAGATCTTCAACCTGATAAGCTCGAACCCAAATCGGAGAAATGTGTCTTCATAGGATATCCAAAGGAGACTGTTGGATACACCTTCTATCACAGATCCGAAGGCAAGACATTCGTTGCTAAGAATGGATCCTTTCTAGAGAAGGAGTTTCTCTCGAAAGAAGTGAGTGGGAGGAAAGTGGAACTTGATGAGGTGACTGTACCTGCTCCTCTATTGGAAAGTAGTTCATCATAGAAACTGGTTTCTGTGACGCCTACACCAATTAGTGAGGAAGCTAATGATGATGATCATGGAACTTCAGATCAAGTTACTACTAAACCTCGTAGATCAACCAGAGTAAGATCCGCACCAGAGTGGTACGGTAATCCTGTTCTGTAAGTCATGCTACTAGATCATGATGAACCTACGAACTACGAAGAAGCGATGGTGAGCCCAGATTCCGCAAAATGGCTTGAAGCCATGAAATCTGAGATGGGATCCATGTATGAGAACAAAGTGTGGACTTTGGTTGACTTGCCCGATGATCGGCAAGCAATTGAGAATAAATGGATCTTCAAGAAGAAGACTGACGCCGACGGTAATATTACTGTCTACAAAGCTCGACTTGTCGCAAAAGGGTTTCGGCAAGTTCAAGGGATTGACTACGATGAGACCTTCTCACCCGTAGCGATGCTTAAGTCTGTCCGAATCATGTTAGCAATTGCCGCATTTTATGATTATGAAATTTGGCAGATGGATGTCAAAACTGCATTCCTGAATGGATTTCTGGAAGAAGAGTTGTATATGATGCAACCAGAAGGTTTTGTCGATCCAAAGGGAGCTAACAAAGTGTGCAAGCTCCAGCGATCCATTTATGGACTGGTGCAAGCCTCTCGGAGTTGGAATAAACGCTTTGATAGTGTGATTAAAGCATTTGGTTTTATACAGACTTTTGGAGAAGCCTGTATTTACAAGAAAGTGAGTGGGAGCTCTGTAGCATTTCTAATATTATATGTGGATGACATATTACTGATTGGAAATGATATAGAATTTCTGGATAGCATAAAGGGATACTTGAATAAGAGTTTTTCAATGAAAGACCTCGGTGAAGCTGCTTACATATTAGGCATAAAGATCTATAGAGATAGATCAAGACGTTTAATTGGACTTTCACAAAGCACATACCTTGACAAGATTTTGAAGAAGTTCAAAATGGATCAAGCAAAGAAAGGGTTCTTGCCTGTGTTACAAGGTGTGAAGTTGAGTCGGACTCAATGCCTGACCACTGCAGAAGATAGAGAGAAGATGAAAGATGTTCCCTATGCTTCAGCCATAGGCTCTATCATGTATGCAATGCTGTGTACCAGACCTGATGTGTGCCTTGCTATAAGTCTAGCAGGGAGGTACCAAAGTAATCCAGGAGTGGATCACTGGACAGCGGTCAAGAACATCCTGAAGTACCTGAAAAGGACTAGGGATATGTTTCTCGTATATGGAGGTGACAAAGAGCTCATCGTAAACGGTTACATTGATGCAAGCTTTGACACTGATCCGGACGATTCTAAATTGCAAACCGGATACGTGTTTACATTAAACGGTGGAGCTATCAGTTGGTGCAGTTCTAAACAAAGCGTCGTGGCGGGATCTACGTGTGAAGAGGAATACATAGCTGCTTCGGAAGCAGCAAATGAAGGAGTCTGGATGAAGGAGTTCATATCCGATCTAGGTGTCGTACCTAGTGCATCGGGTCCAATGAAAATCTTTTGTGACAATACTGGTGCAATTGCCTTGGCGAAGGAATCCAGATTTCACAAGAGAACCAAGCACATCAAGAGACGCTTCAATTCCATTCGGGATCTAGTCCAGGTGGGTGACATAGAGATTTGCAAGATACATACGGATCTGAATGTTGCAGACCCGTTGACTAAGCCTCTTCCACGAGCAAAACATGATCAGCACCAAGGCTCCATGGGTGTTAGAATGATTACTGTGTAATCTAGATTATTGACTCTAGTGCAAGTGGGAGACTGAAGGAAATATGCCCTAGAGGCAATAATAAAGTTATTATTTATTTCCTTATATCATGATAAAAGTTTATTATTCATGCTAGAATTGTATTAACCGGAAACATAATACATGTGTGAATACATAGACAAACAGAGTGTCACTAGTATGCCTCTACTAGACTAGCTTGTTAATCAAAGATGGTTATGTTTCCTAACCATGGACAAAGAGTTGTCATTTGATTAACAGGATCACATCATTAGTTGAATGATCTGATTGACATGACCCATTCCATTAGCTTAGCACCCGATCGTTTAGTATGTTGCTATTGCTTTCTTCATGACTTATACATGTTCCTATGACTATGAGATTATGCAACTCCCGTTTGCCAGAGGAACACTTTGTGTGCTACCAAACGTCACAACGTAACTGGGTGATTATAAAGGAGCTCTACAGGTGTCTCCAAAGGTACATGTTGGGTTGGCGCATTTGGAGATTAGGATTTGTCACTCCGATTGTCGGAGAGGTATCTCTGGGCCCTGTCGGTAATGCACATCACTTAAGCCTTGCAAGCATTGCAACTAATGAGTTAGTTGCGGGATGATGTATTACAGAACGAGTAAAGAGACTTGCCGGTAACGAGATTGAACTAGGTATGGGATACCGATGATCGAATCTCGGGCAAGTAACATACCGATGACAAAGGGAACAACGTATGTTGTTATGCGGTCTGACCGATAAAGATCTTCGTAGAATATGTAGGAGCCAATATGAGCATCCAGGTTCCGCTATTGGTTATTGACCAGAGACGTGTCTCGGTCATGTCTACATTGTTCTCGAACCCGTAGGGTCCGCACGCTTAAGGTTTCGATGACAGTTATATTATGAGTTTATGAGTTTTGATGTACCGAAGTTAGTTCGGAGTCCTGGATGTGATCACGGACATGACGAGAAGTCTCGAAATGGTCGAGACATAAAGATTGATATATTGGAAGCCTATGTTTGGATATCCGAAGTGTTCCGGGTGAAATCGGGATTTTACCGGAGTACCGGGAGGTTACCGGAACCCCCCGGGAGCTATATGGGCCTAAGTGGGCCTTAGTGGAAAAGAGAAGGAGCAGCCCAAGATGGGCCGTGCGCCCCTCCCCTCCCTTGGTCCGAATAGGACAAGGAGAGGGGGCCGGCCCCCCTCTCTCTTTTCCCCCCTCCGCGAATCCTATTCCAACTAGGATTGGGGGGGGGGGAATCCTACTCCCAGAGGGAGTAGGACTCCTCCTGGCGCGCCTCTCCTAGGCCGGCCGCAACCCCCCCTTGAGCCTTTATATACGGAGGCAGGGGCACCCCAGAGAAACACAAGTTGATCCACGTGATCATATTCTTAGCCGTGTGCGGTGCCCCCTTCCACCATAGTCCTCGATAATATTGTAGCGGTGCTTAGGCGAAGCCCTGCTGCAGTAGTACATCAAGATCGTCACCACGCCGTCGTGCTGATGGAACTCTTCCCCGACACTTTGCTGGATCGGAGTCCAGGGATCGTCATCGAGCTGAACGTGTGCTAGAACTCGGAGGTGCCGTAGTTTCGGTGCTTGATCGGTCGGGCCGTGGAGACGTACGACTACATCCACCAAACGCTTCCGTTGTCGATCTACAAGGGTACGTAGATCATACTCTCCCCTCTCGTTGCTATGCATCACCATGATCTTGCATGAGCGTAGGAAAATTTTGAAATTACTACGAAACCTAACACTACCACTATGAGACCGGTAAAATAGAAAACCTATCAAGGGCAAACCTTTGCCTTGCACATAGTCCACTTGAGCTAGATGATGACGATCTTGACTTCCTCAAGTTGGACCGCCTTTCTTGATTGTGTTGGCTCGATGAAGACTAGTTGATTGCTCCCCCATACTCCACTATGGGTGAGCCACTCTTTGGCACATATTCACAATTCCATTGACACCACAATGGACGGCAAGCTTCAAGCTTGATTGCTCCCCCATACTCCATTATGGGTGAGCCAGTCTTCTAGTTTCTCCACTTGAACTTGCACACTGCAAACTTGATGACGATCACCACTTGATGTCATCCTCCATGGGTTGTATGAGATCTTCCTCTTGACGCAAGACCATGGAAACATACCTAACCCCACAAAGAACTCTCACTTAGACCATGGGTTAGTACACAAAGCGTAATGGACAATGCTTACCATACCATGGGATCACTTGATCCCTCTCGGTACTTCTTCTATGCTTTGTGAGTTGATCAACTTGATTCACTCTTGACTTAGTCTTGATCAACATTGAATATTTCCAACTCTCTTCATTTGGATGATGTCTTGAAGGTAAACATGAATGATCACACAATCTTCTTCTTCAAGATATGCTTGCAATAAGCTCAACTCACACATGACCAATCTTTGGATAATTCCTTGAAAAGCACTTTGGCCATCTCATAAACTCCTTGAAACCAACACATGGACTTCAAGACAATCCTATGGACAAATCCTTCAAATATAACTCAAGGCAACCGTTAGTCCATAGAGATTGTCATCAATTACCAAAACCACACATGGGGGCACCGCATGTCCTTTCAATCTCCCCCATTTTGTTAATTGATGACAATCACTTTCAAGAGAGTTTATATAAGGAATTATGCATCACCATGCAATGCAACAACCAACATTATGCATCACCATGCAATGCAACAACCAACATGCGTAGGAGATGCGTATGCTTAGGAACAAACCAAAGCCAGAAGAGACAACTCTCTAAACTTCTCCACAACACTCTCTGAAACTTCTCCCCCATTGGCATCGATTGCCAAAATTGGCTAAAAGCTTAGAAGGCCAATATAAAATGTGTTCCTCCATAAATTGTGCATTTATGCAATACACATATCCAACGGTAAATACTTGGAGGAAGACAAACTATATTGAGGCCCAAAGATTGCAAAAGGAAGATATGCCACAAAGACATAATCAAAGAGAGAAACAAGCAGTCAAGCAATCAAAAGATACCAATTGAAGCAAGCTATCAAAAGATACCAATTGAACCAACTAGGCCAATGATCCTACGAGCCACATGAATAAAGGATATTATGATAAGAGCGGAGCAGTGTTCTAAAGAAACTAGAGAAGTTCTCCATGATTTGTGCACATCAAGGATTTTTGTATTTGGATACAAAGTGCACAAAATAGGATCATAGCTCGCCCAAAATCAATAGAAACTTACAACAAGTGTAAGTGAGCATATAGGAAAGGAAACAAAACCTAGTACTTGCAACAAACACATGGTTGAGCAACAAGTAAAAGAGGCAATTTAAGAAAGGGCTCAACCAAAATGATGTGTGTGAGTCAAGGCAAAACACTTGAGAAGACTAAAGTACGGATGAGCATTAAGCATCAATAAAGTCTTGAAAGAATGAGGCACACGGTGCAAGGCCTATCATTCCCACACACAACTACAAATGGGTTCACAAGCTTACTAATAAGCATATAAAGAACGTATGCTTGTGACAACCCGTGGTGAAGATAGAAGATGAAAGCCTCATCAAGACGAGGGATACCAATTAAGATGGCAAAAGCCTCGTAAATACAAGCATGAGGAAAATAATCTTCACCACACAAGAGTGCAACAAGATGCAAAGATATAAGATCCGCACTCAAGATAAATCCTTTCACATAACCACCAAGGAAAGGTGGACATGAAAGAATAAGGATATCAACTACATATGTAACTCCTCTCAAGTGTACAAGATTCTAGGTGGATGAAAATCATGATGATATCAATCCACAAAGAAGGATATACACACGACATAGTTACAAACAGGAAAGAACAAGATATCCACAATGAAGTCATAAATATACCAATAAGAAATTTGCTTGAGAGCATAGCACATGGCTAGATGTGATCTTATTGTATATAAATGAATTCCAACCACATGAACATCAAAGACATCACAACTAGCAACAAGAGATCATTGTTGGGATGCTTTGAGAAAGGAAACAAGTATCACAAGAAAGAATGAATAGCATGCCAAGATGCAACCTACACAAGGTTGAATGCAAGAAAATAATGCATGAATAGATACTTGTTACCGAGATATCATTGGAAGGATGTAGTAGATACCAATTGAAGGTAGATAGTAGTTCATTGATCATCCTAGCTCGACTCCAATAAGCACATGATGACAACACCTTCCTTGTGAGTGAGCCGAGCATCCAATGTATCTCCAATTGTTCCTAGAACAACAACACAAACAAAATGATACCCAAACTCATTGGGACCAAAGAGTTAGAGAGCCAACAATACATAGGACAAACTCCACATAAAAATGTGCATATAGATACGAAATTGAATTTCATGCACATCTCATCCAATTTGAGACTTGGTGGAGTTTCCCCTATATATTGGGTCAAAGAAAGAAAGCATGCCAAAGATACTACACGAAGTTAATATGCATGCTCAAGACTCTAAAGAACCGATACCAAAAGAAAAAGAAATACCAAGTGAAGAAAGGATACCAAATGAATAAATCATCACTTGGAGGATATCATTAAACGATACATCAAGGAATGAGATATCCATTGATACACAAAAAGAAAGATGTCAAACTCCCAAAAGAGAGAATGGTTCCAAACAAACCAAGTGCTCTACAAAGTTTCATGATGGCACAAGTACCAAAAGAAACGATTTGCATTCCACCAACACACACTTGAAAAGGATCACAAGGTGAGTGTTCTAAGAAAAATAGGATAGCTCCCCCAAGCATTGTGCAATATGGAGAATTTGCATTTGAATACAAAAAGCACAAGATGGGATCACCACTTTCACTATATCTATACAAACACTAGACAAGCTCAAGGAAATAACAAGATCCACAAGTGGTATGGAATACAATGGGAGTTGACACAATCCTAGGCAAGAGATAAGGCAAATAAAAGCAAAGGCTAATGTAAAGATGATCAATAATATCTACCACACAAGTGAGTACCAATTGTCAAAAGACAAGAAGTATTTGGAAATAATTCCCGGTGGTAGATAGCAAGGATATCCGACATCATCTTCACACCAAACAAAAAGCAAATTGCAACTTGTAGAGCTAACATGCCACCTAGGAACAAGATAATTTACAATATCAACTCTAGATGGCAATATCTCAAATGTACACATTTTCTAGGCTAGTAATACACTCATAGCATATTACTCCCCCATAATTTGATACCAATTAAAGATAGACAAGAGGCAATTAAAGGATCCAACAAGAGATAATTAATGGACTATTTAGAATTTGAATATCTCATGAGAAGACATACCACATAGTGACTAGATAAGCTTGCAATATCAATACTAAGTGCTATTCCCCATGTACCCACCTTTATAGGATTGTGAAGTGCACAAAGCACATCACTCCCCCATAATGGGATATTCCATTAATCTCTCACAAGAGCCAACTAAGAAATAAACAAGATGCAAAAGGCTCAACGCATGACACACACGTACATGATGTGCAAACCAACACACACATACTTGATTGATCAAGATAATCAAGTTGGAAGCACAACATATACAAACACATGCAAGGAACAAAACCAAAACATGCAAGGGGTCAAGTAACTTTCAATGTAAGCAATTGAGGTACAAGTTACCACAAGGAGGCACATTGGATATAAGATATAATCTTGATGATTCAATTGACTTGGCTTGAGACAATAAGAATGATGAATTACCCTTAATTCTTCATAATATAGCCAAGTCTCCAATGACCTCCAACATCACATATTGATCAAGTTTGAGCTTGTTGGTCCCCAACCAAGTTGGGTCCTAAGAGGTTAGTCACAATAGGCTTGGCTACCCAAATGGTTCTTTGCTTCAAACCACTTTGAGTACCAACAAACTTGGCAACCACATTGCCAACCTTATCCTTCCCAAGAGAATAGACATCATCAATAATAATTGGGTTGGATAAGTTACCACTAGTGCATGAAGAGGCGAGGTGGCCTTTCTCGCGACATAGGTAGCAACGTCTACTCTTCACTTTCTTCTCACTTGATTTCTCAACTTGAGAAGCATAAGCTTGAGTCTTCTTGGGAAGAGGCTTTTCTTCAACTTGAGGTTGAGAATGAGAGTGTATTTGTGGCCGCTTCCCTTGTTGCTTGTCACTAATGGGCTTCTTCTTCAATGGGAAAGATCTAACATGATGCCCTTCTACTTTGCACTTGAAGCAAACAATCTTGGCCGAATTCTTGACTTGTTCTTGGCCCTTCCTTTTGTTCACCTTGGACTTCTTCTTCTTGTTGGAGTTGAATCCAAGTCCACCTTTGTCATTGGGGGATTTTTGCACACTCAAGATATTGTTGAGTGTGGATTTCCCTTCATGACTCTTTTCCAAGTCTTTCTTCAAAGAAGTGACTTGGGCCTTGAGCTCTTTGATTTCCTCTACATGGTTAGTCTCAACACAAGTACTAGAGGAAGTATAAGCTTCATCGTTAGAGCAACAAGGCAAGGAAAGCAATTCATCACAAGATGTACCAACATTGTGAGTAGATGAATTACAAGAACTAGCACATGGCAATATAGCATTTTGACTAGAATTAGTGCTAGTATCCACATGAGGCTCACTAGATGTTACCTTAGAAATCATGGCCTCATGAGATATCTTTAGCTCATTATGGGATACTAGAAGATCATCATGAGAGCTTGAGAGCTTTTCATGGTTTTCTTCCAATTTCCCATAATTGCTAGATAGCAACTCAAGTTGAGCCCGAAGCTCAACATTCTCCTTCAATATGGATGCTTCAGAATAGATAGAGTTAGTAGCACAAGCATCATCATTAGCAACAAGAGGAGAAGACAACTTGGCAAGCTCTTTTGAATAAGAAGCTTTAAGTTGAGCATGAGACTCGGTGAGTTTGATGAGCTCACCCTTAATGACCCTTGAGCCATTTTCGAGGTGCTTAAAGTCCTCAAGGAGTTTAGCATGCGCAACTTCAAGCTCCTCACTTTTAGTTTCAAAATCATTGGCCACCTAAAGAGCTCTATCACGAGATTCCCTCACTCTAGATAATTCTAGAGCAAAAGTCTCCTCAAGAGATTCCTTGGTGGTTTGTTCAAGTTCAAGAGCTTGAGAGAGGTCCGCAATCTCATTAGCGTAATCACGCTCATGACCTTTCATTTGATCAATGGTGACCTCATGCTCCTCAAGACGAGATTCCAACTCATCAATATATTTCTTGCCCTCAATAGCAATAGACATGATTTCCATGAAGTTGGAACGCGCAATTTTATTCTTAAGAAGAGCTTTAAAAATCATTTCCCCCTTAATTTTTAAGGAGGCAACATCATCATTATCTTCATCATAATCAACATCATCATCACTCTTGCCATCATCAATATCATCACAAGATATATTGGGATTCAAAGTGGGAGATACCTTTGAAGCCTTGGCCATAAGGCAAAATGCAATAGATGATGATGTAGGATCCGTTGAAGCACCATTCAAGACCACATCTTGTTCCATGGGGTGTTGGATTTCCTCTACATTGTTAGCACAACAATTCGAGGAAATATATGCATTTTTATCATGGCAACAAGACATAGTAAACATATCATCATGAGATTTAGTAAAGCAATTTCTACATGATATTGCAAGGACTATCAACACAAGCATATGAAACATTTCGAGTGCTCGAAGTGTTAAAGCCCAAAGAAGGAGCATTGCAATAAGATAGTGATGAAGGATCATCCACAATAAGCATACTATCATCATTGCAATGACCAACACTACTCACCATATCATTACCTTGTGGCAAACCACATGTAGGTGAAGTAGAAGAAGTTGAGAAGACTATACGACCGAAGGTGGAGGGAGAACAATCATCCCCACAAATCTTGGACACACCATATTTTTCTTGAAGGTTTTTCCACAACTCATGAGCATCCCAGAATGACATGAGTTGAAATATAACTACATTGCTCAAAGCATCGAAAAGCACATTAGAAGCTTGAGCATTGAGATAAGAGTTTTTCTCATCCTCTAAAGATAATCTTTGGGGATCCTTTGGAGGAGAATAACCCATATCTACAATTTGCTCTAAATTTGGGTCCATGACCCTAAAGAGATTAAGCATGCGAATTACCCAAACATCAAAATTTGTGCCATCGAAATTAAGAGTGTCAGAGAATCCTAATCCCCTAGTCGACATCTTTACTCTCTAGGCGGTAAAGCCTAATAAAGAGAGACGAGGCTCTGATACCAATTGAAAGATCGTGGATGTCGCCTAGAGGGGGGGGGGTGAATAGGCGTTTTAAAATAATTACGATTTAGGCTAGAACAAATGCGGAATAAACCTAGCAGTTAATTTGTCAAGCACAAAACCTAAAACAACTAGGCTCACCTATGTGCACCAACAACTTATGCTAAGCAAGATAAGCAACTATGTGATAGCAAGATATATGACAAGAAACAATATGGCTATCACAAAGTAAAGTGCATAAGTAAAGAGCTTGGGTAAGAGATAACCGAGGCACGTGGAGACGACGATGTATCCCGAAGTTCACACCCTTGCGGATGCTAATCTCCGTTTGGAGCGGTGTGGAGGCACAATGCTCCCCAAGAAGCCACTAGGGCCACCGTAATCTCCTCACGCCCTCGCACAATGCAAGATGTCGTGATTCCACTAAGGGACCCTTGAGGGCGGTCACCGAACCCGTACAAATGGCAACCCTTGGGGGCGGTCACCGAACCCATACGCTTTGGCAACCCTTGGGGCGGTCACCGGTACCCGTCAAATTGCTCGGGGAGATCTCCACAACCTAATTGGAGACCCCGATGCTTGCCCGGAGCTTTACACCACAATGATTGAGCTCCGAACAACACCAACCGTCTAGGGCACCAAGGCACCCAAGAGGAACAAGCTCTAGGGTGCCCAAACACCCAAGAGTAATAAGCTTCTCAAACTTCACTTCCACGTATCACCGTGGAGAACTCAAACCGATGCACCAAATGCAATGGCAAGGGCACACGGAGTGCCCAAGTCCTTCTCTCTCAAATCGCACCGGAGCAACTAATGCTAGGGAGGAAAATGAGAGGAAGAACAAGAAGGAGAACACCAAGAACTCCAAGATCTAGATCCAAGGGGTTCCCCTCACATAGAGGAGAAAGTGATTGGTGGAAATGTGGATCTAGATCTCCTCTCTCTTTTCCCTCAAAAACTAGCAAGAATCCATGGAGGGATTGAGAGTTAGCAAGCTCAAAGAAGGTCAACAATGGGGGCAAAAATGAGCTCGAGAGATAGGGAACCATTGGGGAAGAAGACCCCCTTAAATAGGTCCCCACGAATCTGCCCGTTATGTACAGAACAACATAGGAGCGGTACAACCTCTATGAGCACCGGTACAACCGGTAACAGGCAATAAGCGGTACAACCGGCCCACAACCGCCCAACAACCGCACCACAACAGAGACCAGTCCGGTGGTAGAGCGGTACATGACCGGTACAACCTCTGGACCAATTCTGGAGCGGTACAATCGCTCCAAACACCGGTTGTACCGGTCAAGCGGTACAACCTCTCCATGGGGCGGTACAACCTCTCTGTGTAAAACATGCAATATCAAAACAGCCACAACTTTCGCATATGAGCTCCGAATTCAACGAAACCAAGTTTGTTGGAAAGCTAACGACAAAGGCTAACACAATCTTGGGAGAAATATCAATAAGAAGCAAATGAGAAAAGGACCATAATAAAATGGTGAGAACCCTTCCTCGGATAAGACCGGCAAAACCTCCAACACCGAAAACATCATAGAAGATGCATGCGAACTCCGTTTTCGATGAACTCAAGCTTGTCATCAAGATGACCATAAGCTCTAAGACTCACAAATGGAACCAAACAAGAACCAAGAAAGATGATGCAAGGATGGAATGGTTTGAGCTCTCGACGAATGATACGATCAAGCTACTCCCTAGAGAGCCCCCCCCTTGATAGTACGGCAATCGATCCTACAACCCGGTCTCCCAACTACCACTATGAGACCGGTAAAATAGAAAACCTATCAAGGGCAAACCTTTGCCTTGCACATAGTCCACTTGAGCTAGATGATGACGATCTTGACTTCCTCAAGTTGGACCACCTTTCTTGATTGTGTTGGCTCAATGAAGACTAGTTGATTGCTCCCCCATACTCCACTATGGGTGAGCCACTCTTTGGCACATATTCACAATTCCATTGACACCACAATGGACGGCAAGCTTCAAGCTTGATTGCTCCCCCATACTCCATTGTGGGTGAGCCAGTCTTCTAGTTTCTCCACTTGAACTTGCACACTGCAAACTTGATGACGATCACCACTTGATGTCATCCTCCATGGGTTGTATGAGATCTTCCTCTTGACGCAAGACCATGGAAACATACCTAACCCCACAAAGAACTCTCACTTAGACCATGGGTTAGTACACAAAGCGTAATGGACAATGCTTACCATACCATGGGATCACTTGATCCCTCTCGGTACTTCTTCTATGCTTTGTGAGTTGATCAACTTGATTCACTCTTGACTTAGTCTTGATCAACATTGAATCTTTCCAACTCTCTTCATTTGGATGATGTCTTGAAGGTAAACATGAATGATCACACAATCTTCTTCTTCAAGATATGCTTGCAATAAGCTCAACTCACACATGACCAATCTTTGGATAATTCCTTGAAAAGCACTTTGGCCATCTCATAAACTCCTTGAAACCAACACATGGACTTCAAGACAATCCTATGGACAAATCCTTCAAATATAACTCAAGGCAACCGTTAGTCCATAGAGATTGTCATCAATTACCAAAACCACACATGGGGGCACCGCATGTCCTTTCAAAGGTTTTCGACAAGTTCAAGGGATTGACTACGATGACACTTTCTCACCCGTAGCGATGCTTAAGTCTGTCCGAATCATGTTAGCAATTTCCGCATTTTCTGATTATGAAATTTGGCAAATGGATGTCAAAACTGCATTCCTGAATGGATTTCTGGAAGAAGAGTTGTATATGATGCAACCGGAAGGTTTTGTCGATCCAAAGGGAGCTAACAAAGTGTGCAAGCTCCAGCGATCCATGTATGGACTGGTGCAAGCCTCTCGGAGTTGGAATACATGCTTTGATAGTGTGATCAAAGCATTTGGTTTTGTACAGACTTTTGGAGAAGCCTGTATTTACAAGAAAGTGAGTGGGAGCTCTGTAGCATTTCTGATATTATATGTGGATGACATATTACTAATTGGAAATGATATAGAATTTCTGGATAGCATAAAGGGATACTTGAATAAGAGTTTTTCAATGAAAGACCTCGGTGAAGCTGCTTACATATTAGGCATTAAGATCTATAGAGATAGATCAAGACGCTTAATTGGACTTTCACAAACCACATACCTTGACAAAGTTTTGAAGAAGTTCAAAATGGATCAATCAAAGAAAGGGTTCTTGCCTATGTTACAAGGTGTGAAGTTGAGTAAGACTCAATGCCCGACCACTGCAGAAGATAGAGAGAAAATGAAAGATGTTCCCTATGCTTCAGTCATAGGCTCTATCTGAAGGAAATATGCCCTAGAGGCAATAATAAAGTTATTATTTATTTCCTTATATCATGATAAATGTTTATTATTCATGCTAGAATTGTATTAACCGGAAAAATAATACATGTGTGAATACATAGGCAAATAGAGTGTCACTAGTATGCCTCTACTTGACTAGCTCGTTAATCAAAGATGGTTATGTTTCCTAACCATGAACAAAGAGTTTTTATTTGATTAACGGGATCACATCATTAGGTGAATGATCTGATTCACATGACCCATTCCATTAGCTTAGCACCTGATCGTTTAGTATTTTGCTATTGCTTTCTTCATGACTTATACATGTTCCTATGACTATGAGATTATGCAACTCCCGTTTGCCGGAGGAACACTTTGTGTGCTACCAAACGTCACAACGTAAATGGGTGATTATAAAGGTGCTCTACAAGTGTCTCCAATGGTGTTTGTTGAGTTGGCATGGATCAAGATTAGGATTTGTCACTCCGATTGTCGGAGAGGTATCTCTGGGCCCTCTCGGTAATACACATCACATAAGCCTTGCAAGCATTGCACTAATGAGTTAGTTGCGAGATGATGTATTACGGAACGAGTAAAGATACTTGCCGGTAACGAGATTGAACTAGGTATTGAGATACCGACGATCGAATCTCGGGCAAGTAACATACCGATGACAAAGGGAACAACGTATGTTGTTATGCGGTCTGACCGATAAAGATCTTTGTAGAATATGTAGGAGCCCATATGAGCATCCAGGTTCCGCTATTGGTTATTGACCGGAGACGTGTCTCGGTCATGTCTACATTGTTCTCAAACCCGTAGGGTCCGCACGCTTAAGGTTTCGATGACAGTTATATTATGAGTTTATGAGTTTTGATGTACCGAAGTTAGTTCGGAGTCCCGGATGTGATCACGGACATGACGAGGAGTCTCGAAATGGTCGAGACATAAAGATTGATATATTGTACGGCTATATTCGAACACCGGAAGTGTTCCGGGTGATTTCGGAGAAAACCGGAGAGCCGGAGGGTTACCGGAACCCTACCGGGAGAAGTAATGGGCCTTATGGGCCTTAGTGGAGAGAGAGAGGGGCAGCGAGGGTGGGCCGCACGCCTCCTCCCCCCTGGTCCAAATTGGACTAGGAGAGGGGGGCGGCGCCCCCCCTTTCCCTCTCCCTCCCCACTTCTTTCCCCCTCCTGGCGCGCCTATAGGGGACGGCCGGCCTCCTCCCCTTGCTCCTTTATATACGGGGGCAGGGGGGCACCCCTAGACACACAAGTTGATCCGTGTGATCATATTCTTAGCCGTGTGCGGTGCCCCCCTCCACCATAGTCCTCGATAATATTGTAGCGGTGCTTAGGCGAAGCCCTGCGACGGTAGTGCATCAAGATCGTCACCACGCCGTCGTGCTGACGAAACTCTTCCCCGACACTTTGCTGGATCGGAGTCCGAGGATCGTCATCGAGCTGAACGTGTGCTAGAACTCGGAGGTGCCGTAGTTTCGGTGCTTGATCGGTCTGGCCGTGGAGACGTACGACTACATCAACCAAACGCTTCCGTTGTCGATCTACAAGGGTACGTGGACAACACTCTCTCCTCTCGTTGCTATGCATCACCATGATCTTGCGTGCGCGTAGGAAATTTTTTGAAATTACTACAAAACCCAACAGTGGTATCAGAGCCTAGGTTTTATATGTTGATGTTATATGCACGAGTAGAACACAAGTGAGTTGTGGGCGATATAAGTCATACTGCTTACCAGCATGTCATACTTTGGTTCGACGGTATTGTTGGACGAAGCGGCCCGGACCGACATTACGCGTACGCTTACGCGAGACCGGTTCTCCCGACGTGCTTTGCACATAGGTGGCTTGTGGGTGACAGTTTCTCCAACTTTAGTTGAACCGAGTGTGGCTACGCCCGGTCCTTGCGAAGGTTAAAACAACACAAACTTGACAAACTATCGTTGTGGTTTTGATGCGTAGGTAAGATTGGTTCTTGCTTAAGCCCGTAGCAGCCACGTAAAACTTGCAACAACAAAGTAGAGGACGTCTAACTTGTTTTTGCAGGGCATGTTGTGATGTGATATGGTCAAGACATGATGCTGAATTTTATTGTATGAGATGATCATGTTTTGTACCGAGTTATCGGCAACTGGCAGGAGCCATATGGTTGTCGCTTTATTGTATGCAATGCAATCGCGCTGTAATGCTTTACTTTATCACTAAGCGGTAGCGATAGTCGTGGAAGCATAAGACTGGCGAGACGACAACGATGCTACGATGGAGATCAAGGTGTCACGCCGGTGACGATGGTGATCAAGGTGTCGCGCCGGTGATGATGGTGATCACGACGGTGCTTCGAAGATGGAGATCACAAGCACAAGATGATGATGGCCATATCATATCACTTATATTGATTGCATGTGATGTTTATATTTTATGCATCTTATCTTGCTTTAATTGATGGTAGCATTATAAGATGATCTCTCACTAATTATCAAGAAGTGTTCTCCCTGAGTATGCACTGTTGCGAAAGTTCTTCGTGCTGAGACACCACATGATGATCTGGTGTGATAGGCTCTACGTTCAAATACAACGGGTGCAAAACAGTTGCACACGCAGAATACTCAGGTTATACTTGACGAGCCAAGCATATACAGATATGGCCTCGGAACACAGAGACCGAAAGGTCGAGCGTGAATCATATAGTAGATATGATCAACATAATGATGTTCACCAATGAAACTACTCCATCTCACATGATGATCGGACATGGTTTAGTTGATTTGGATCACGTAATCACTTAGAGGATTAGAGGGATGTCTATCTAAGTGGGAGTTCTTAAGTAATATGATTAATTGAACTTAAATTTATCATGAACTTAGTCCTGGTAGTATTTTGCAAATTATGTTGTAGATCAATAGCTCGCATTGTTGCTTCCCTGTGTTTATTTTGATATGTTCCTAGAGAAAATTGTGTTGAAAGATGTTAGTAGCAATGATGCGGATTGGATCCGTGATCTAAGGTTTATCCTCATTGCTGCACAGAAGAATTATGTCCTTGATGCGCCGCTAGGTGACGGACCTATTGCAGGAGCAGATGCAGACGTTATGAACGTTTGGCTAGCTCAATATGATGACTACTTGATAGTTTAGTGCACCATGCTTAATGGCTTAGAATCGGGACTTCAAAGACGTTTTGAACGTCATGGAGCATATGAGATGTTCCAGGAGTTGAAGTTAATATTTCAAGCAAATACCCGAGTTGAGAGATATGAAGTGTCCAACAAGTTCTATAGCTAAAAGATGGAGGAGAATCGCTCAACTAGTGAGCATGTGCTCAGATTGTCTGAGTACTACAATCGCTTGAATCAAGTGGGAGTTAATATTCCAGATAAGATAGTGATTGACAGAATTCTCTAGTCACCATCACCAAGTTAGTAGAACTTCGTGATGAACTATGATATGCAAGGGATAACGGAAACGATTCCCAAGCTCTTCATAATGCGGAAATTGACGAAGGTAGAAATCGAGAAAAACATCAAGTGTTGATGGTAGACAAGACCACTAGTTTCAAGAAAAGGGCAGAGGGAAGAAGGGGAACTTCAAGAAGAACAACAAGCAAGTTGCTGCTCAAGTGAAGAAGCCCAAGTCTGGTCCTAAGCCTGAGACTAAGTGTTTCTACTGCAAAGGGACTGGTCACTAGAAGCGGAACTACCCCAAGTGATTGGCAGATAAGAAGGATGGCAAAGTGAACATAAGTATATTTGATATACATGTTATTGATGTGTACTTTACTAGTGTTTATAGCAACCCCTCAGTATTTGATACTAGTTCAGTTGCTAAGATTAGTAACTCGAAACGGGAGTTGCAGAATAAACAGAGACTAGTTAAGGGTGAAGTGACGATGTGTGTTGGAAGTGGTTCCAAGATTGATATGATCATCATCGCACACTCCCTATACTTTCGGGATTAGTGTTGAACCTGAATAAGTGTTATTTGGTGTTTGCGTTGAGCATGAATATGATTTGATCATGTTTATTGTAATACGGTTACTCATTTAAGTAAGAGAATAAATTGTTGTTCTGTTTACATGAATAAAACCTTATATGGTTACACACCCAATGAAAATAGTTCGTTGGATCTCGATCGTAGTGATACACATAATCATAATATTGAAACCAAAAGATGCAAAGTTAATAATGATAGTGCAACTTATTTGTGGCACTGCCGTTTAGGTCATATCGATGTAAAGCGCATGAAGAAACTCCATACTGATGGACTTTTGGAACCACTTGATTATGAATCACTTGGTACTTGCGAACCGTGCCTCATGGGCAAGATGACTAAAACACCGTTCTCCGGTACTACGGAGAGAGCAACAGATTTGTTGGAAATCATACATACAGATGTATGTGGCCCGATGAATATTGAGGCTCGTGGCGGATATCGTTATTTTCTCACCTTCACAGATGACCTACGCAGATATGGGTATATCTACTTAATGAAACATAAGTCTGAAACATTTGAAAAGTTCAAAGAATTTCAGAGTGAAGTTGAAAATCTTCGTAACAAGAAAATAAAGTTTCTACGATCTGATCATGGAGGAGAATATTTGAGTTACGAGTTTGGTGTACATTTGAAACAATGTGAAATAGTTTCACTACTCACGCCACCTGGAACACCACAGCATAATGGTGTGTCCGAACATCATAACCGTACTTTATTAGATATGGTGCGATCTATGATGTCTCTTACCGATCTACCACTATCGTTTTGGGGTTATGCATTAAAGACAGCTGCATTCACGTTTAAAAGGGCACCATCTAAGTCCGTTGAGACGACACAATCTGAACTGTGGTTTGGCAAGAAACCAAAGTTGTCGTTTCTTAAAGTTTGGGATTGTGATGCTTATATGAAAAAGTTTCATCCTGATAAGCTCAAACCCAAATCGGAGAAATATGTCTTCATAGCATACCCAAAGGAGACTATTGGGTACACCTTCTATCACAGATCCGAAGGCAAGACATTCGTTGCTAAGAATGGATCCTTTCTAGAGAAGGAGTTTCTCCCGAAAGAAGTGAGTGGGAGGAAAGTAGAACTTGACGAGGTAACTGTACCTGCTCCCTTATTGGAAAGTAGTGCATCACAGAAAACTGTTTCAGTGACACCTACACCAGTTAGTGAGGAAGCTAATGATGATGATCATGAAACTTCAGAACAAGATACTACTGAACCTCGTAGATCAACCAGAGTGAGATCCGGGCCAGAGTGGTACGGTAATCCTGTTTTGGAAGTCATGCTACTAGCTCATGATGAACCTACGAACTATGAAGAAGCGATGGTGAGCCCAGATTCCGCAAAATGGCTTGAAGCCATGAAATCTGAAATGGGATCCATGTATGAGAACAAAGTATGGACTTTGGTTGACTTGCCCGATGATCGGCAAGCAATTGAGAATAAATGGATCTTCAAGAAGAAGACTGACGCTGACGGTAATATTACTGTCTACAAAGCTCGACTTGTCGCAAAAGGTTTTCGGCAAGTTCAAGGGATTGACTACGATGAGACCTTCTCACCCGTAGCGATGCTTAAGTCTGTCCGAATCATGTTAGCAATTGCCGCATTTTATGATTATGAAATTTGGCAGATGGATGTCAAAAATGCATTCCTGAATGGATTTCTGGAAGAAGAGTTGTATATGATGCAACCAGAAGGTTTTGTCGATCCAAAGGGAGCTAACAAAGTGTCCAAGCTCCAGCGATCCATTTATGGACTGGTGCAAGCCTCTCGGAGTTGGAATAAACGTTTTGATAGTGTGATCAAAGCATTTGGTTTTATACAGACTTTTGGAGAAGCCTGTATTTACAAGAAAGTGAGTGGGAGCTCTGTAGCATTTCTGATATTATATGTGGATGACATATTACTAATTGGAAATGATATAGAATTTCTGGATAGCATAAAGGGATACTTGAATAAGAGTTTTTCAATGAAAGACCTCGGTGAAGCTGCTTACATATTAGGCATTAAGATCTATAGAGATAGATCAAGACGCTTAATTGGACTTTCACAAACCACATACCTTGACAAAGTTTTGAAGAAGTTCAAAATGGATCAAGCAAAGAAAGGGTTCTTGCCTGTGTTACAAGGTATGAAATTGAGTAAGACTCAAAGCCCGACCACGGCAGAAGATAGAAAGAGAATGAAAGTCATTCCCTATGCCTCAGCCATAGGTTCTATAAAGTATGCCATGATGTGTACCAGATCTATTGTATACCCTACACTGTGTTAAGCAAGGGAGTACAATAGTGATCTAAGAGTAGATCACTGGACATTGGTTAAAATTATCCTTAGTGGAATAAGGAAATATTTCTCGATTATGGAGGTGACAAAAGGTTCGTCGTAAAAATTACTTCGATGCAAGTTTTGACACAGATCTGGATGACTCTAAGTCTCGATCTAGATACATATTGAAAGTGGGAGCAATTAGCTAGAGTAGCTCCGTGCAGAGCATTGTAGACATAGAATTCGCAAAATACTTACGGATCTGTATGTGACAGACCCATTGACTAAAATTATCTCACAAGCAAAACATGATCACACCTTAGTACTCTTTGGGTGTTAATCACATAAATGATGTGAACTAGATTATTGACTCTAGTAAACCCTTTGGGTATAGGTCACACGACGATGTGAACTATGGGTGTTAATCACATGGTGATGTGAACTCTTAGTGTTGAATCACATGGCGATGTGAACTAGATTATTGACTCTAGTGCAAGTGGGAGACTGAAGGAAATATGCCCTAGAAGCAATAATAAAGTTATTATTTATTTCCTTATATCATGATAAATGTTTATTATTCATGCTAGAATTGTATTAACCGGAAACATAATACATGTGTGAATACATAGACAAACAGAGTGTCACTAGTATGCCTCTACTTGACTAGCTCGTTAATCAAAGATGGTTATGTTTCCTAACCATGAACAAAGAGTTGTTATTTGATTAACGGGATCACATCATTAGGTGAATGATCTGATTGACATAACCCATTCCATTAGCTTAGCACCCGATCGTTTAGTATGTTGCTATTGCTTTCTTCATGACTTATACATGTTTCTATGACTATGAGATTATGCAACTCCCGTTTGCCGGAGGAACACTTTGTGTGCTACCAAACGTCACAACGTAAATGGGTGATTATAAAGGTGCTCTACAGGTGTCTCCAAAGGTACATGTTGGGTTGGCATATTTCGAGATTAGGATTTGTCACTCCGATTGTCGGAGAGGTATCTCTGGGCCCTCTCGGTAATACACATCACATAAGCCTTGCAAGCATTGCAACTAATGAGTTAGTTGCGAGATGATGTATTACAGAACGAGTAAAGAGACTTGCCGGTAACAATATTGAACTAGGTATTGAGATACCGACGATCGAATCTCGGGCAAGTAACATACCGATGACAAAGGGGACAACGTATGTTGTTATGCGGTCTGACCGATAAAGATCTTCGTAGAATATGTAGGAGCCAATATGAGCATCCAGGTTCCGCTATTGGTTATTGACCGGAGACGTGTCTCGGTCATGTCTACATTGTTCTCGAACCCGTAGGGTCCGCACGCTTAAGGTTTCGATGACAGTTATATTATGAGTTTATGAGTTTTGATGTACCGAAGTTAGTTCGGAGTCCCGGATGTGATCACAGACATGACGAGGAGTCTCGAAATGGTCGAGACATAAAGGTTGATATATTGGACGGCTATATTCGGACACCGGAAGTGTTCCGGGTGATTTCGGAGAAAACCGGAGAGCCGGAGGGTTACCGGAACCCTACCGGGAGAAGTAATGGGCCTTATGGGCCTTAGTGGAGAGAGAGAGATGGGCAGCCACGGTGGGCCGCGCGCCTCCTCCCCCCTGGTCCGAATTGGATTAGGAGAGGCGGGCGGCGCCCCCCCTTTCCCTCTCCCTCCCCACTTCTTTCCCCCTCCTGGTAGGAGTCCTACTCCTACTAGGAGGAGGACTCCTCCTGGCGCGCCTATAGGGGCCGGCCGGCCTCCTCCCCTTGCTCTTTTATATACGGGGGCAGGGGGCACCCCTAGACACACAAGTTAATCCGTGTGATCATATTCTTAGTCGTGTGCGGTGCCCCCCTCCACCATAGTCCTCGATAATATTGTAGCGGAGCTTAGGCGAAGCCCTGTGACGGTAGTGCATCAAGATCGTCACCACGCCATCGTGCTGACGGAACTCTTCCCCGACACTTTGCTGGATCGGAGTCCGAGGATCGTCATCGAGCTGAACGTGTGCTAGAACTCGGAGGTGCCATAGTTTCGGTGCTTGATCGGTCGGGCCGTGGAGACGTACGACTACATCAACCAAACGCTTCCGTTGTCGATCTACAAGGGTACGTAGATCACACTCTCCCCTCTCGTTGCTATGCATCACCATGATCTTGCATGCGCGTAGGAATTTTTTTTGAATTACTACGTTCCCCAACACTATCATGTATGCAATGCTGTGTACCAAACCTGATGTGTGCCTTGCTATAAGTCTAGCAGGTACGTACCAAAGTAATCCAGGAGTGGATCACTGGACAGCGGTCAAGAAGATCCTGAAATACCTGAAAAGGACTAAGGATATGTTTCTCGTATATGGAGGTGACAAAGAGCTCATCGTAAACGGTTACATTGATGCAAGCTTTGACGCTGATCCGGACGATTCTAAATCACAAACTGGATACGTGTTTACATTGAACGGTGGAGCTGTCAGTTGGTGCAGTTCTAAACAAAGCGTTGTGGCGGGATACATGTGAAGTGGAGTACATAGCTGCTTCGGAAGCAGCAAATGAAGGAGTCTAGATGAAGTAGTTCATATCCGATCTAGGTGTCATACCTAGTGCATCGGGTCCAATAAAAATCTTTTGTGACAATACTGGTGCAATTGCCTTGGCAAAGGAATCCGGATTTCACAAGAGAACCAAGCACATCAAGAGACGCTTCAATTCCATTCGGGATTTAGTCTAGGTGGGAGACATAGAAATTTGCTAGATACATACAGATCTGAATGTTGCAGACCCGTTGACTAAGCCTCTTCCACAAGCAAAACACGATCAGCACCAAGGCTCCATGGGTGTTAGAATCATGACTGTGTAATCTAGATTATTGACTCTAGTGCAAGTGTGAGACTGAAGAAAATATGCCCTAGAGGCAATAATAAAGTTGATATTTATTTCCTTATATCATGATAAATGTTTATTATTCATGCTAGAATTGTATTAACCAGAAACATAATACATGTGTAAATACATAGACAAACAGATTGTCACTAGTATGCCTCTACTTGACTAGCTCGTTGATCAAAGATGGTTATGTTTCCTAACCATAGACATGAGTTGTCATTTGATTAACGGGGTCACATCATTAGGAGAATGATGTGATTGACATGACCCATTCCGTTAGCTTAGCACCCGATCGTTTAGTATGTTGCTATTGCTTTCTTCATGACTTATACATGTTCCTATGACTATGAGATTATGCAACTCTCGTTTACTGGAGGAACACTTTGTGTGCTACCAAACGTCACAACATAACTGGGTGATTATAAAGGTGCTCTACAGGTGTCTCCAAAGGTACTTGTTGGGTTGGCGTATTTCGAGACTAGGATTTGTCACTCCGATTGTCGGAGAGGTATCTCTAGGCCCTCCCGGTAATGCACATCACTTAAGCCTTGCAAGCATTGCAACTAATGAGTTAGTTGCGGGATGATGTATTACAGAACGAGTAAAGAGACTTGCCGGTAACGAGATTGAACTAGGTATTGAGATACCGACGATCGAATCTCGGGCAAGTAACATACAGATGACAAATGGAACAATGTATGTTGTTATGCGGTTTGACCGATAAAGATCTTCGTAGAATATGTAGGAGCCAATATGAGCATCTAGGTTCCGCTATTGGTTATTGACCGGAGACGTGTCTCGATCATGTCTACATGGTTCTCGAACTCGTAGGGTCCGCACGCTTAACGTTACGATGATAGTTATATTATGAGTTTATATGTTTTGATGTACCAAAGGTTGTTTGGAGTCCCGGATGTGATCACGGACATGACGAGGAGTCTCGAAATGGTCGAGACATGAAGATTGATATATTGGAAGCCTATATTTGGATATCGGAAGTGTTCCGGGTGAAATCGGGATTTTACCGGAGGACCGGGAGGTTATCGGAACCCCCGGGAGGTAAATGGGCCTTAGTGGGCCTTTACGGAGAAGAGGAGAGGCGGCCAGGGCTGGGCCGCGCGCCCCTCCCCCCTAGTCCTAATAGGACAAGGAGAGGGGGGCGGCGCCCCCTTTCCTTCTCTCCCTCCTCTTTCCCCCTCCCGAATCCTATTCCAACTAGGAAAAGGGGGGGGGGAGTCCTACTCCCGGTGGGATTAGGACTCCTCCTGGCGCGCCCTCTCCCTGGCCGGCCGCACCCCCTTTCTCCTTTATATACGGGGGCAGGGGGCACCCCATAGACACAACAATTGATCAAGTTGATCTTTTAGCCGTGTGCGGTGCCCCCCTCCACCATAGTCCACCTCGATAATACTGTAGCGGTGCTTAGGCGAAGCCCTGCGTCGGTAGAACATCAACATCGTTACCACGCCGTCGTGCTGACGAAACTCTCCCTGAACACTCGGCTGGATCGGAGTTCGAGGGACGTCATCGGACTGAACGTGTGCTGAACTCGGAGGTGTCGTACGTTCGGCACTTGATTGGTCGGATCGTGAAGACGTACGACTACATCAACCGCGTTGTGCTAACGCTTCCGCTTTTGGTCTACGAGGGTACGTGGACAACACTCTCCCCTCTCATTGCTATGCATCATCATGATCTTGCGTGTGCGTAGGATTTTTTTTGAAATTACTACGTTCCCCAACACGAGGATGTATCCTAGTGTTCCCTCCCTTGGAAGGGAGCTAGTCACAAATGGAGAGGCGGGAGTTCCATAAAGGAACAAGAAACGCCACAAAGGCTCACCTTTTTCCTTGAGACATCACCATAGAGGAGATTCTTAACCACTAGTGGGTAGACCTTGAGGAGAGATCCAAACCATCACACACAATTTGATTCCTTCACCGGAGACTCCTACCACCTAGAAGTCTCTGACCTTCAAGAGTAAAGCCAAATGATGAAATCAAAAGGGAACTCAATTTCCTTTGGTGAGAAAGTAGATCGGGGCTCCTCTCTATTTTTTCCTTAAAGAATGGATGTGAAAGGATTCAAGGCTCAGAGCCTGTGAAATGGAGTATGAGAGAGAAATATGCTCAACTCGAGTAGGAAAAGAAGAAAACACTTGGGGAAGAATGAGTGGACCTTTATATAGCCCACTTTGAAATATGTCTGTTAGGGTTAACTTCGACCACCCGGAAGCTATCGCGGAACATCTACTATAGAGTTTGGACTGCCGGATTTGGGGGATAGGTTCTAGATATGGCCCCACAACTTTCTAAGCTCTTGGAAGTTATAGGCCAATTTCTTAACACATCCCAGAAGCTAGTTGTAAGTGCATCTACTACCCCTGGTAGATTTTGATGATTAATGACAAAACATTTAAGGGACTAATATGTATGTTAAATATGCACAAGTGAAAATCCCTGATGATTTAGTTTAACCGAAGGATTACAACCATTACAAAAGTTGACGGGTCATTGAAGTCTTCGGGAATGCCATTGAAAAATTGAAGACCGAAGAGCGGATTGTTACTTACTAGCTTATTTAATTCTTCATTGAGTCGTAGGACAAACTATACTATTAAGGGGGATCAAAGTGAAGCAAGACTAAAAGTCTTCATGTGTGTGCTTAGTCTGAACCTATCTACACTTGTGAGTGAAGACTTAATTGGAAATCTCCTTCCAAGCGAGCCTACTAGGTCCCGTGATGAAGTTAATTCTTCCAAGTCACCTGAGTTACTTTCCTCATTGATGAGTAGCGCGTTGGTGAGTGTGTCTCATCCAATAGTCATGTCGGTACTCAGGGGCAGTGTGCCAGCTATATATAGCCCTTGCCCCTGTAGATAACGGGTGGTTGCTCGAGTGATATTTTGCTACGTCTGCAAAGAGTGTCCTTCCTCGCAGAGATGTGAACCAATCCTAAGTGAGGAAAACCACCCAAGGCGAAGAACAGAAAGTGACTGAGCATCACTGAAGAATCAGCTCGATCCTAGCTCGTGATCTATTACTCTTGAGAACTTGGCGTCCTCTAGACGGTTAGGCATAGTTCTATAAGAATCGAAAGTTTGGATTCACTGAAGGACAAGTTTGCACCGGATCGAAGATCACTGCAAAATCTACCATGAGTATTGGACGAGTTCCGAGGAACTTAACTCAAGGAGAAAAAGGTGATGACTTGTGTGTCCTCGGCCCAGTGTGCTCAACCTCTCCAACCAAGATGTACAATTGTTGCCAATAGTTTGAACTTTGTTAAAGAAATCATCGTTTCTTCACATACCTTATGAACCTTTACTTTCAATACTTTGCCATGTTTTGAGGAGTTTCTCTCTCTGTCACTCTTTGTGATTGTTGTGAAGTCTTTCCGAGCACTTATCTTTCCACCGCTTAATTTTGTTAAGTGTTTCTCAAGTTGTTTAGTTTGAAGCATTTCTTCCTGTTGCTAGTTAAGTTCCTCAGCATATCTCTCAGCATTGTTTAATGCTTTCCTAGCTTACCTCGGTCATTGCAATGTTTTTTACTTAGTTGTTTCCATACATGCTTGTATGTTTCACTAGTTATCTTCCTAGATTTCTTTGGCACTGCACACTATTATAGTTTGTTATCTATATTTTCTGCAATGGATTTCTTTATTTCAAAGAGTTTTGATAAACGCCTATTCACCTCTTCCCTTCCTAGTCGTTCTACTTCGATCTTTCACTAGTTTTGATTTCAGAGTAGGTTTCGGAGCTGGGTTTTGGAACAACCCAATACTTTTGCTATGCCACTTCCAGAACAAAATATGGAAAGTAACTCGGATTCTGGACACCGCGAAACATCATCTCGAAACATCTGAAACGATGTTTCGAGCCACACAAAAACTCTCCTCTGGAATATTTGGAAATGGAAATCTCACCAAGGCTATTTGGTGAAATTATGTATGGAACTTAGTCTATGTATTTGGATATATGTAGGCAACATAATTATCACTTTAAATCCTCAACAGAAAATCATCGCTTTAAGTTCATCATAAGACCACTCTTAATAGTGTGGCTATCCTATGACTCAAGATCAAGAGAAAAAAAGATACATTTTCAAATATGTCATCTTTCTTCTCTCTCTAGCTATGGGGTTCATCAATCATCTTTGCTCGCAAACTTATGGACTAACACACCTTCTATACACTTAGGAAAGAAGGTTACTCCTTAATTGGTATGACATTTACACTAATCCACTTAGGGGAACACATGTTCTTTTTATTGCTAATTCGACCTCTTCCGCCCCCAATTCATGTCTTACACGACAGTCTGTGTGGACGACACAATTGTTGCTCTTCTCATCTTCCTTCTCTCCTCTGATGATGCAATGACAAAGCGAGCGGCGATGCATTCAATTCAGAAGGATTTTCTTGAGGGCCCACATGTATTTGTATGTTTCCATGCGGTCTTTCCTGTAAAATTTGGGGACAACTATCCTACATCTAGATATTTCTTTTTACAGTTTTTTTCTTAATTAATAGTATAATCTAAATATTAGTGTGTAAACATTAGCTAAAAATAAAACTAATATTCCTTATATAAATAATGCTCAATGTCGGCGGCTCATTCTGTTGGTAGTAATGGTTGTTTGGTGGTCTCTTAATCTTGATGTAATTTTTATTATGTTTGAAATGCTTTGTTCTTCCGATGAGTTTTTATAATAAATTGATGCTTTTTGTAAAAAAGACCAATGTTGCCCACAAAAAGAACAAAGATAAATGTTCTACTCTTTACAGCCAAAAAGGATGTAGGTAGTACTCGTCAGCGGCGGTTGCTGTTCTGGTGCATTTGTTCTATGGGGCCTTAACACAACGACTTTCCGACTGTCTACTACAACAAGGTTTGCCCGGCTTCGGCGAGGGAGGGGCGATGACAGCGGCGCGCCTTCGGCTCGCTTCAATGCTTGTAGTCGTCGCTAGGTGGTTTACGAATCTGGATGTAATTTTTATTATTTCTAGCGTTCGTTGTACTATCATGATTGAAGATGAATAGATTGAAAGTTTTCTCGCAAAAAAAAGTACTCTCTCTTTAAGAAATATTAGCGATCTAGACGTTCTTATATTTTTTTACAGAGTATTTCAGAAGAAATCCTGTTACGTGCTGGCTGATTTTATCGCTTGTCATCTTATATATTATGCGAAATCAGCCAGATGTTTGTCCTTCGATGACCCTCTGCCTACGTTTCGACACATACAAGGTTCACTCCGACGTTCGTGTATCCAGGACACATTACTCCGTTGCAAGAGGACAGGCCGACAGAAGACACGGCTAAGTAAAATTTGGCACTTGTGAGTTGTGATAATAGAGAAATATTGTGTTTGGTTTCAACAGGCAACTGAGACACGGGATCTGGAAGATACGCGGTGCTGCGTCAACAGAGTCGTGGCGCCACATGCAAGATGCAACACCAACCAACGAACCTCATTTATTTCAGAGATTAGTCGCAAGAAAACTCCCATCATTTTTCGTTCTCACCTAGCATAGTCTGCTCGTGATGTGGCAAGGAGCGAGAAACACGCGGTGCCTTGGCCATACTGCCTATACACGTATACTCTGATTTTGGCTACTACATAAGTATATACAACTGCTACTGCTATGAGGCGTTAGACAGACGCAACATATACTGTCAACAAATATTGTGTAGCAATATTATGTCCAATTGAAAACAACATGCATGGCCCTCATTTCCAGATATATCTGTCAACAATGCACTGTTGTATCGACTACATAATGAGAATGAAATTGCAATTTTGTTACGGTGATGCAATGTATTGAATTCATACTCCAGCTAGTTGCCTCAAAAGTCTGAGCTGATGAAGAAAGATGAGCAATATATTCCAATACACTGAATCGTAAATCTGTGCTGCTCTACCTTGTTGCTATGTCGTATCAAAATTGTAGAAACCCCTACGTGTTTCGGCACATGCAAGTCGGTCTACATTGTTCCTCTACCTACAAAAGAAAACTCGTACTGCTGCAAGTATTATTGACTGCGAGAAGAGAGCAAAAGAAGGCACGCGAGAGTAGTAATAGCGACATGCAAGGGATTTGGACGGATACGTACGTAACGCACGGCTGCAGCGTCGACAGCGTCGTGGCGCCACATCCAGCACCAACGTATCATCGCTGTTCGTTTGAAGAAAAATTCAGTGACTACGAGAATACAGCGAAATAATGCATTATTGGGTCTCATCAAGCCTGCAAAAACACGTGTGGTCCCATGGCTAGCTGTACATATGATTTTGATTTTGATACCGACCAGTGATGTTTCACCATCTAAGAGAGGAGTACATAGCCAAGAAATGATTAAGTCTGAAAACTCTACATGTGTTAAAAAACTCTACTAAACTCCTCACAATATCAAATATACTAGTACGTACAGTACTAGTTATAAAAATGGGCCACGGATTTGGTGAACACGGTTTCACACAGACCCCTTATGAATATGGTAAATTAATATATATAGTCGACCGGTATACCAATGTATGAAGTTTCACGAAGAAATGACACCCGTGATATTCTGGGCAAAAATGAAAAAAATATCAAGGCTATATTAAAAAACATTGTGTGATGAATAATAAGGTCAAAATTATATTTTCTTCATAAAAATACCAGGGTGTCATTTGTGCACGAAATTTCACACATGAGTAAAATGGTTGATCAAGTTTGATACCCCTAAATTTCAGTTTTTTTTACTATTTTCTCAAAAATTTAATATTCGCATAGGTGAACGTGAAACCACGTTCACATTTGTATTTTTGTAAAAGAACGCCCCAATATTCTTAAGAGACAATTCCTTTTTGCGGGGGCTTAGAGACTTTCTACTATACTTGGAGAGTACCAAAATGTCATATCCTTTTATGTTATAAAAAAACCTTAACATTTACTGATAAATGCATACGTAAATGGGTAAGATCTATAGGTACTTGTGTGCTTGAGAAGTTGTTCTTTCTGCTTTGGACATCTCCAACGGCGACCCGCAAATTTCCTTCTGTATCTGTTCGTGGACGAAGGATCAGTCCACAGACACGAATGTAGGAGGTAGTCATCCAATGTTGCTCGTACACATTTCGACCCGCATTTGAACTAACCAAACGAAAATCATGCAAACCCACCGATATTCATCAAAGTTCGAATAGAAAATAGTATAAATCATCCATACATAGCATGCAACTTAAGTCGAGTACAACAGTGCCTCTAAATTCGACTAGATTAACCGGATGTCCAATAAGTTTTTATCAACGGATCATATTGTCCCACACATACTCCTCCTTCAGTTTCATTCAACAATGTGTGTACTTAAATGGCTGTCCCTCTGTCCCGTGATACATCACGGCAGCTCGTGCTGGCTATATAATGTGTAGACCAACATTGAGTGAACGAATAAGTTTACCGACATTTGACCGAACACCTACCAGGTGTGGTGTCTGCCATGAAGGTCGTCGACAGGGGGCGGAGTGTACCTGGATACAAACGGCTCCAGGGTGGATAGCACCGTTGTAAAGGCGAGCAGACACGTCAGTGTTGGTTGCAGACGTCCAACAATGCCTTTGTGGCTGCCGAAGACGTACAACGGTAGCGGCAGAGGTGAAAGGTGCGGATGCAAAGCAAGGGGGAGTAGGGGCGTACCGGAAGAAAATGAGACCGGGATTGAGGATTGGTGAGCCGAGGTGTTGAAGTCCTACGTGGTTGCTGTCCGGACTCTCGCAGCCCCTACCCCCCTCTCCACACACACGCACACTTTTATCTCCAATTTACGAGAGAAAGCACGTACAAATCGCCCTGCGGACCGATACACCTCTACGTTGGATGGCTTTTATGATCCAAATAGTGCGGTCAATACCTATGCAGACGATTTGAGAGTAGTTCGTTGAAAGATGCCCTTAGCTATGATTTCTCTATGCAGACGATTTGAGAGTAGTTCGTTGAAAGATGCCCTTAGCTATGATTTCTTTCTACTTGCCCAAAATTGATTTCCACGGCACACCATCGAATCTCGGCCAAAATTCTGGTTATATTCATTGGCTTGTTGCATGTGGGCAAGGCACGCGGCCAGATCACAGTGTACATCGGTAACTTAATCTGGCTAGGATTCGTGGCTTCATACATCACCACCTAGCTGGTATGTGGTCTCTCAGAGTCTCAGCGACTCGGCCTATTTCAGATTCAATCATCAAGCAGCTCGGGGCCACATTAAACCCAATACCAGAATTACTGTGCAGACGATGGACCGCCGAACGAAAATCGTACGACACTTAGAACATCTCCACTGCAGAGCGCTTGTGTAGGCGCTTACGAAAAAAAAAGAATAAATACAGTAAAATAAAAATCAGCTTACCGATTTCCAACCCGATGCTAATAAATGAAAGAATTCCTTATTTGGCCCTTTCTAAAAGTTTGCTTCCCTATTTGGCCCTGAAAAATTATTTCTTCCTTATTTGACACTCAATCTAAATTTTGTTCCTTATTCGACACTTCCGTCAACTTTTCCATCTGAAGATGTTAAGTGAGACCTAAAAAGACCAAATTACCCATCTGTACAATGCTGAGAAAAAGGAATAAAAGCAAGCGAACCGTCCCAATGTCGAAAACTGATGGCTAAAATGCATTCACCGGCGGAAAGGAAGCTTCCACCATGTCGGGTGGCAAGAAGCTTCATGGCTGACGGCCGGCATGACGTGCATTTCTAGCTCAATTTTTTTCCTTAGTGAGAGTCCAGCTAGCACAAAGTAATTATGCATGCGTGGACTGGCAGCTACACAGCCAGTAGCACAGTATCACGTGCGCAGCATATCTATCACAATATCGGTACAGTTTACCTTATGATGCGAGTAGAATTGTAAACGAGCGAGACAAGGAACAAATGATTGAATTGAACTCTTTATTGATGGTTACAAAATCCTTATATACGATGGGAATGGAGGCGTTCGAAAGACGCGACTATTCAGGCGCGGCCGCGACAGCAGCGGAGATTATTCCCTTAATTGATGCTGTGTTAATTAATCTTAACACCTTACTTTCCTAAGGCGTCGTCGGTGGAACCGGATCCTGTAACATTAAGAAGTAAAGTTAAAGAAGCTATAGTACCATAACTTCCCTTCTTTCTATTCACATGATTAAGATTAAAATGACTTAAATTAATTTGTAAATTGACGATCTACTGCATATATTTATAGTAATTACATACAAACAAACTAATGATGGAATAAAACTATTTTAAATTATTTATATCTACAGTAAATATCAACAGTAAACAACCTTCTAATTTTCTACTAACCGTCCTTAACTTTCCTTCTTCATTTTACTCTATGTTAGCACTATAGCACGGTGACTTTCCTTCGCTATGTTAGAGGATCCGGTTTCGTCACTGACGAGCATGCATGAGGCCGCCATCCTTGTCCTTGTACACGACGGTGAACCTTAGATCCAGCCAACGAGACGTGCCACGTGCCTGTGGCAAGTAGAGTAACTAGCATCCGTGCGTTTTGTGTGTTTCTGGCCGCGGGTAGCTATAATACAATGGATAAGGTTGATCATTTTACTAGCTGGCTTTGGCCATCATCGAGCAGGTACATGATTCTGAACAGTTCTCCTAGGCATGGTGTGCAATTTTATTTTATTTTGAACACCTCACGATGTGCTAGTTATGCACGTATGCTTCTGGTCGATTTTCGATCACTTAATTTAAATCATATGCCTCGATATTTTGAACATTTTGATCTAGTGTAAAATATAGCATTTCTCTAGTAATTTTAATCACATACGGCACCAAGGGTAAAACTATCTTTTCTCATTCCACTTAACACCGTTTTTTCTTTTTTGCGGGGTAAGAGATATTTTATTTCTCTGAAATAGGGTTATTGCCGGCTAATACAAAACTAGAAAGTCTCTGGAACATGGCGCAACCACAAGGCGGTGCTACCTCCAGAACAATCAATATTAGCTAGACTATGAACAACTCTATTTTAACACCATTGGATGACAAAATTGACGGAAGTGTCGATTTAGGAACAAAATTTAAATTGAGTGTCAAATAAGGAAGAAATAATTTTTCAGGGCCAAATAGAGAAGCAAATTTTTAGAAAGAGTCAAGTAAGGAATTCTCTTCTAATAAATCGGAAAACAGTAGAAAAAATCAAACGCTACATGCATCGCTAGAGTCCCGCGAGAAAAAAGGCAAAGCGTCCGCCTCCACTCTTCGCGTTGATGCGAGGTAAGGCGCTAGGTTTTGTTAATCTACCTGTCAATTGGGCAGGATATTAATCCTAGCGTCTAGGCTTAGTGCCCCGAATTGTATATGCCCTAGGCCTCTTTTAATGTAATACTAGAAAGATGCTTAGATGTTGTGCTAAGTGCATTAAATAGCTTAGAGTATGTTAATAGTACAATCATCTGATGGTTATATGATATTGTCACGTCATCTCTAGTCAAACTTATAGCCAGCATGTACACTAGTTGCATACAAAAATATGCCACTATGTTCATACATGGCTCACCTCATTCTCTTAGAAAGTGTCTGGGAACGGGTGTTGTAGCCGGTTGTTAATCAGTAGCCTGTTTCTCTTATCTCTTCATTTCTCTCTTTCCAGATTTAAAAGACATAAACTTTAAAGTCTTACGGCCGGGCTATATCATCTTATTGTACTTCCTCTTAGCAACACAAATCCTCAATGAATAGGTGCTTAACTTGTTATAGCAAGCTTCATTTGTTGTGCCACGTTATTTTTTTGCTTACGTAGTATACTTAGCGTCTGTACATCATGGAGCACTGAAATAGGCCTTAGAATCCACGGCTGTAGCCCATTGAAAGACATGGATAAATGGCTGCAATTGTGTGTCGTACGGATTTGATGAACATGGTTTCAAATGCACTTCTTATGAATACATAGTCGACTAGTATACTTGCGTATGAAGTTTCCCGAAAAATGGACAAATGTTCTATTCTTGACAAAAATGCTAAAATCAAAGCTATATTAAAAAACATTGTTTGATGAATAGTAAGGTCCCAACTGTTTTTTCTTCACAAAGAATATCAGGGATGGCATTTGTTCACGAAACACCACACATTAGTAGAATGGTCGACCAAATTTGATAACCTAAAATTTCAGAATTTTTTTAAACTTCATAATTTTTTTCTTTCAAATTTACAATTTATTAGGTGCGTGTGGAACCATGTTCACTTTTGTATTTTCGTAAAATAATGCCTCTATATTCTTTGAGCCTTTCTACTATACTTGGAGGATACCAACAGCTCATATCCTTTTATGTTTAAAAAAACTTAACATTTACATGATAAATGCATACATAAAATTGAAATGTGTCGCGAAAGAAATATAGGCAAGATCGATAGGTACTTGTGTGCTTGAGAAGTTGTTCTTCCTGCTTAGCTATGATTCGACGGCGCATCATCGAATCTCGGCCACAATTCTGGCTATATTCATTAGCTTGTTGCATGTGGGCGTGGTACCACGGCTGGATCAGTGTACATCGGTCACTTAACCTGGCTAGGATTCGTGCTTCATACATCACCACCTAAAAGGTACCTAGCTCTCTCAACTTATTTCAGGTTCAATCATGAAGCAGCTTAGAGCATCTACAATAGTACTTTGCAAATCCGGTCCATTAAGCGCCCGCGGACGCGATCCGCGAATGGTGATCAGTCACGTCTTAAATTAGCCACTTTGCATCTATTTCTCTCATATTTTATCTCTTAAATTCACACAAAACATGCAAAAGAAATCCTATGTACTACATCTCCGTATTACCCTAACTACTCTTCATTGTTGAAGATGTCCACAACGACGGTGCCAGGCGCCGGCTGAACGAGCGAGTAGGAGGGCTACGGCTCATCCTCCTCCCGCTCGACCTCATCCAGGTAGGCGAGCATCTCCACCTCCCCCGCGGCCTGCTGCGCATCCATTTCCTGCCGGCGACGGCATCTTGCCTCCACAGCTGACTCCAACCAGTGGGAATTGAGGATAGCCTGCCGCTCCGCCTGCAGATCCCCGTTGCCAGCGTCTCCCACACCCTCCTTCTCCGGCTCATCCCCCTCCTCCTCAAGGTCCTCCTCCTCGTCCTCATCCTCGTCCACCTCCTCCTCCTCCTCCGGATCAACTACATCTGGAGGTAGCCCCGCGGCGATCCGGGCTTCGCGCCTAGCCCGGATCTGCTCAGCGGCGCTCCGGCGTCAGAAATGGCTCGCTCCTCACCCGACGGCGTGGGGACATGGCTACTAGGTGGACGGGTGGAGTGGAAAGTGGCGGCGGCGGTGGACAGGAGGAGGAAAATATGGATGGATGGTAGGGTTCCGATGCCGCCGGTCGACTTAAATAATCGGGCAAGGCACTACGCAGCCCGCCGAAACTATGCCACATGGCGTCACCAGTCCGACGGAAGAGACGCGCTTCAGATCGTCGGGTTTGAGGGCATTTCTGATTGGGACCCCTTCGTTAGTCCGATGTGGCGGGCGTGTCCGGGCGCCCCATATTTGGGTTGGATATGAGGGGTGCCGGTCGGCCCAGGCATTTGAGGCCCGTTTGAGGCATCCGTCTGGGTCGAAAAAATGTGACCAATAAGTGACCGGGCGGCCCGCCCGAACGTATGAGGCGGGTTTGAGGTGCCCGGCTGTAAATGTTCTCAGGGTCCCATTAAACCCAATAAGCCCAAGAGGCTAGGCGAGTGCTTTCTTTTTCATGGAACCTTGTCAAGAGGGCCAGGTGCTCCTATTATTTCACTAGAAAGACTATAATTGATCTGGTTTATAAGAAAAAATAGGCTAAAAACCACATGACTACTTGGTTGATAAAGGACAATCAGGTGAAAACCTCAACAATGAACACGAAAAGAAAAGAAGAAAAAGACAAAGGAAACAACAAAAACCGCAGTCGGCCAACTTGACCTTCATCGCCTACTCGCTGACAACCTGGACAAAGTGAGAGAGATGTTCAGAAAAGCCTTCAAGAAGGAAAGGCGTCTTCATTGCAGGCATCGATCCGGTCAATCAATAAAGCTTTCGCCTAGAAGTCGTCCACGACTCCTTGTAGAAACATGGGAAAGGGTCCAGCCACACCAACAACCACCACGACAACCCAATAAACAACCAACCACAGCCTAGTTGAGAGGGCAAACCCTTCGACAACGACTCCCAAGGAAGAGGCACCACCGCGGCATCTTTATTGGTAACCGATCCCCATTAGAAGCATGGCTTTCGCCCATGGAGGCTGGAACCAAGAGTATGTCGGTCAAGCCACCCTATCACCAAGGAGACAAGCTCGTGGACGCGCAACCATCGCCATGCCGTCACCAACCATCACGCCCTTCGAGCCAGCACCTTGTCCTTGATCATCTTGTTGGTCGGCCTCCATGTTGGCAGACATGATGGAAACGTGATACGTCTGTAATGTATCTATTTTTTGAACACTTTTGCTTAACTTTGGGCGCAAAAATTGCTCCTATGAATAAAAACTAACCGGGACTAACATTGTTTTTAGAATAAAAAAATACATGGTGTTATATTTTTGTATAGGAAAGTGTTCAGGAAAAAATAATAATTTTTTTGCAACATATGATGGACCAGGGGCCTGGAATCGGGCTAGGAGGTGGCACATGGTGCCTAGGTGCTCCACTTAGGCTTCCACCTTATAGGGGCACTTAGGGTATGTGTGATCCCTATAGCTGCCCTCTGGTGTTTTTGGCTTTATATTGCCCTGAAACCCTTTCATGATTATTGCGTGATTTTTCTATGACATGGAGACATCGTCACCATTATTCTTCATCCTGAAGGGCCGCTGGAGGCTAGAGTTTTGCCTCCGGAGAGGGGTTAGGGGGACATACTATGCGACAAAAAACATTATGGTATACAATCACACCCAGTATCACTATGAAGATGAAGGATAGATCTAATCTCACCAACTAGATCGCAGCGTAGGAGAAGAGGAAGTTGGTGACAATCAGACGATTTCTGAAGCTACATTATAACTCCCAACTAGGGTTGCAAACGAGTCGAGTTTGAGTGAGATGGATTAGGATCAACTCAACTTTTATTAAAATTCAAGCGAGCTCAAACCATGCGAAGCTCAAGGTTGAGTTGTAGAAAGTGGCTGGTGCTCAGCTTGTAACAATCTCAAGTTGATCACGATCTAGTTTCAAGCTAAAGATGATGATTTTTTAATAATCAAAGACATTTTTTCAAACAAGTTAGGCCACAACACAACATAAGAAACCATTAAATAATTCAACTTACTCTTTCTGAACTTAAGATGTAACACCCCGGATGTAACTTTCCCTATTTGTACTCCAACTCTTGCCGTTTCTGGCGTTAAGTTATATTTATTTCCTCGGGTTCGGTTTTTTTGTCTCCGTGTGTTGTTGTCGTTGTCATGCATCTCATATCATGTCATCATGTGCATTGCATTTGCATACGTGTTCGTCTCATGCATTCGAACATTTTCCCCGTTGTCCGTTTTGCATTCCGGCGCTTCGCTCTCCTCCGGTGGTCATTTCTAGCTTTCTTTCGTGTGTGGGGATTAAACATTTCCGGATTGGACCGAGACTTGCCAAGCGGCCTTGGTTTATTACCGGTAGACCGCCTGTCAAGTTTCGTATCATTTGGACTTCGTTTGATACTCCAACGGTTAACCGAGGGACCGAAAAGGCCTCGTATGTGTTGCAGCCCAACACCCCTCCAATTTGGCCCAAAACCCACCAAACTCTGCTTCATCATCTAGAGCGTTCGATCACGATCGCGTGGCCAAAAACCGCACCTCATTTGGACTCTCCTAGCTCCCTCTATGCCTATAAATAGACCCCTCCGTTTTCGGATCTCCTCCTACCTCCGAAACCCTAGAAATCGTCCCCGCGCCGCGCCGGACAAAACTCTGCCGATGGACATTGTCCGGCCGTCCCCGCCGCCGCCACGTGTCGCCACCGCGTTCGTTCCCCGCCGCCGCCTCCCGCCGGCCCGCCAGGCCCGGGGCGGGCCCTCCTCCTCCGTCGCCTGGGCCGAGCCGCCCCGCCGCCAGCCTTCCTCCGCGCCGCCGCCGCCTCGCCTCGCCCGCGGCCGCCGCACCGCGCCGCCCCGCCGCCACCGCACCGCGCCGCCCCGCCGCCGCCGCCTCGCCCGCACCGCCCCGCCGCCGCCGCCTCGCCGCGCGCCGCCGGCCGGCCCGGATCCGGCGAAGATCCGGCCGGCCCCTTTCTCCCCGGCCACTCCGGTGAGCTCCAGATCGCGCCGGCGAACCTCGGCCCGCGTGCCCCCGAAACCCTAGATCCAGATCCGGAGGTTGAATTTTTCCCAAGTCCCCAGAATTTTTAGTTCATATGCCCATGTTCGCGGCTCCGTAAGTTTGCATCCGTATCTCCGATTCATGCATATAGCATATCAAAATGTTCATCTCAGAGAGTACATCATTTCATTCCATTGCATCATTTTCATTAGAGTTCATCTTGTTGCCTGAAATGCTGTTAGAAGAGGGCTACTTGAGTTAATTGTCAGATCTGCTACTCCATTTAGCACTTTTGTCATTTTTGCCATGATTATTGTGTGCATGATATGCCCGTGAGTTCTACATGTGTTTTGTTAAGGGTTTTTTCATATTTACAGAGGTGCAACCCATGTATTTTTAGGATGTGTGTGGTGACTTGTGCAAGCTTGCAAAGTGGTGCACTTGCTAAGTCTGTTTTCAGGGACTTAGTAATTTCACTAAGTCCTGGAGCTGGTTATCTCATGATGCCATATGTTCTTATTGTTTCCTAGTGATCCGTGCCTATTTTGAGGATGATCAGTAAGGATGTTTTGTTAATATTGTAGTGCTCTATCCATCCATGTCTTTGTTTGCAATTATGGAGCATCCTAGCTTGAGTCAATCGAGCTCTACTTTTGCTACTTTATGAATCTGGGCAGATTGTCAACTTGTTTGCAATTTTGCCGGTGATGTTGTAGTTGATCCGTGCATGCTATGCTATTGTTCTTGTCATGCCTAGCTTGCATTTTGTGCCTTATTGATGGATGTATGCTTGTATTGCCATGACTTGCTCTGTAGTGAGTGCATCGAGCTCGTAAACATGCCTACTTGAGTTATATTTCAGCATGTGTCAGTTTTTCACTAAGTCTGAAACTGATTATGTTTTTGCTATGTTCACATGCTCGCAATTGTATTTTCTGATCCCTTTTGGCTCAAGGTCACTAAGGGACTTTTGTTAAGCTCTTTGAGTAACTCCATGCCATGCTTTACTTTGCCATGTTCAGGTCCTATAGCATGTAGTTTTGTTGCTCCGAAGAGGGCTACCTGATCTGAAATTCCAGACAAGTGTTAATTTCACTAAGTCTGAGATCTGTTTGTCATACGCATTTTTGCCATGCTTGTTTGAACCTGTTAATGGATGAATTGGCCGTAGCTTAGTGCTAGACTTTTGTTAAGCATCTTGTGTGCATACCTGCCATGTATTTTGTTGACATGTTTGGGTGCTGTTGCATGTTCATCTCATTGCATTTAGAGGCCTACTTGCTGTAAATCGCAGACCGGTATCATATTTGAATCACTTGCCATTTCCAAACCGTAACTCCGATTCCGGCGTTCTTTATATCGTTTTCAAGCGATTTAATCTCATCTTTCATGTGGCACACTTGGTTTTCCAAGATGAGGCCAGGTTCATGCATTTCCTGTCATATCTTGCATTTTGCATCCCGCATCGCATCCCGCATAGCATATCATCTTTGCATTGTGTTGTTTGAGTTTGCACGTGGTTGATTGTATCCTTGTTGCTTGTTTGTCTTGTTTGGGTAGAGCCGGGAGACGAGTTCTCTAACAAGGAGCCCGTTGAGTTTGCTTTCAAGGATCCAGTCAACTCTGACAACTGTGCAGGCAAGATGATCATACCCTCGAAATCACTACTATCTTTGCTATGCTAGTTTGCTCGCTATTTTGCTATGCCATTGCTACGATGCCGACCACTTGCTTGCAAGCCTCCAAAATTTCCATGTCAAACCTCTAACCCACCATTGTCCTAGCAAACCATTGATTGGCTATGTTACCGCTTTGCTCAGCCCCCTCTTATAGCGTTGCTAGTTGCAGGTGAAGTTTGGAGGCCGTTCCTTGTTGGAACATTTATTTACTTGTTGGGATATCATTATATTGCCTTGTTATCTTTATGCATCTATATACTTGGTAAAGGGTGGAAGGCTCGGCCTCTCGCCTAGTGTTTTGTTCCACTCTTGCCGCCCTAGTTTCCGTCATATCGGTGTTATGCTCCCGGATTTTTGCGTTCCTTACGCGGTTGGGTTATAATGGGAACCCCTTGATAGTTCACCTTGATTAAAGCTTTTCCAGCAATGCCCAACCTTGGTTTTACCATTTTCCACCTAGCCTTTTCTTTCCCTTGGGTTCTGTAGACTCAAGGGTCATCTTTATTTTAACCCCCCCGGGCCAGTGCTCCTCTGAGTGTTGGTCCACCTGTCAGCTACCGGTGGCCACCAAGGGCAACTCTGGGCTGGCCTACCCGTACCTAGGACAATCTGAGTGTGCCCTGAGAAAGAGATATGTGCAGCTCCTATCGGGATTTGTCGGCACATTCGGGCGGTGTTGCTGGTCTTGTTTTAACCTGTCGAAGTGTCTTGAGTTACCGAGATACTGAGTCTGATCGGAACGTCTTGGGAGGAGGTCTATTCCTTCGTTGACCGTGAGAGCTTATCATGGGCTAAGTTGGGACTCCCCTGCAGGGATTGAACTTACGAAAGCCGTGCCCGCGGTTATGGGCAGATGGGAATTTGTTAATATCCGGTTGTAGATAACTTGAACCTTAATTAATTAAAATGAATCAACCGAGTGTGTTACCGTGATGGCCTCTTCTCGGCGGAGTCCGGGAAGTGGACACGGTGTTGGAGTAATGTTTGCGCAGGTTGCTCTCTAGTTTCTCGCTCGCGCTTTGCCTCCTCTTCTCGCTCTCTTTTGCGAATAAGTTAGCCACCATATATGCTAGTCGCTTGCTGCAGCTCCATATATTTACCTTGCCATACCTATAAGCTTAAATAGTCTTGATCGCGAGGGTGCGAGATTGCTGAGTCCCTGTGGCTCACAGATTACTATTATACCAGATGCAGGGCCTGATGATTCCGCTCCAGGTGACGCGTATCAGCTCAAGTGGGAGTTCGATGAAGACTCTCAACGTTACTATGTTTCCTTTCCCGATGATCAGTAGTGGTGCCCAGTTGGGGGTGAACGGGACCGTGTCGCATGTTGGGTTCTCTTTTATTTTGGCGCCGTAGTCGGGCCATGAGTGTTTGGATGATGTAATGTTATTTATGCACTTGATTGACGTGGCGAGTGTAAGCCAACTATGTTATCTCCCTTTTTATTATCATATTACATGGGATGTTGTGAAGATTGCTTAGCTTGCGACATATGCCTTCAATGCGATTATGTCTCTAAGTCGTGCCTCGACACGTGGGAGCTATAGTCGCATCAAGGGTGTTACAAGTTGGTATCAGAGCCTTCCCCGACCTTAGGAGCCCCATTGCTTGATCGTTTTAGCGGCCGAGTTGTGTCTAGAAAAATGTTTTGAGTCTTTAGGAATTATATGTCGGAGAGATTAGGAATTCTTTTTACTTCCCAGTCTCCTCATCGCTCTGGTAAGGCATCCTGACGTAGAGTTTTGACTCTTCTCTTCTCAAATTTCACTAAAAAAATTTTAGGATCACACGGGTATCTTGGAATCGTTTCGATGGTTTTATGATGAGAACATTGTCTTGGTGCCTCCTGTCAGGGGTTTAGTGGAAGTGTCCCGGGGAGTTGAGCTCTGAGGTGTTGTCATCATAATTTTATCGTTGCAGTTTTGGAATACCTGAGTCTAGTACGCCGACATCGAAAATCTCTTTTATGTAGTTCGTTGGTGAGATAACCTCGACGCCACCCAGTACTGGGGCGGGAGTTCAGGAGTATCGCCATAACTTGTATAACGGATGCTTTTCGAAGGTTGAGGTAGATGGTTTCCGAAGTTTTCTTGGTTATGTGATGAAGGATGGATACAACTGGATGTAGGATTTGCTAGTTTGGGTGAGATATTATGCTTCCCCTGTATCCCCAACACCTGATTGCATAACCGGAAAGGTTCGGGAGTTTCATAGGTGGGAATTCTAGTAGCTCTAGTTCTTCTTCCACGGATATTGGTTTGAGATTGGGATTTCTTACCGATTATTCGTTCTTGATCCGTACCTTGTTGATTTATTTCTCTACCTTAATTCTACGTGGCTTCTCAATTTATGGATATGTGACCATTTTAAGAGGAATGCATTCGTTCATTTTGTTCGGATGTGAAGACTATATGTTGCAATTTTCATTCCGTTGGATCCAGCTTCAATATTTGTCTGTCAATGTGCTAATGGTGGTCAACCTCTTCAGGATGGCTCCTCCAACGCGCACGACTCTGAATCCTGATCCACCACCACCTCCCCTCCTCCAGAGGCATGGCAAGCTGTGATGGCCGCAACCAATGCAAACACACAGTTGATCATGCAAATTCTTCAAGAGCGCAACCAAGGGAATCAAGGCAGCAATCAGAATCACTTTGCTACACTCAACCAGTTCCTTGCTAACGGGCCAAAGACTTTCAGCAATTGTGTTGAGGCAACCGATGCTGACGATTGGCTAGTGGATCTGTGCAAGCATTTCGAGTGCAGTAATGTCAGGCCTGAGGACTTTGTTAAGTTCGCTTCCTTCCAACTCAAAGATCAAGCTGCAGAATGGTTCCAGCAGTACAAGGACTCCAGAGGTGGACGTGTTATCACTTGGGATGATTTCCGTCGAGATTTCCGAGCTCATCATATTCCCCAGAGCGTGGTTGAAAGCAAGCGTGAGGAATTCCGCAATCTGAAGCAAGGCTCTTTGTCTGTCTATGACTACAAAAAGTTGTTTAAGAAGCTCGGCCGCTTTGCCAAGCAGGACGTGCCTGATGAGAAGAGCATGATATACCAGTTTAGGGGTGGTCTCAGAGAAGAAATTCAGCTCGCTCTTGTTCTCTTTGAGCCCTTGAGATACGATGAGTTCTACAACATGGCACTAAAGCAAGAGGCTGCTCAGTTGAGGTGTGATGCTTCCAAGAAGCGAGTCAGAGATGCTACTCCTTCTTCCTCTACTCAAGTGGCCAAGCAGCAGAAGTTTTGGCTTCCTCCTCCTCCGTTCCGTCAGCCGTATCAGCAGAAGAGCAAAGGTGGCAGTGGTTCTTCCCACCCACCAACCCTGGCTTTCAGAACAAGACTTCGTCTCAAGCTCCAAGATCGAGTGCTCCGTACCACCGTCCGCTTTCAGAGGTCACGTGCAACAAGTGCCAACAGAAGGGTCACTATGCCAACAAGTATTTCAACCAGAGGCGTCTTCCTCCTCCTCCTGTCAGATCGGCAAGTACAGCTGTGGTCAAGCATAACCCCAAGCATGCCAAGGTCAATTTGATGAATGCAGCTCAGGCAGAGGACTCGTCAGATGTGATCATGGGTAACCTTCCTGTTAATGATATTCCAGCTAAAGTTCTTTTTGACACTGGTGCATCGCATTGCTTCATCTCGAGACCGTTTACAAATAGGCATGAATTGGTTTCGCAAGTTTTGCCTAGTCCTTTAGCAGTTGTCTCTCCCGGTAAGCGCATGCAGGCTAACTCCATCGTTCCGGATGTTTCTATCACTTTGGGTGACTACAAGTTCTTGGCTTCTCCTACGGTTCTCGGTGACTCGGATATTGATCTTATTCTCGGGATGGATTGGCTTTCTAAGCACAAGGCTCAGCTTGATTGTGCAGCCAGGCAGATTCAATTGACTCATTCGTCTGAGGATGTAATTGTCTTTGCCGCTCGTGATGATACTATCCATCTGTTTTCTCTCAATGAGAAGGGTGAATTGGATGCCATCTCTCAAATTCCAGTCGTTTGCGAATACCAAGACGTCTTTCCAGAAGAGCTTCCAGGAATGCCTCCGCACCGGCCAGTTGAATTCGTTATTGATCTTGAGCCTGGCACAGAACCTGTGTGCAAACGTCCTTACAAGCTCGGACCTGAAGAGTTGAAGGAGCTGAAGAAGCAACTCGATATTCAAGAGAAAATGGGTCTCATCCGGCCTAGTTCTTCTCCGTGGGGTTGTGGTGTTCTTTTTGTGAAGAAGAAGGATGGAACGGACCGACTTTGTGTTGATTACCGTCCAGTGAACAAGAAGACCATCAAGAACAAATACCCACTTCCCAACATCAATGAGCTGTTCGAACAACTCAAAGGTGCCCAAGTATTCTCCAAGCTTGATCTCCGTATGGGTTATCACCAGATTCGCATTCTTGAAGAAGATATTCCCAAGACAGCATTCAGAACAAGCTTTGGTTCATATGAATACACTGTCATGTCTTTTGGCCTCGCCAACGCTCCTCCGACGTTCTCTCGCATGATGAACTTCATCTTCAACGCCTACACCAATGACTTCGTTTTGGTCTATCTCGACGACATTCTGGTTTTCTCGAAGAACAAGGAAGATCATGCCAAGCACTTGCGTTTGGTACTCGATAAGCTCAGGAAACATCAGTTCTACGCCAAGTTCTCCAAGTGTGAATTTTGGCTCGATGAGGTTCTTTATCTTGGTCATATCATCTCTGCCAAGGGCATTGCCGTGAATCCTGAGAAGGTGTCTGCAATTGTGAATTGGGAACCTCCTTAGAACGTGAAGCAACTCCGTAGCTTCCTCGGTCTCGCAAGCTATTGCCGAAGATTCGTTGAAAACTTTTCCAAGATCGCGAAGCCTCTCTCTAATCTTCTTCAGAAGCACGTCAAGTACGTTTGGTCTCCGGAGTGTGATATTGCTTTCAACACTTTGAAAGAGAAATTGATCACTGCACCAGTTCTGACTCCGCCTGATGAATCCAAACCGTACGAGGTCTTTTGTGATGCCTCTCTCCAAGGTCTTGGCGCAGTATTGATGCAAGAGAAGAAAGTTGTTGCTTATACATCTCGCCAGTTGAAGCCTAATGAGAAGAACTACCCCACTCATGATCTCGAGTTGGCGGCAGTTGTGCATGCTCTTTTGACTTGGAGACATCTTCTATTGGGAAGAAAAGTGGACATTTTCACTGATCACAAGAGTCTCAAGTACATCTTCACTCAACCTAATCTCAACCTCAGGCAAACTTGATGGGTCGAAATGATTCAAGAGTATAATCCGAGTATTGAGTATACTCCAGGCAAGGCTAATGTGATTGCTGACGCTTTGAGCAGAAAGGCTTACTGCAACAGTCTTATTCTCAAGCCTTATCAACCCGAGCTTTGTGAAGCTTTCCGTAAACTTAATCTGCAAGTTGTTCCTCAAGGTTTCCTCGCCAACCTTCAAGTCTCTCCTACCTTAGAAGACCAGATTCGCCAAGCTCAGCTTCTTGATGCTATGGTGAAAAAGGTGAAGATTGGGATTGCCAAGAGTCAACCCAAGTACAAGTGCTACCGCCTTGATGACAAGGACACTCTTTTTCTTCGAGGATCGTATTGTTGTGCCCAAAGGTGAACTTCGTAAAGTGATCATGAACGAGGCTCACAATTCTCTCCTCTCCATCCACCCTGGGAGCCCGAAGATGTATCAGGACCTTAAGCAGGCTTATTGGTGGACTCGAATGAAGCGCGAGATCGCTCAATTCGTGAATGAATGTGATGTATGCAGAAGAGTGAAGGCAGAACACCAAAGGCCAGCTGGTCTCCTCCAACCTCTTGCCATTCCAGAATGGAAGTTTGACCACATTGAAATGGACTTCGTGACTGGATTTCCAAAGTCCAAGCGTGGCAATGATGCTATATTCGTTGTCATCGATAAACTCACCAAAGTGGCTCATTTTCTGCCTATCAAAGAGTCGATCACTGCAGCTCAATTGGCGGAACTCTATACCTCTCGTGTTGTCTCTCTGCACGGTATTCCTCAAGTGATCTCTTCAGACCGTGGCAGCATCTTTACCTCGAAATTTTGGGATTCTTTTCAGAAGGCCATGGGCACAAACATCCGCTTCAGCACAGCTTTCCATCCTCAAACTAGCGGTCAAGTCGAGCGTGTCAACCAAATTCTTGAAGATATGCTCAGGGCTTGTGTGATCTCCTTCGGCATGAAGTGGGAAGATTGTCTTCCTTATGCTGAATTCTCCTACAACAACAGTTTTCAAGCAAGTTCGGGCAAGGCCCCATTTGAAATTCTGTATGGCAGGAAGTGCCGTACCCCTCTCAACTGGTCTGAAACCGGTGAACGTCAGCTTTTGGGTAATGACTTAATCACAGAGGCAGAGGAAATGTGCAAAGTCATTCGTGATAACCTCAAAGCAGCCCAATCCTGCCAGAAGAGCTACTATGATAGTAAGCACCGTGATTTGGCTTTTGAGATCAGAGATCATGTTTACCTCCGCGTCTCTTCTATGAAAGGTACTCGTCGCTTCGGTATTAAAGGGAAGCTTGCCCCTAGATACATGGGACCTTTCAAGATTGTCAGCAAGAGAGGCGACCTCGCCTATCAACTCGAGCTTCCTTCAAACTTTGCAAATGTTCATGACGTGTTCCATGTCTCTCAGCTTCGAAAGTGCTTCAAGACTCCTGACCGCACCGTCAACTTCGAGGACATTGAGCTCCAAGAAGATCTCTCTTATCGTGAGCACCCAGTTGCTATTCTTGAAGAGACTGAACGCAAGACTCGCAACAAGTCAATCAAATTTCTCAAAGTCAAGTGGTCACACCATTCCGACCGTGAAGCTACCTGGGAATGCGAGGATCACCTCCGTTCTGAGTACCCGGCGTTCTTTCAGTCCTAGATCTCGGGACGAGATCCTTTCGTAGTGGTGGAGTGTTGTAACACCCCGGATGTAACTTTCCCTATTTGTACTCCAACTCTTGCCGTTTCCGGCGTTAAGTTATATTTATTTCCTCGGGTTCGGGTTTTTGTCTCCGTGTGTTGTTGTCGTTGTCATGCATCTCATATCATGTCATCATGTGCATTGCATTTGCATACGTGTTCGTCTCATGCATTCGAACATTTTCCCCGTTGTCCGTTTTGCATTCCGGCGCTTCGCTCTCCTCCGGTGGTCATTTCTAGCTTTCTTTCGTGTGTGGGGATTAAACATTTCCGGATTGGACCGAGACTTGCCAAGCGGCCTTGGTTTACTACCGGTAGACCGCCTATCAAGTTTCGTATCATTTGGACTCCGTTTGATACTCCAACGGTTAACCGAGGGACCGAAAAAGCCTCGTGTGTGTTGCAGCCCAACACCCCTCCAATTTGGCCCAAAACCCACCAAACTCTGCTTCATCATCTAGAGCGTTCGATCACGATCGCGTGGCCGGAAACCGCACCTCATTTGGACTCTCCTAGCTCCCTCTATGCCTATAAATAGACCCCTCCGTTTTCGGATCTCCTCCTACCTCCGAAACCCTAGAAATCATCCCCGCGCCGCGCCGGACAAAAATCTGCCGACGGACATTGTCCGGCCGTCCCCTCCGCCACCACGTCTCGCCACCGCGTTCATTCCCCGCCGCCGCCTCCCGCCGGCCCGCCAGGCCCGGGGCGGGCCCTCCTCCTCCGTCGCCTGGGCCGAGCCGCCCCGCCGCCAGCCTCCCTCCACGCCGCGGCCGCCTCGCCTCTCCCGCGGCCGCCGCACCGCGCCACCCCCCCCCCCCCCCCCGCCGCCTCGCCCGCACCGCCCCGCCGCCGCCGCCTCGCCGCGCGCCACCGGCCGGCCCGGATCCGGCGAAGATCCGGCCGGCCCCTTGCTCCCCGGCCACTCCGGCGAGCTCCAGCTCGCGCCGGCGAACCTCGGCCCGCGTGCCCCCGAAACCCTAGATCCAGATCCGGAGGTTTAATTTTTCCTAAGTCCCCAGAATTTTTAGTTCATATGCACATGTTCGCGGCTCCGTAAGTTTGCATCCGTATCTCCGATTCATGCATATAGCATATCAAAATGTTCATCTCAGAGAGTACATCATTTCATTCCATTGCATCATTTTCATTAGAGTTCATCTTGTTGCCTGAAATGCTGTTAGAAGAGGGCTACTTGAGTTAATTGTCAGATCTGCTACTCCATTTAGCACTTTTGTCATTTTTGCCATGATTATTGTGTGCATGATATGCCCGTGAGTTCTACATGTGTTTTGTTAAGGGTTTTTTCATATTTACAGAGGTGCAACCCATGTATTTTTAGGATGTGTGTGGTGACTTGTGCAAGCTTGCAAAGTGGTGCACTTGCTAAGTCTGTTTTCAGGGACTTAGTAATTTCACTAAGTCCTGGAGCTGGTTATCTCATGATGCCATATGTTCTTATTGTTTCCTAGTGATCCGTGCCTATTTTGAGGATGATCAGTAAGGATGTTTTGTTAATATTGTAGTGCTCTATCCATCCATGTCTTTGTTTGCAATTATGGAGCACCCTAGCTTGAGTCAATCGAGCTCTACTTTTGCTACTTTGTGAATCTGGGCAGATTGTCAACTTGTTTGCAATTTTGCCGGTGATGTTGTAGTTGATCCGTGCATGCTATGCTATTGTTCTTGCCATGTCTAGCTTGCATTTTGTGCCTTATTGATGGATGTATCCTTGTATTGCCATGACTTGCTCTGTAGTGAGTGCATCGAGCTCGTAAACATGCCTACTTGAGTTATATTTCAGCATGTGTCAGTTTTTCACCAAGTCTGAAACTGATTATGTTTTTGCTATGTTCACATGCTCGCAATTGTATTTTCTGATCCCTTTTGGCTCAAGGTCACTAAGGGACTTTTGTTAAGCTCTTTGAGTAGCTCCATGCCATGCTTTACTTTGCCATGTTCAGATCCTATAGCATGTAGTTTTGTTGCTCCGAAGAGGGCTACCTGATCTGAAATTCCAGACAAGTGTTAATTTCACTAAGTCTGAGATCTGTTTGTCATACGCATTTTTGCCATGCTTGTTTGAACCTGTTAATGGATGAATTGGCCGTAGCTCAGTGCTAGACTTTTGTTAAGCATCTTGTTTGCATCCCTGCCATGTATTTTGTTGACATGTTTGGGTGCTGTTGCATGTTCATCTCATTGCGTTTAGAGGCCTACTTGCTCTAAATCGCAGACCGGTGTCATATTTGAATCGCTTGCCATTTCCAAACCGTAACTCCGATTCCGGCGTTCTTTATATCGTTTTCAAGCGATTTCATCTCATATTTCATGTGGAACACTTGGTTTTCCAAGTTGAGGCCAGGTTCATGCATTTCCTGTCATATCTTGCATTTTGCATCCCGCATAGCATATCATCTTTGCATTGTGTTGTTTGAGTTTGCACGTGGTTGATTGTATCCTTGTTGCTTGTTTGTCTTGTTTGGGTAGAGCCGGGAGACGAGTTCTCTAACGAGGAGCCCGTTGAGTTTGCTTTCGAGGATCCAGTCAACTCTGACAACTGTGCAGGCAAGATGATCATACCCTCGAAATCACTACTATCTTTGCTATGCTAGTTTGCTCGCTATTTTGCTATGCCATTGCTACGATGCCTACCACTTGCTTGCAAGCCTCCCAAATTGCCATGTCAAACCTCTAACCCACCATTGTCCTAGCAAACCGTTGATTGGCTATGTTACCGCTTTGCTCAGCCCCCTCTTATAGCGTTGCTAGTTGCAGGTGAAGTTTGGAGGCCGTTCCTTGTTGGAACATTTATTTACTTGTTGGGATATCATTATATTGCCTTGTTATCTTAATGCATCTATATACTTGGTAAAGGGTGGAAGGCTCGGCCTCTCGCCTAGTGTTTTGTTCCACTCTTGCCGCCCTAGTTTTCGTCATATCGGTGTTATGTTCCCGGATTTTTGCGTTCCTTACGCGGTTGGGTTATAATGGGAACTCCTTGATAGTTCGCCTTGATTAAAGCTTTTCCAGCAATGCCCAACCTTGGTTTTACCATTTGCCACCTAGCCTTTTCTTTCCCTTGGGTTCTGCAGACTCAAGGGTCATCTTTATTTTAACCCCCCCGGGCCAGTGCTCCTCTGAGTGTTGGTCCACCTGTCAGCTACCGGTGGCCACCAGGGGCAACTCTGGGCTGGCCTACCCGTACCTAGGACAATCTGAGTGTGCCCTGAGAAAGAGATATGTGCAGCTCCTATCGGGATTTGTCGGCACATTCGGGCGGTGTTGCTGGTCTTGTTTTAACCTGTCGAAGTGTCTTGAGTTACCGAGATACCGAGTCTGATTGAAACGTCTTGGGAGGAGGTCTATTCCTTCGTTGACAGTGAGAGCTTGTCATGGGCTAAGTTGGGACTCCCCTGCAGGGATTGAACTTTCGAAAGCCGTGCCCGCGGTTATGGGCAGATGGGAATTTGTTAATGTCCGGTTGTAGATAACTTGAACCTTAATTAATTAAAATGAATCAGCCGAGTGTGTTACCGTGATGGACTCTTCTCGGCGGAGTCCAGGAAGTGGACACGGTGTTGGAGTAATGTTTGCGCAGGTTGCTCTCTAGTTTCTCGCTCGCGCTTTGCCTCCTCTTCTCGCTCTCTTTTGCGAATAAGTTAGCCACCATATATGCTAGTCGCTTGCTGCAGCTCCATATATTTACCTTGCCATACCTATAAGCTTAAATAGTCTTGATCGCGAGGGTGCGAGATTGCTGAGTCCCTGTGGCTCACAGATTACTATTATACCAGATGCAGGGCCTGATGATTCCGCTCCAGGTGACGCGTATGAGCTCAAGTGGGAGGTCGATGAAGACTCTCAACGTTACTATGTTTCCTTTCCCGATGATCAGTAGTGGTGCCCAGTTGGGGGTGAACGGGACCGTGTCGCATGTTGGGTTCTCTTTTATTTTGGCGCCGTAGTCGGGCCATGAGTGTTTGGATGATGTAATGTTATTTATGCACTTGATTGACGTGGCGAGTGTAAGCCAACTATGTTATCTCCCTTTTTATTATCATATTACATGGGATGTTGTGAAGATTGCCTAACTTGCGACATATGCCTTCAATGCGATTATGTCTCTAAGTCGTGCCTCAACACGTGGGAGCTATAGTCGCATCGAGGGTGTTACATAATACTAGTACTTAATAGCAAGAGATCATGGAGAAACTAGCAAGAGAATAAAATGGAGGTGCTTCTACTCTCAAAATTTGGCCAAAATAACATGATATTTAACACATGGCTAATAACATACCATATTGGGGCTAAATTTTCTCTACATTAAATTAAGCTTCCATGTTTAGTAGTAGGTAAAATGGAGAAAAATCATACACAACATATATGGTACTCGAGTCGATCGTGAGCGCCTAACGAGCCTCGAGCTTTTCCTGCAGCCCTACTCCAACCAAAGAATTTCTCCACTGATTGAGAGTCAAAGTAGAGACCCCTCTGCGGTGTCCGGCGTTCCAAAATAGCAAACTAGATGCAGCTCAAAAATGGCATTCCAAAATAGTGAACTAGATGCGTTCCAAAATATCCAGGGACTTCCACGTGTGTATACACACAAACATATTAGTCCCTTAACCACTTTTGTCATCAATACTCCAAAACCACAAAGGGGAACTAGATGCAGTTACAATCTCCCCCTATTTGGTGATTGATAGCAAAACTGGTTAAAGTTTTCAACTAGGATATATAATATGTGAAAGTAAAAATGTGAAGATTTTGATTACATGATACAGAAAGAACTCCCCTTGAAGATGTCGATATGAAAATTTTACTTTGGAGTGCATATGCACATGCCAGGTAGTAATTGTGGAGAACTCCCACCATATCTTGGAATCCAACATAGTGCATTGAAGGATTAACATGAAGAATTAGCAATACGCAATTAGAAGTGGCCTATGACGAATATCATCATGCATGTACGATTGACTTAAAGAGTAGCATGAAGAAATAGTAGTTCAAAAGTTTTAGATAGCCACCAGACTTAAGTTTACAACTTAGTACAACAAATCCACAGAACAATGAGAGTTGCAACTTAACAAAAAATAGAGCCCGCCCATATAGACACCCGCTTGAAGACTATAATCCTTATATCACTGTCCCATTGTCATCAAAGGGTCAAAAGGTTGAGGAAAGAGAGCTTTTATGCGTCACCTGGAGCAGTTGATGAAGGGTGCAACCAGGTCAACGATGGTGTTAGGGGTGTGTGGTGGAGCAGCATGCTTAGTAGATGATTCCAGATATTGTGCAATTAGCGCAGGAGGATTGGTCACGTCTTCTTTGCTTTCGATGTCGATGTCAACAATGTAGGTTGAAGAACTATAGTCTAAAGTAACCGGTGATGGAGTGTGTTGTGACTGTATAGAAGGTGGAGGAGCATACCATTCATAACTTTCATCAAAGCTAGGATCTTGAAGTTCTACAATAGTCTTCTGCAGCGACAAACTAGCCCATGATTGGCAGAAAGTTTCATGCGCAACATAAAGCATTCTTCAACGTATCGTTTCCTACTCTATTGAGGTCATGAAGAATTTGCATTCTCTGTCTTTGTGCCCAGTCATGATTCCTATCATACTTTTGATAAAGAGTGACAAGAAGTTCTCCATCGGTCATCACTCTTGATCTCTTGCGCTGAGTAGTGAAAGTACCTATTGTCTATGTGGTAGTATCACTTTTACGCGGCTGACAAAATTGGCCAGCAAGGTGCTTTGTGGTAGTTTGTTCAGTTGTGGCACCATGCATTGTATTATCTTCATTATTAGAAGTAGTGTTGCTTGGGCATCATCATCATTATACAAGGAAAATTTTCCTTCTGCAGGGTAGAATGTAGTCCAAAGAACTTCAATTGGAGAAATAAATATATTTTATGATTACTGGCTGAGTGTTGGTAAGAAATGCATTGGTAATGCTTAATGAAATGTACTCCTATGTTCCTTTATATAAGGTGTATTTGTTTTTTTCAAAAATCAAACAAGTGCGTGTTTGACCGAGTTTTTAGAAAAATATGTCAACATCCACAATACAAAATTTATATCATTTGATCCATCATGAATAGTAGTTTCATATTTTATCTAGTAGGTATTGCAGGTGGTGTTGTCTTATTCTATAATCTTGGTTAAACATTCAAATGGTTGACTTGCACGGAAATCAATACACTTTATATTCTGGAACGGAGGGAGTACAATCCAAGATGCAAAGAATTTTGATCATGCAGTTCAATGGAAGATGAGGCTAAAGTCCTCAAAAAGAAATCACGACGATCAAAACACTTGGAGTATGTGATGTTGTAGACCAAATTGTTCATAACTCCTTTGATCTTAGTTTTGGAATGAAGACCTTTAATGGGGTAAATAGTGTTGCACATGATGTAATAGATTGTCCTCAGAGTGTACTACAAGTCTTTAATGAGGAATCTCTTTTGAAGTACAACATCCGCGGGCAATGGCTCCATAAGGCACGCCATCTGCGCCATATTAGGTTTTGCTGTGTTGAACAAAAACGGGTGCATTTTCTTTAGGAAGGCATAAGCATATGTGTCGAAGCAATTCAGAAGTAGGGGATCAGAAGCGAGTATCACCTATCATGCAGTCGAGCACCTTGTTGGGGAACGTAGTATGGGAAACAAAAAATTTCCTATGCTCACCAAGATCAATCTAGGAGATGACCATCTACGAGAGGAGAGATTGCATCTACATAACCTTGTAGATCGCTAAGCAGAAGCGTTAAGAAACACGATTCATGTAGTCGAATGTCTTCATGATCCAATCATGATCTGTCCCGCGAACTCCCGATCCAAGTGCCAAACGGATGGCACCTCCGCGTTCGACACACGTACGACTTGATGACACCTTCACCTCCTCGATCCAGCGAGCGATGGTGAAGTAGTTGCTCGAGTCCTCCGGCAGCACGGCGGCGTGGTGATGGTGGCGGTGGCGGAATCTCAGCACTACAGAGAGGAAGAAGGCTACGAGAGAGAGGAGGGGCAGTGCCGTGGAGTATGAGGGTGCGGCTGCCCTCTCTCTACCTCTCTATATATAGGGGGAAGGGGGACAGGGGGGTTCCCCTAGGGGATCCTATCTAGGGCTGGCGGCCACAAGAGGGAAACCCTAGATGGGCTTCCCCCCTTAGGAGACTTGGCCCCCAAGCCAAAGGGGTGGGAACCCTAGGGGGCGCCCCCACCTCCTCTGGCAACGTGAGATGGGGTGAGGGGGCGCACAACCCCTTAGTGGGCTGGTTTGCCCCCTCCCCTTGGCCCATGAGCCCCCCCCCCCCCAACACTTGCCGGTGCCCCCCGAAACCCCTTTCGGTCATGCTGGTCATCACCCGGTACCTCCGGAACAATTCCGGACTCCAATACCCTTCGTCCAATATATCAATCTTCACCTCTAGACCATTCCGGAGTTCCTCCTCAAGTTCGGGATCTCATCTGTCACTCCGAACAACCTTCAGTAACCACCATAATGACTCAACTATACTTATATCGTCACCAAACGTTAAGTGTGTAGACCCTGCGGGTTCGAGAACTATGCAGACATGACCGAGACACCTCTACGGTCAATAACCAATAGCGGGACTGAAATGCCCATATTGGTTCCCACATATTCTACGGAGATCTTATTGGTCGAACCTCGATGTCAAGGATTCAGCTAATCCTGTATGTAGTTCCCTTTGTCTATCAGTATATTACTTGACCGAGATTCGATCGTCGGTATCTCCATACCTAGTTCAATCTCATTATCGGCAAGTCTCTTTACTCCACTGGTACAATGACGTGCTATACAAATGGTTTTTAACCCCTTTCCGCGACGGCATTTGGAACCATCGCCAAGTGAGTGTGGGCAATAGGGGGGGGGTCCTTCCCACACGACCCAAAAACCATCGGGGATAGGACACAAGCTGGGGCCAAATGAGCTTATGTGCGATCGGGCGAGGCATCGAAACCCAATCATTCCCGTTCGTGTGTACATCCCACACAGTGAATCTCAGAAAATCATTTCCGTTCATATGTATATCACACACAGTTCTTTGTGTGGAACGTTTGTGCAAGATGGCCTGACGCAAACAGTTCGCTACCGGAAGCCATGTGTGATTATTAGTTGATCGAACACGCCTACTCTCTAGAAACCGTGCGGGTTGTTTGAGTTCATCGCCCACAGTGCTGTCTGAGTAACCGTCTGCAATAGAAAACCCCAATAAGCAGGGTAATTAGCCTATTATTGATAATCCATGTACTAATCAAATTGATATTTCTTATAAAACACACCAGATATTTCATATCCGTATAACAACAACCAGGATTTCATAATCGAATTACATCAGATAGCTTCGGCACTCAGTTACGCCATTACACAATAGCACCAAGTTTCACATGCAGCATCAAAAACCTTTGGAAAGTAGCATCATACACGGTAAATAGACAAATGAATCTCATCTAGGAAACTGCAGAAGCGGAAGGCAAATATTGAGCCTTCAGTGATGTTGAATGTCCTTGCAACTTTAGGCCAGTGGCTATGGATAATTGCCCTCCCAACCATCGTCCTCTTCAGCAAGACTTCAATATTGTACCGTGGGTGTTGAATGAATACCTTCCTCGCCTCTTGACCATGCGGGTGGTTTGAGAGGTAATCATCAGTGAACTACTTTGAAAAGTACTGAAAACAAAGATATGCATAAATCGTTGTTATAAATTTTTAAATGGCGCAAAGGGTAAAAACAAGGTAAAAGAGTTAGTACCATCCTATAGTTGACTGATGTCTTCTTTATTGTGCAAACAAAGATCTTGCTAGTATTCGTCGCAAGTTTCTTCATCCTAACAATCTTTCTGAGTTTCTTGAGTTGACTGCTATTCATGGTCCATGGACATCTCACTTCCCCATATGCAAAATGGGTCATACAGTGGGTCTAAGCCTCTGACAGCAGGACCTACATGTGCGAGACCAAATTGTAAGAAACCTAAATATTAGAATGATTCCTGCAACTGCATAATAATGTGCTATTAGCCAAAGGACCATGCTTGAACAAACCTCGATGGTAAACTGTAGTGTCTCCCATATTTCCCTGCAACACACATAAGGAAGATCTTGATCAGGTTAACTGAGAGTTGCCATGCCATCAGAAGAATATGTATTGAGTACAACCAAATTCGATTGGTGTCACATGCATAACAATACAAAATTGTACCGACAGCAAATGAAAATCAAATGCAGAACTGAACCAAACAGTTAAATGGACAGCAAACCAAATGAACCAAAATAGTTAACTGAGCATGACATTGCAGAATAGAAACATGTACTAGAAGATAAGATAGTTAACATAATAAAGAATGCTTGAGAATAGTACTATGAAATGTAGCAATTGTTGGACCAAAGTGTTAACTGAACATTACATTTCAGAGGACCAAACTATTAACTAAACATAAGATTGCATATTAACATTACAGAGGACAAATCACTGGAAGGCATTGGCGGCGGCCTCAAGAAAACATCACGAACTATATTTTAAAGCAGACAACCGCGTGGCGGTGTCGACGGTGGCCTCGAAGACAAGGTTCTCCTCCAAGATCTGGCGGTCGGCACGCATGGCAGCCATAGCGACCTCGGGCGCGCGTGCGGCCGCATGCTACCGAGCTCCACGTTATACTGCGTGCAAAATGGTTGTGGGCGGCGCTTAGTAGGAGGAGGGGGGCATTGATTTTGGTGGAAGGTGTCACACCGTCGGTCGGGGCATGTGGGACGGGAAATGAGGAGAATGGTGTGGGGGGGGGGGTGTAGATTACCTGACCATATCGGCGAGGTCGCGCAGCAAGAAGAAGGGTCGTCAGCGAGGAGGCCGCACAGCAAGAAGATGGGTCGCCGGCGAGAAGGAGGCGCTGCAAGAAGAAGGGTCGCCGGCGAGGAGGCGGCGCTGCAAGAAGAAGGGTAGCTGGCAAGGAGTCGGCGCTGCAAGCAGAAGGGTCGCCGATGATAACCCACAAGTATAGGGGATCGCAACAATTTTTGAGGGTAGAGTATTCAACCCAAATTTATAGATTCAACACAAGGGGATCCAAAGAATATTTGAAGGTATTAGCAGCTGAGTTGTCAATTCAACCACACCTGGAGATTAATTATCTGCAGCAAAGTGACCAATAGCAAATTAGTTTGATAGTTTTGATATTAGTGACAACAAAAATAGTAATAGTAACAGTGATAGCAGTAGTTTTGTAGCAAGTGTAACAGTGATGATAGCAGTAGTAACTTAGCAGAAACAATATGGAAAAGTTCGTAGGCATTGGATCGGTGACTTGTTGGATGATATTCATCATGTGACAGTTATAATCTAGGGCCATATGACACTAGCTCCAGTTCATCGATATAATGTAGGCACGTATTCCGTAAATAGTCATACGTGCTTTATTAAAAGAACTTGCATGATATTGTTTGTCCTACCCTCCCGTGGCAGCGGGGTCCATATTGGAAACTCAGGGATATTAATGCCTTCTTTTAATAGAGAACTGGAACAAAGCATTAACACATAGTGAATACATGAACTCCTCAAACTACGGTCATCACCGAGAGTGGGCCCGGTTGTTGTCACTCCGGGGTTGTCGGGTTATAACACGTAGTAGGTGACTATAACTTGCAAGACCGGATCTAGAACATGAATATAATGATGATAACATAAACGGTTCAGATCTGAAATCATGGCACCCGGGCCCAAAGTGACAAGCATTAAGCATGCCAAAGTCATAGCAACATCAATCTAAGAACATAATGGATACTAGGGATCATGCCCTAACAAAACTAACTCGATTACATGATGAATCTCATCCAACTCCTCACCGACCAGCGAGCCTACAAAGGAATTATTCACTCCTGGTGGGGAGAATCATGGAATTGGCGATGGAGAAGGGTTGGTGATGACGAAGAACGAAGATCCCCCTCTCCGGAGCCCCAAACGGACTCCAGATCTGCCCTCCCGAGGAAGAACAGGGCTTGGCGGCGGCTTCGTCTCGTGGATCGCGATAATTCTTTCTCCCTATTTTTTTCTCCGGAAATAGGAATTTATAGTGTCAGGGTTGAGGTCTGCGGGGCCACCAGGTGGATACAACCCACCTGGGCGCGCCAGTAGAGGGGGACCCACCCTGGTGGGTTGTGCCCACCCAGGGCTCCTCTCCGGTAGGTCTTGGCTCCAGAAATTCTTATATATTATATAAAAATTCCTCGAAAAGTTTCGTTCCATTCCGAGAACTTTTATTTCTGCAAAAAAAAACAACACCATGGTAGTTCTACTGAAAACAGCGTCAGTCGGGGTTAGTTTCATTAAATCATGCAAATTAGAGTCCAAAACCAGAGGAAAAGCGTGAGAAAAAGTAGATACATTGGAGACGTATCAACTCCCCCAAGCTTAAACCTTTGCTTGTCCTCAAGCAATTCATTTGATAAACTGAAAGTGAGAAAGAAAAACTTTTACGAACTCTTTTGCTCTTGTTTGCATAAATAAGCTTAAACAACACCTAGGTTTTCAGCCAACATTATAACTAACCATGTCAACAATAACTCTTAAAGATTATAATGACTCGTATCAATGACATAATCAGCTAGCGAGCAATAATAAGATATCTCAAACAGCAACACATTGACAAAACAACCATGATATAATATGACAATAGTGGTATCTCGCTAGCCCTTTCTAAGACCGCAAATCATAAGTGCAGAACACCTCCAAAGTTCAAGAAGTGACTAAACATTGTAATTCATGGTAGAAAAGATCCAGTCATGATGCACCCAACATTAGCTACACACAATGCATAAATCATGGCAACTGTGCTCTACTCAGTTTCTGGCGCTTGTTTTAGAAGGTGATGACACAACATAAAAGTAAATAGATAGTCCATTCGCAGAGGGAAGTAGTGATTTGCAGAGGTGCCAGAGCTCAATTCTTAAAATAGAGGTAAATGATTATTTTGAGACATGCACCCTTCTCATTTACTTCATGACCATCAGTTATCAACATCTTCCATGCTAAGCACACTAGTGGCGGTTCCCATGCGATAAAAGTAAAGGTTTACTCCCCCTCCACCATCAATCACACTCCACGGCTTGTCCGAAACAACGGGTGCCATCCATACCAACATCAGTCCCGGGGGAGTTTTGTTTAATTATTTGCCTTCTTGAGTTCGGGACCGGGAATCCCTATCATCGCCCATTTTCTCGTGCGATGGCGAGTAAATAAACACTCGACCTGAGAATAACCCGCTTCGCATGGAAGATATCGACCACCTCCTGTCGTTCCATGAACGATCCAGGCACACAAAATGGATAATTTTTAGAAGTTCTTAGAGGTGGCACATGAAAATTTACTTAGGACGGCAGGGCAATACCGTATATAGGTAGGTATGGTGGACTCATCTGGAATAACTTTGGGTTCAAGGTTTTTGATGTACAAGCAGAATTCCCACTTAGTACAGGCGAAGGCTAATAATTTAGATTGAGAAGCTGCTAGCTAGAGAGCAACACCGATCATAACCATGCATTATGTGTAAGTAACATTGGACACTAGCATGAGTAGGATATGAACACCATGAACATAAATATTATAGAGGCTATGTTGGTTTTTATTCAACTACATGCATGAACATGTACCAAGTCAAGCCACTTGAACATTCAGAGGAGGATACCATATCATAATACTACATCACAATCATTTTAACACAATGTTGATATTCAAGATAAATCATTATCAACTCCCAGCTACTTATGCATGGCATGAGAAACTATAATCTCTAATTGTCATTGCAAACATGTTTAATCATAACGGGCTGAATCATGGATGCTAGGTTAAACATATTTACACAGACAGGACAAGTCGAGTTCATACCAGTTTCTCTCTGCCACGGCAAGTTCATCGAATATCGTCATTATTGCCTTTCAGTTGCACGACCGAATGATATGAAAATAATAATAGTTCAAGAGTGCCATGGACTAAGCTGGAATCTGCAAACATTTTATTCAACAAGAGAAGACAAGGTAAAATGTGCTCTGCATTAGTTCAACAATTATTCAAATGAGAGCCACTCAACATTTTCATCGTGGTCTTCTCCTCGGTACAACTCGAATAAAAAGAAAAGAAATTCAGAGAAACACATTGAAATATTTTTGGAGTTTTTGGTTTTCTTAAACAAGCAATAAAGGGAAAAGAAAAAACGAGAAAACTATTTACATGGGAAAGCTCCCAACAAGCAAAAGAAGAACAAGGAAATCTTTTTGGATTTTCTTTTTAGTACTACTACTAATCATGCATAGGAAGTAAATTAACTACAACTAATTTTTTTGGTTTTTCTAAAGTTTTTCAAACACACAAGAAGAAAGCAAGAAAATAAATCTAAGCATGGATGATATAATGAAAAAGTGTGAACACCGACAAATGGAATAAATAGACATGAATGTAAAGTCGGTGGAAACACGTACTCCCCCAAGCTTAGGCTTTTGGCCTAACTTGGTAGTCGATCAGTAGCCTGGAGGGTAGTAGTCGGCGTGGTAGCTCACGGAGGCTCTCGGTGCGGATGCCTCAGCGCGCCGTGCCGCCACGACTGTTGCATTATGAGCTCGGGCCTCGCTCTCAAGAACAAAATATCTTCCCTTGCTGTTATAATGAAAAAGAGCAGGCGCAGGCAAATATGTGTCCACAATAGATTTTTGGTTAAACGTTAGATTGTAAGTGAAATTATCAACCTTTCCCTTAAGGATCTTGTGTTCTTTCAAAGTGTCAAAATCTAAATACCGCATGGGTAGGATAGGATCAAAGGGCAAAGGCGAAACACCCAGCTCTCGTGCTAAACGCGTGGCATAAATTCCACCATCGAACCAACCACTGTTAGCATTGTGCTGAAGTCTACATGCAATAATCGCTCCAAGGTTATAATTCTTTTTTACCAGTGAGAGCGGTGTGAAGGAGGCTCAAGTCTGGTGCACAAAGTGTGATACAGTCTTGCTTTTCTACTATGCATTTCCCATTAAATAATAAAAAATACCGAATTGCGGGAAAGTGAATGCTCTTTATTCTTCCTTGTCTCATTCCCCTATTTTCACCGTAGCAAAGCCTAGTCAAGAAAGACTCGAACTCAACCGTTGGTGGCTCATCAAGCGAACCCCAAAATGGAAGTTTGCAATGGTAAGCAAAATTCTCTAGTGGAATAGTAAATGGATTGTCATAAAGCATAAACGACACCCTAGACTCACGCAGAAAATATTTAAATCCTTTGACAAATGATTCAGTGAGAAGTTGGTGCTGTTCACACTTATCTGTGAGGTAGGGACCGAGGCCGGCATTGTGAACATATTGCTCAAATTCGCCCTTAATGCCCACACGCACCATATATTCATTGCTAGGCCATAAACATGTCTTGGTGGCGGCATCTCACGTGGAACTTTCACTTGGTTCAACATAAGACCGACGAGAAAAACTGTCACTAGAAGATGCCCCCGAGGATCGTCTCCTTGAAGAACTCCTTCCAAATAGGTTCATCATGTCCGCGTACAATTTTCTGAAAATAAAATTTTTGGGGTGACAAAAATTTGCCAACAAAACTTTATAAGACTCATAGCAACTACTCATAGGGACACATAGAGGCCATAGCAAGCATTCAAACTACTTAGAACACTAAGAATTCAACATGCAAGCACATCTATAGCAGCACCAAGAGTAGATAATTATTCAACGTATAAACCACTAAAACAAAAACTAATTGGAAAAATGGTGGAGTCACATATCAACAATCCCCCGAAATAGTTCCGGAAACGGAGCTTCCAGCAAAGAGATCGAAACCTGCGGGTTTGAGCTCAAGAACACGGGAGAGAGAGCAATGGAGATTTTTTTTCTGGAGGTAAGTGATGATGTGGGCTAAAGAGATAAGTGAGGGGGGCCACGTGGGGACCACAACCTACCAGGGCGCGCCAGGGGGTGCTGGCGTGCCCAGGTGGGTTGTGCCCACCTGGTGCACCTCCCTCTGATGTTTATTGCACCAAAAATTCTCAAATATTCAGAAAAAAATCATGTAAAATTTTAAGGACATTCTGAGAACTTTTATTTTTGGGTCATTTTTTATTGCACGGAAAATTTAGAAAACAGACAAAACATGGCATTTTATTTTATTTAACTAATAAAAACAGAAAACAAAAGGTAAGGACAGAAGGTAGTGCTTACTAAATTCATCAACTTCATACCGTTCAAAAATGATCCATTAATAAGATTGATCAAGTCTTATTAACAACCACTTTCGATTAGCATGAAACCGAAGAAATTTCGTAAATCACTAAGTTACCTCAATGGGGATATGCATTTCCCCAACAATAAGCATTTCATATTTCTTTTTGACAGTATGTAGAGGTATTTGAAAACTTCCAATAGTGATTGTCGGAGATTTTTCAATAACATTAATACCATTCACTTGGAATTGTTTCTTCGGAAAGTGTACCATATGCTCATTGTCATTAATATGAAAAGTGACCTTGCTTTTATTGCAACCAATAACAGCCCCTGCAACATTCGAGAATGGTCTACCAAGGATAATCGACATGTTGTCGTCCTCGGGCATCTCAAGTATAACAAAGTCAGTTAAAATAGTAACATTAGCAACAACAACGGGCACATCCTCACAGATACCGATAGGTATGGCAGTTGATTTGTCAGCCATTTGCAAAGATATTTCAGTAGGTGTGAGTTTATTCAAGTTATGTCTTTTATATAAAGAGAAAGGCATAACACTAACACCAGCTCCTAAATCACACAAAGCAGTTTTCACATAATTCTTTTTGATAGAGCAAGGTATAGTTGGTATTCCCGGATCTCCAAGTTTTTTAGGCACTCCATATTTAGAAGTATAATTAGCAAGCATAGTGTAGATTTCAGCTTCCGGTATTTTTCTCTTATTTGAGATGATGTCTTTCATATACTTTGCATAAGGAGGCATTTTCAAGATGTCAGTCAAGCGAGTATGGCAAAAGACTGGCCTCGGCATTTCAGCAAAGCGTTCAAATTCTCATCATCTTTCCTTTTAGTTGACTTGGGTGGAAAATGCATAGGTTTTTTAACCCATGGTTCTCTTTCTTTACCGTGTTTTCTAGCAACAAAGTCTCTTTTGTCATATCTTTTATTTTTAGGTTGTGGGTTATCAAGATCAATAGGAGGTTCTATCTCAACATCATTGTATGGTTCTTTATTGTTTGGTTGAGAGTCTTCATGAACATCATCATTATCTTTTTCATTATCACTAGGTGAGTGTTCATTACCAGACCGAGTTTCAGCATCAGAGATAGAAACTTCGTTTTCATTATCAGGAGGTTTTTCTATTTTAGGTTCACTACAAGTGTGCAAAGTCCTATCATTTTTCTTTTTCTTTTTCTTTCTAGAAGGACTAGGTGCACTCGTGTTATTTCTTTGTGAATCTTGTTCAATTCTTTTAGGGTGTCTGTCGGTGTCAAAACCGGCGGATCTCAGGTAGGGGGTCCCGAACTGTGCGTCTAGGCCGGATGGTAACAGGAGGCAAGGGACATGAAGTTTTACCCAGGTTCGGGCCCTCTTGATGGAGGTAAAACCCTACGTCCTGCTTGATTAATATTGATGATATGGGTAGTACAAGAGTAGATCTACCACGAGATCAGAGAGGCTAAACCCTAGAAGCTAGCCTATGGTATGATTGTTGTTGTGTATCTCTTTTCTATCGACTAGCCTGGCCCTGGTTTATATAATGCACCAGAGGCCTAGGTTAGCAAGAGTCCTTGCCGAATACGCTGGTGGGGAGAAGTCCTTGTCTTGATCGCCAAGTCTTGTGGAATCTTCCTTGTATGCGGCGGCTGTCCGAACTGGCCCATGAGTATACGGCCATGGGGGTCCCCGGCCCAATCTAATAGATCGGGAGACGACGTGGTGAGTACCCCCTAGTCCAGGACACCGTCAGTAGCCCCCTGAACCGGTCTTCAAGTTAGGGACGCTCCTCGATTCTTCCGTACCGTTCTTCATCTTTGGTCGTCGGTCTTGAAAACTGGTTCAACAAATCTTCTCATCTTCAATCTTGAGGATCACTGAAATGCATTCGACGAGTTTATATGTCGGGTATCCAAGGAGCCCCTTTAAGTTTCCGGCCTTTATCAATGCCTTATTATTTTTATGCCACACCTCGGGTTTGAAGTTGTTCCCGGGAGGCAGTGTCCTCTTGCGTCCGAGCTCTAACGCCGGACTGTATTCGAGGTATCTTTTGCAGCCGAGCACCAATGCCGGACTGCTTCCGAGCTCTAACACCGAAATGTATCCAAGCTCAACGCCGGACTGTGTCCAAGCTCCAACGCCGAAATATATCCGAGCTCGAACGCCGAACTGTGTCCAAGCTCCAATGCCGAACTGTATCCAAGGTGTCATATCACCTTGGTTCAAAAAAGTTGAAGGAGTTTAGCCGAGCTTAATGCCGGAAATGCCCTCTATGGAGCCAGCCACTAGCACCCGAGCTTTTATGCCGGGCTGCTTCCGAGGTGGTGCACCACCCCAAATGTGGGCCGATTTTTGTGAATATTTTTTATTGATGCAATTTATTCTCTGCCGAGATATATAGCCAGTAGCCCTCAAGGTGTGTATCGGTCTAAAACCCGAGATGCACCTGAAGGATGACGTAAGACCGCTGATCCCAGTAGCCGCTGAGACTCAAGTTGATTTGCAAAATCGGCCTGAGGATCAAGTCCAAGCTCGGCAGAATACTTCGGGACACTAAAAGCGGCGTGCTCAGTCCTCGAGACTAAGGTTGGGTGCGGCCGACCAACCTGAGGATCAAAATCTCCTCGGAAACTATATTGCACATAAAATTTTCTGCATTGGACAAGCAATGCAGTAGCCCCCGAGACACTGGTCGGGTGGCAACACCAGATCAGGGGATCGATGTGCCCCTTTAATATTTGTAAATAATAAGCCCGAAGCCCAGTAGCCCCCAAGCCTGAATGCGGGCACGGGTGGCCGAATTAAGGATCAATATCCCGAGTAAAATCACAAATTATGTGTAATGATTCTATGTATCCAAGTACTTTACATCATTAATGCTCGGATCCGCATTGTACAAAACTTTGTTGAACGATCATCGGCTTCCTCCTCCTCGGCCAGTAGCCGAGGAGTGTTTGTCCTACTTTATAAAGCCTTTATGAGGGCAAATATTTACGACAAACAAGGCAATCTGGCCATACGGTTTTATAAACAAAGGTACGCAGAGAGATATATTATATTACTGTTTAACGTAATAAATGTCTTCCAAAGAAAATAGTCCCGCTATCGGTTCCTTTCTTTGGGTTGTCATGCTAAGCATGATCATGAAACCTCAGCTCCAATGTAAGATCAAAATATCGAGGATTTAGTTTGGGAGGCCAGTTAATAGCCCCCGGTAGTGTTCGGCGACAGTCGAGGTCAAGCCGTAAACACTTTGGCCATTGTTATGAATGGCCCGTCATTTAACACAGTCATCGGATCGCTGACCAGTTTACACTTATTGTGACAGTCAGTTTTCGGCTTTCTCCACTGAGGTGCTTGACCATGCGAGCTGGAAGCACAATCGCAGTGGTTCTCCCTTTGCACACCTAGCCGAACAAAGCAGAACGTAGGAGGAAAGCCAAGAGCCGGGCAACCCAACTATTGACCGAAGACACAATTCGAAACCGATGCATATATAGCAATATCTGAGAATGTTTTTGCTGAATCCCTAAAGGTGTCCGGCGTTGCACTGCTAGACTAATGCTGGAAAAGCACAAATAGTTTAAAAGTGCCAAAAAGCTTGGAAAACCAAGAAACGTCAGTAAAAAACATGACGTCCGAACAAGATCAAGTGTTCGGTGCCAATCCGAAAATTGGTCTTAGAAAAAGGAAGTCCTTCTGTCGTGCTTTAACATGATACATCCTATCTCAAGACTTCGAGCGGGTCAGCCTACGGCTTCAACCTCCTATCCCGAGGGCGGAGTACTTCTCATCAGGCCAGTTTAGCAAACTAAACTCTAGCGGCTTTGAGAGAGAAATTAGGCTCCCCGGCTAGTGACCGCACACTTGTGTCGAAAAAGGAGTGATAAATAATAATAATAAAACTTTGCAACGACTAAGAAGAAGAACACTTATTATAAAACGGCTCAAATAAACTTAAGAGCCCCCAAGTGACTTGGGTAGAAGAATGATTGCATGTACCGAAGTACTTATATCATATCTATGTTCAACCAAACTTTAAACGCGTCTTAACCAACCGTCGGCTTCTCCCTCTTCGGTCAAGGACCGAAAAGTGTTATGTACTCCATCAGTCGAGAATATCGACGGTGTTTCCAATAACCAGGCAATCAGGCCATAAGGCTGTAACAGACAAAGCGTGTTCAGGGAACTTATGCTATATTACTGCGATGTGTAAGAAGCATCTTCGAAGAAAATAGTACCCCCACCGATACCTTTCTTTGGTGCTCATTGTTATTATGAGACTTGTGCAATAGATTTTTTGTACTCATGAGTTCCGTTGTGTGCCGACCATCATTGAAAACTATAAGAGCGCTAGCTTTCGGCTTCACCCAGTCTGAGGTTCGGCTCGGGCGACCCGATCATGACAATCGCAGAGGTGCTCCCTTTACTCCCTAGCCGAACAATCGGGAACGTAGGGGTAAACATAGGAGCGAGGCAACCCAGCTTGCAAATCGCTTAAGTCAATATGGTGCATATTGTGGCGTAATACACGAACAAGGAACGAAGCCGTACAAGTATAATCATATGCAACAGGAAAAGCTTCATGAAGGAAGCCCCCAAATGAATTGGGTATTTGAATTTATGCGTCACAAACAAAGTTTGGACAAGGAAATTTTTTACAAGTAACTTTTTTCCAAAAAAGTATAATGCTTGGTCGAACCGAACACAAGTTAGACATTAAAGCTTTGAGCATGAAAGCGACTTAGCTGGTTAATGTGTTCGGTATTGATGACGCGGTCCGAGCTTGATGCGGGGCAAGGTTCCATCCCCCAAGCTGGTCTCGAGGTGGCGGAGCGGAGAGCTCGACACGCCGAAGTGGTGACATAGCACGGTCAATGCAGACCGGCAGAGTGACGCCGAAGTCCTCGGATCATTTTCCTGTGCACAAAAAATAGTGCAAACGGGATATAATAGTAATAATGATAATTAAAAAAAATCGTTGCATAATAAATAATTTATGCAAAGTGAGTAATAAAAGAAATATGGTCTGGCACCAAAGTCAAAGTCGATGCAGGGCGTCGGCGTGATGCGGTAAAGGCGTGGCAAAGCCTGAATTCATAAGTCGGTCCGAGTTCCGGATGCGGCGTTTGCCGAAGTATGAACGAAGACTGACCGAACCACCACGCGACCGTCGTTAATGCGGCCATCATTTGATAGACCTGTGTACATATGATGGACAGACCAGAGTAATAATTCCTTGGGAAAAATGAACCCAAACAAGCAAAAAGTACTGGGATTGATAACACCTGGTTTATTTGTTGTACCAATCCAAAGGAAGGTGATTCCCAAAATTGGGACTCGATCCGCACATCAATTGCCTGATGGGCGATAAAACGACGGCATAGCAATGTTGGTAAAGGTTGGCTCGCCGAGGCAAAGCCCTCGGTCCAGCTAACGTGACGGAGCTGGTCGGCTAGTGACGCCGAAGTGTCTGGAGTAGGTTGATGAAGAGATGGCGAAGACCCCGGTCTAGCCGAGATGTCGAAGCCTCGATGTCAGCCGATGAGTCGAAGTAGGTCGGCATGATGGACATTAGCTTGAAGAAGCAATAGTGCGGCCCTGCCGATGCAGGTCGTGACGTGGTCGATGCCGGCTTGATGAAGCGACCGTGCGGCGATGCCGGTATGCCCGCTCTGTGTAATCCGTGGGGCGGCGATGTTGGTGATGATTTATCCTTCGCGATGCCGGACTCTTGTTCGGCTTGCCGAGATGATGATCCAAAGAAGTTGAGCTCGGCTCAACAAAGTGACGCCGTGTTTAGCGCAGGTCGGAAGCCGTGGAGTAATATTGCCGGACTAGTTTGACACCAGTATGATGTTGAAGATCATGTTAAAAAGATTTTAAAGTTAGTGGGATGTGTTCGGGAACAAAACACAATACCCCATACAAAACTTCCTTCAAAAGGGATGTCCGAAATCCCGTCCATAAAAAAGATGAACTCGGATCGGATTCGTTTTCGCGCAGAAAACAGATCTGAAAAGTGATGCACTAATCGGAAGGTTCCCGGAGTTTGGACGGTCGGATCGAGCTGATATTTGGAGAGGTGGTAGATATAGGAATTCCGCAGCTGATCAACGGTTGGATCTTCCAAAGGACGTCCGAGCTAGAAGCTGGACACCACGCCCTAAACTCATCCAAATTCCCGTCCAAATTTGACAGGGCTCCGGTATATCGTGGATTGCCAGAGATTCCTACATCGGAACTCGACGAAATTTTCCAAGGTTGTTATAGACTCAATTCCGTACAATTCCACCAAAGCGATCGTCAAAGAGATACTCGAGAAGGTGGTGGCGGCAGATACGAGTTTGCTGTCCAAAAAAAACAGCACGGTCGCTTGAGGGCAATGTTGACGTTGAGCCCCCGAGCTCCATAGATGATTCCTCTGTGATCTTGATAGAGATCGGAGTTGATTTTTGACGAAGGCCCTCGTCCGAACATGGTGATCCGAACACGGGGCGCAATTCTTGGTCGAACCAAGGTGACCAGTCGAGCTGGTGACGAAGATGCCGAAGTCGCAGTTGATCTGCAGGCGAGCCATCGATCCTTTTGTCAATCACACAGCGGAACTCTCAATGAAAGCACCAATGTCGGTGTCAAAACCGGCGGATCTCGGGTAGAGGGCCTGAACCTGGGTAAAACTTCATGTCCCTTGCCTCCTGTTACCATCCGGCCTAGACGCAAAGTTCGGGACCCCCTACCCGAGATCCGCCGGTTTTGACACCGACAGTGTCCCTCAGGATAAAGTGGTTCCTGAGTCATTTTACCTCCTCTAGTTGCAACTCTAACAGCGAAGTCATGCATATTGTTATTCATTTCATCAAGCAATTCTCTTTGAGATTTAGCAACTTGTTCTAACTGAGTTTGAACCATAGAAGCATGCTTTCCAACACCTCTAACATCATTTGAAATTCTAAACAACAAGTCACTCAAGCGAGCAATCATATCAGAATTGTATTTCAGTTGTTTCATAACATTTGCAAAGAAGTGATCTTGTTTTTTAATATAATTTTCAAACTCATAAAGGCATTGTGTAACATCCCAAATTTTCAATTTGGAATATTATACATTAGATCATCAATGCATATCATATTTTATTTTGCATTTTGGTTGATCCTAGAAATTCTACTCAACTCAATGACCCATGGAGAGAGTTGGGGATTTCGTTATTTTCATATTTGAGTTTTCTCAAATTTTGAGAATAGGATCATTTGATTTTATTTATTTTATCATCAATTATTTCTATTACAAAAATATGAGAGAGGGAATAAAATGACTTTCCCAAAATACAGAAATATTGAGGATTTACTAATAAAATCAAATAAGTTTTATCTCGGAGTTTTTTGGTGTTTTTTTTAATTTAGGAAAATGTGCGTTTTTCAAAATTGCATTTAGGTCCCAAATAAATGTTCACCTTGTGCGGCTTGATTTTAGAAGCCCGTGAAAATTTATTTAGGAATTTTTGGAGTCCGTTTAGTATTTCTTTTTATTTTTCTTCCAAGTGAAATAATTAAAAAAATGAACCGAGCTAACCGGGCCGTGTCCGTCCGGGACTCTGGCCCGGCAGGCTTTAAAAGCCGGGGCAGCCCACCCGGGCAAACCCTAGCCCCGAGCCGCCCCGCCCCACGCGCCGCCGCCGCTTCCCACCGCCGCTGCCGAATTCCGCGCGCCGAGGTTCACCGCGCCTCGACTTCCGTGCCATCGTTTTTTTAAATATAGATCGGTTTTTTCGTCGGTTTTTTTTAGTTTCGGTTTTTTTAAATAGTTCAGTTTTTCCGGTTTATTTAAATAGCGAGCGTTCGTCCGTTCGTTCGTTCTAGCGAACGTTCGTCATTTTTCTTTTTCTCGGATTAAATCCGCGATTTTTCTGATCGCGATTCCTGATCCGATTTTCGTTTTAGTATAACTTTTCGCTCGTTTATCGGAATCAGGCGATTCAAGCGCCTAGAGTTTCGTCTCGAAACCCTCTATCCGTTTAACCAACTTAAACAAAGATTTTGCTACTGTAAAATTTGCCCTAGATCCAGATTACTAGAACGAAGTTGTTTTCTTTCGCCGTTTGACTTTCGTTGCTCCGTTCGATTTGACTCTTTTTGCCAACCGGAGTTCTTAAGTTGAACCTTCTGGTTAGATATCTTATTTGAGTTTTACCCGTGCATTAGATGATTACTTATTGTATGCTTGTTTGTTTGTCTGCGATAGAATACCCGGAGTGCGCCGCTTGTTACTTCGAATCTCTAGGTTTCGCAGATCATCAGCAAGACAAGTAACACTTTGATCATACCTTTTCTACAACCCAGTTTTATTGCATTAGATCAATCCTCACACATTGCATGATTAGGATCTAATTAAATTGTGGGATGGGAAGTAGTTGAGGTAGAACCTATTACCTGTTTATTATCAAACCTTTGGGAGTTACTTCTACGTTTGCTTATTATGCCATGCTATGCTAGTAGACGTGGATTGGGTGAGTGATATCCATGACAGATGTGAGTTTTGTTAATTAATGGTTTATCTAAGGTGGCAACTTAAACACACATCTGGGTGGATTGAGGCACTTGGGTATTCCAGGACTTGCCTGTTTTCTTTTGGACCGCCACCCAGACTCAAAGGGATCATGAGACTATTCATACTAGAAACTTCCGTGTGCAGCCACAAGCTATTATGGGCTCTAGCATAGTTGACTAAGTTGTGTGAACTCTTAGTGGTAGATTAGCAGATGTAGGGGATGTAGGTGGTACGGTCTACCCGATCGTAAGGTGCTAGCGCTTCTAAAAGACTATGTCTCGGTCATCCGTCTTCTTAAACACCATGTAGTGCGAGAAACCAAACGGAGGCGATCGAGTCTTATGGGGAAAAGTGCGCAAACCTCTGCAGAGTGTAACAAACTAATCATGGTTAGCCGTGTCCCCGGTTATGGACATCTTGAGTATCTAGTACTTGGATTATCATGTGAATCTCAACATGTTACTCTAAATTAATTTTGTTGGGTTTTGTTTAATGATGATGCTTAATTGGGATTGAGAATGCTGTCAACCATTCTTAATGTTTAACAACTACCATGATAGTTAAATAAATTTATTCCTTTGCAGTAGAGAAAAATTGGTTTTATGCAAAACTGTAACCATAGAGCTTTCCACCAGCCAAATATGCATATAGTATAGCTGTTTCATTCCATTACTCTCTACGTGTTACCTTGCCAGCATATTCCATGTGCTGACCCGTTTTCGGGCTGCAACGTTAATGTTGCAGACTTTTTAGATGACGATTAAGGAGTTTTTAGGTTGTGGTTCTATACTCAGTGATGCCGTTGGAGTTGATGGACTCACTTATCTTCCAAGCCTTCCGCTGTTATCGTTATTAGATGGCCTTAAGCCATATTTATTGTAATAAGTTCTCTTATGAGGCACTCGATGTAATAAGTGTGTGATTCCTACTCTGCTATAAATCCTCCTAGTACTGTGTGGTGTCAGCATTACTGATCCAGGGATGACATCGGAGCACAGAGATCAGACTGTTTGAGGTCTGGTCGCTACAGAGATGGTATCAGAGCACACACTGACTGTAGGACACGACCACTAAGCTAAAGACCTAGATCACTTTCCACTCTCTTCTTTTCTGACCTCTCATCTTTTCTACTCTTTTAGGATGGCGGATGCAAGGAATAAGTTCACACAACCGGATGAAGATACACCCTTTGGACGACACTTGAAGGAAGTCACTAGATACCTGAACATAGGATTACCAAGCTTCACGGGAACCTACAACGCCACTTTACCTGAAGAAAAGCGCTGGATGATTCAAGTTCAAGTTCCAGGAAGGACATTCATGCCCGTCACTGAGCCATAGAGTTTTCTTTTGATGCACCAACTTGGAGTCTAGGAAAGAGCATGGCAGCTCACATCGCCATGGGACACATTGGAGAAGTCTACCGCAAGGATCTCAAGGATACTATCTACCAGATTTGTGGGCGCCGAGATGAGCACTGGGAGATGATCAGCACCAGGAAGGATAGATCAATCGCAGCTTTTATCCAGGAGTTAAACCAGAACATTCGATGACAGGAGAACCAGATGTGCGCCGACATGATAGATGAAGACGAAGAACCAGGAGACTAAGACTAGAATCAAGGAACTGGAGGAAGAACTGAAGGATACACGTGAAGATTATGAGGAGGAAATTAAAGTATTGGTGGAGAAAAATGACGACCCGATCAAGAAGATTGGAATATTTATGGGAGGCCCTATGCCAGTAGATGAAGACGAAGAACCCAAGGAGATTAGCCTGGAAGACTACATCATCATCGATGGCACCGACTCGGAACCAGATAGTAGCGATGATGACTATGTTGATGAAGCTGGAGCAGATATCATGGAGTCTGCAACCGAAGAATATTTCTAGTAGACCACCTCATCAGTAGTAGTAGTCCACCATGTAAATATAGTAGTCCGAGCACTTTTGCGATAGATAGATCGATTGTATGCCCTTGTTTGATTGAATGAAGTAAATTGTTTGCTTTTGCCTCATGTGCATATGGGTAGTGTTTTCTCTTTAGACCCCCTATATTCTTATATCTCATCTTTTCTAAACCCTCAGATGCCTCCGAGATGTGACCCCGGATTTGCCTTTCCACCGGAGCTCACCCAGTTGATCCAGCAGCGGAACACATTGATGCAGTTGCTAGTCCAGAATCAGAATCAGGGGAACAACAACAACAACAACCCACCACCACCACCACCACCTGTTGACCACTTAGCCCGTTTTCTTAGGCTGAATCTGCCGGTGTTTTGTAGTAGCACCGAGCCGATAGTAGCAGATGATTGGCTCCGCAAGATAGCTAGGGAGTTGACCACAACAGGATGCACAGATGCGGAGAAGGTGAAGTTTGCCGCACATCAGTTAGAAGGACCAGCAGCATCATGGTGGGAGAATTTCACAGCCACTTTCCCAATCGACACTGTCACATGGGACTAGTTTCAACAGGCTTTTTGTACTGCCCATGTTTCAGCAGGAGCTATGGCCATGAAGAAGCGTGAGTTTCGCAACTTGCGCCAAGGAGGACGGATAGTTGGCCAGTATGTGGAGGAATTTAGTAAGTTAGCACGTTATGCACCAGATGACGTTGCTACGGATGCAGCTAAGCAGGAGAAGTTTCTGGAAGGACTGAATGATGAGTTGAGCATGCAGTTGATGGTAGCCACCTTCAACAACTACCAGGAGTTGGTAGATCGTGCTCTTATGATTGAAGGCAAGCAACAACAAATTGAGAATCGCAAGAGGAAGTATGGACAAGGAAAGTACACTTCAGGAGCTCAGTAGAAGCCACGTTTTACCCCTAGACCGGGAGGACATTTTCAGCATACCCATGGAGGAGGTAGCTCGCACAATCACAATGGCACCAAGAATGGAAATGGCAATGGAGGAAGCAACGGCCAGAACCGCACCAACCCATCAACCCGAGCCAAGAAGGACTTGAGTCAAATCACTTGCTTTAAGTGTCAGAAGACCGGACATTATGCCAATGAATGTCCTGAAGGCCAAAATGGCAATGGAAGTTCTGGGAAGAAGCCGAACCCTTTCAATAGGGGACAGGTGAACCACGTTAGCATGGAGGAGGTTGAAGCTCAGCCCGATGCAGTAATAGGTAAGTTTTTGGTTAAGTCATTTACTGCACTCGTTCTTTTTGGTATTGGTGCATCGCATTCATATATATCAAGGGGATTTGTGGATAAGTATAACCTACCAACCCAAGCCCTTAGGTCACCCATGTTAGTAACCTCGCCTGGAGCAGAGTATGTGGCTAGTCTATGGTGTGATCGGTTACCATTAAGGATTGGTAACTATGTTTTTCCCTCAGACCTAATAGTATTGGAATCCCAAGGATTGGATGTGATATTAGGCATGATTGGTTATCAAAGTATGAAGGGAATATTGAATGTGCTAGTAAGTCAATTTTGCTTACCACCCCAGAAGGGAGAAGGATCAAGTATGTATCCCGACATGTGCTAAAGAGGACTCAAGTAAATTGCCTAACAGGAGTTGTGCAGGAGGAAGTACCAGTGGTAAGGGATTTCCCTGAAGTATTTCCAGAAGAGTTGACAGGCATTCCACCGGATAGAGATATTGAGTTTTTGATTGAGCTATTGCCAGGCACAGGGCCAATATCAAAGAGACCATATAGGATGCCAGCAAAGGATTTGGTGGAAATTAAGAAGCAGATTAAGGAGTTACTGGATAAAGGATATATTCGCCCAAGTTCTTCACCTTGGGGATCGTCAGTACTTCTAGTGGAGAAGAAGGATGGATTGTTAAGGATGGTTGTTGATTATCGAGGATTGAATGAAGTAACGATCAAGAACAAGTACCCACTACCAATGATCAATGATCTGTTTGATCGATTGCAAGGAGCTAAGGTATTTTCCAAGATCGATCTGCGATCAGGATACCACCAGTTGAAGATTCGACAACAGGATATACCTAAGACAGCTTTTACCACCAGGTATGGGCTGTATGAGTATACCGTTATGTCATTTGGTCTGACTAACGCACCTGCCTATTTTATGAACATGATGAACAAAGTGTTTATGGAGTTTTTGGATAAGTTCGTCATAGTGTTCATTGATGATATCCTGGTTTATTCGAAGAATGAAGAGGAGCATAAGGAGCATTTGCGTTTGGTACTTGGAAAGCTTAGAGAACATCAATTATATGCCAAGTTCAGCAAATGTGAGTTTTGGTTGAAGGAAGTAGGATTCCTCGGACACGTTATATCTGGAGAAGGTATAGCAGTTGATCCCACTAAAGTTGATACCGTGACCAAGTGGGAAGCTCCAACAACAGTTGGAGAGATCCGGAGTTTTCTTGGACTCGCAGGATACTACCGGAGATTTATTGAGAATTTCTCAAGGATTGTGAAGCCTATGACTGAGTTGTTGAAGAAGGATACCAAGTTCATATGGACAGAGGAATGTGAGGCTAGTTTCCAGGAGTTGAAGAAATGCTTAGTTACCTCACCAGTGTTGATTTTGCCAGACCAGACCAAAGATTATGAGGTGTATTGCGACGCTTCACGTCGAGGACTTGGAGCAGTGCTTATGCAGGAAGGGAGAGTTGTTTCATATGCCTCAAGACAACTGAAGCCTCATGAGTTAAATTATGCTACGCATGATTTGGAATTAGCAGCCGTAGTGCATGCATTGAAAACATGGAGACATTTCCTCATTGGAAACCACTGTGAGGTGTATACGGATCATAAGAGTTTGAAGTACATTTTCACCCAGAAGGAGTTGAATCTTAGAAAAAGGAGATGGTTGGAGCTTATCAAGGATTATGATATGAGATTGCATTACCACCCCAGAAAGGCTAATGTAGTAGCTGATGCATTAAGCCGTAAGAGCCATGTCAACACGTTAATGACGGGAGAAATACTAAGGGAGCTAGCAGAAAATCTTCGTGAACTATGTTTGGAAATAGTTCCGAGAGGCTATGTAGCAGCATTGGAGATTCAGTCAACTTTGATGGATAGAATCAGGGAAGCTCAGAAAACTGACAAAGAGATTGCCGCTATAAAGGAGAAACTGAGCAAAGGAAAAGCTAAAGGATTTCGTGAGGATGAGCACAACACCCTATGGTTTGAAGACCGTGTTTATGTGCCCAATGACCCAGAGATTAGGAAGTTGATTTTGCAAGAGGCACACGATTCACCATATTCAATTCACCCAGGAAATACCAAGATGTATTTGGATTTGAAAGATATTTTCTGGTGGACTGGAATGAAGAAGGATATTGCGGAGTATGTAGCAGTTTGTGATGTATGTCAGAGAGTAAAGGCAGAGCATCGGAAGCCAGCAGGATTGTTACAACCATTGCCAATACCCGAATGGAAGTGGGATAAGCTAGGCATGGATTTTATCACGGGATTTCCCAGGACTCGTTTAGGCTATGACTCGATATGGGTTGTAGTCGATCGATTGACGAAAGTAGCTCATTTCATCCCAGTAATGACCACTTACACCAGTGCTAAGTTGGCAAAGATATACATGACCAGGATCGTATGTCTGCATGGAGTTCCAAGGAGTATCGTATCAGATAGAGGAACCCAGTTTACCTCAAAGTTCTGGAAGCTGTTGCACGAAACTTTGGGAAGCAGGCTAGAATTCAGTACAACTTTTCATCCACAGACAGATGGACAGTCCGAGAGAGTCAATCAGATTTTGGAGGATATGCTGAGAGCTTGTGCGCTAGATTACGGATCTAGTTGGGACGATAATTTGCCATATGCAGAGTTCTCTTACAACAACAGTTACCAAACCAGTTTAAAGATGGCCCCTTTCGAAGCATTGTACAGAAGGAGGTGCAGGACACCGTTATCATGGGACAAAGTTGGAGACCGCCAGTTGTTTGGACCTGACTTGATTAAAGAGTCTGAACAGAAGGTGAAGTTGATTCGCGATAGGCTCAAGGTAGCCCAGTCCAGGCAGAAAAGTTATGTAGATTCTAAATGCAAGGAGACAGTTTACGAAGTCGGAGATAGAGCTTATCTTCGAGTATCTCCACTTCGGGGAACAAAGCGTTTTGGAGTTAAAGGGAAGTTAGCGCCATGATTTGTAGGACCGTATCGAGTTTTGGAGCGTATGGGAGAAGTGGCCTACAAGTTGGAATTGCCCGAAGGATTGTCAGGAGTTCATGATGTGTTCCACGTTTCTCAGTTAAAGAACTGTCATGCGGAGATGGCTGACATACCCTTGAGAGAAACAGTGCCATTGGAAACAATTTAGTTGGATAACGATTTGACCTACGAGGAGAAACCAGTTAAGATCCTCGAATTTGCCAGCCGAGTTACCCGCAGCAAAGTTATCAAGTTTTGCAAAGTTCAGTGGAGCCACCACACAGAGGATGAAGCCACCTGGGAACGAGAGGAAGATTTACTCAAGGACCACCCTCACCTATTTTCTAGCCAACCCGAATCTCGAGGGCGAGATTCATCTTAAGGGGGGTAGGTTTGTAACATCCCAAATTTTCAATTTGGAATGTTATACATTAGATCATCAATGCATATCATATTTTATTTCGCATTTTGGTTGATCCTAGAAATTCTACGCAACTCAATGACCCACAGAGAGAGTTGGGGATTTCGTTATTTTCATATTTGAGTTTTCTCAAATTTTGGGAATAGGATCATTTGATTTTATTTATTTTATCATCAATTATTTATATTACAAAAATATGAGAGAGGGAATAAAATGACTTTCCCAAAATAGAGAAATATTGAGGATTTAATAATAAAATCAAATAAGTTTTATTTCGGAGTTTTTCTGTGTTTTTTTTAATTTAGGAAAAATGTGCGTTTTTCAAAATTGCATTTAGGTCCCAAATAAATGTTCACCTTGTGCGGCTTGATTTTAGAAGCACGTGAAAATTTATTTCGGAATTTTTGGAGTCCGTTTAGTATTTATTTTTATTTTTCTTCTGAGCAAAATAATTAAAAAAAATGAGCCGACCTAACCGGGTCGTGTCCGTCCGGGACTCTGGCCCGGCAGGCTTTAAAAGCCAGGGCAGCCCACCCGGCAAACCCTAGCCTCGAGCCGCCCCACCCCACGCGCCGCCGCCGCTTCCCGCCGCGCGCCGAGGTTCGCCGCGCCTCGACTTCCGTGCCATCGGTTTTTTAAAATATAGATCGGTTTTTCCGTCGGTTTTTTTAGTTTTGGTTTTTTTAAAATAGATCGGTTTTCTGGTTTATTTAAATAGCAAGCGTCCGTCCGTTCATTCGTTCTAGCGAACATTCGTCGTTTTTCTTTTTCTCGGATTAAATCCACGATTTTTCTGATCGCGATTCCTGATCCGATTTTCGTTTTAGTATAACTTTTCGCTCGTTTATCAGAATCAGGCGATTCAAGCGCCTCCTCGAAACCCTCTATCCGTTTAACCAACTTAAACAAAGATTTTGCTACTGTAAAATTTGCCCTAGATCCAGATTACTAGAACGAAGTTGTTTTCTTTCGCCGTTTGACTTTCGTTGCTCCGTTCGATTTGATTCTTTTTGCCAACCGGAGTTCTTAAGTTGAACCTTCTGGTTAGATATCTTATTTGAATTTTACCCATGCATTAAATGAGTACTTATTGTATGCTTGTTTGTTTTTCTGTGATAGAATACCCGGAGTGCGCCGCTTGTTACTTCGAATCTCTAGGTTTCGCGGATCATCAGCAAGGCAAGTAACACTTTGATCATACCTTTTCTACAACCCAGTTTTATTGCATTAGATCAATCCTCACACATTGCATGATTAGGATCTAATTAAATTGTGGGATGGGAAGTAGTTGAGGTAGAACCTATTACCTGTTTATTATCAAACCTTTGGGAGTTACTTCTACGTTTGCTTATTATGCCATGCTATGCTAGTAGACGTGGATTGGGTGAGTGATATCCATGACAGATGTGAGTTTTGTTAATTAATGGTTTATCTAAGGTGGCAACTTAAACACACATCTGGGTGGATTGAGGCACTTGGGTATTCCAGGACTTGCCTGTTTTCTTTTGGACCGCCACCCAGGCTCAAAGGGATCATGAGACTATTCATACTAGAAACTTCCGTGTGCAGCCACAAGCTATTATGGGCTCTAGCATAGTTGACTAAGTTGTGCGAACTCTTACAGTGGTAGACTAGCAGATGTAGGGGATGTAGGTGGTACGGTCTACCCGATCGTAAGGTGCTAGCGCTTCTAAAATACTATGTCTCGGTCATCCGTCTTCTCAAACACCATGTAGTGCGAGAAACCAAACAGAGGCGATCGAGTCTTGTGGGGAAAAGTGCGCAAACCTCTGTAGAGTGTAACAAACTAATCATGGTTAGGCGTGTCCCCGGTTATGGATATCTTGAGTATCTAGTACTTGGATTATCATGTGAATCTCAACATGTTACTCTAAATTAATTTTGTTGGGTTTTGTTTAATGATGATGCTTAATTGGGATTGAGAATGCTGTCAACCATTCTCAATGTTTAACAACTACCATGATAGTTAAATAAATTTATTCCTTTGTAGTAGGGAAAAATTGGCTTTACGCAAAACTGTAACCATAGAGCTTTCCACCAGCCAAATATGCATATAGTATAGCTGTTTCATTCCATTACTCTCTATGTGTTACCTTGCCAGCATATTCCATGTGCTGACCCGTTTTCGGGCTGCAACGTTAATGTTGCAGACTTTTCAGACGACGATTAAGGAGTTTTTAGGTCGTGGTTCTATACCCAGTGATGCCGTTGGAGTTGATGGACTCACTTATCTTCCAAGCCTTCCGCTGTTATCGTTATTAGATGGCCTTAAGCCATATTTATTTTAATAAGTTCTCTTCTGAGACACTCGATGTAATAAGTGTGTGATTGCTACTCTGCTATAAATCCTCCGAGCACCGTTTGGTGTCAGCATTACTGATCCAGGGATGACACCGGAGCATAGAGATCAGACTGTTTGAGGTCTGGTCGCTACACATTGACTAGGATGCATATTGTGAGGATTATCATTATCATTGAACTTCATTAGAGAATTTACCTCTACCACCTTAGGTAGTGGTGGTGTATTAAGCCCATGTGTTTCTTCAATAGGAGGTAAATTTTTAACATCCTCAGCTTTAATACCTTTTTCCTTCATAGATTTCTTTGCCTCTTGCATATCTTCAGGACTGAGATATAATATACCCGTCTTCTTCAGAGTAGGTTTAGGTGGTGGTTCAGGAATAGTCCAATCATCATAATTTTTCAATATGTTATTCAATAATTCTTCAACTTGTCCAACAGTTCATTCCCTGAAAACACAACCAACACAACTATCTAGGAAGTCCCTAGAAGCATCGGTTAGTCCATTATAGAAGATAACAAGATTTCATTTTTCTTAAGAGGATGATCAGGCAAAGCATTAAGTAACTAGAAAAGCCTCCCCCAAGCTTGTGGGAGAGTCTCTTCTTTGCTTTGCACAAAGTTAAATATTTCCTGTAAGGCAGCTTGTTTCTTATGAGCAGCAAAATATTTTTCAGAGAAGTAATAAATCATATCCTGGGGACTACGCACACAACCAGGAGCAAGAGTATTGTACCAAGCTTTAGCATCACCTTTTAATGAGAAAGGAAATAATTTGATAATAAAGTAATAGCGACTTTTCTCATCGTGAGAAAAAAGGGTGGCTATATCATTCAACTTAGTAAGATGTGCCACAGCAGTTTCAGTTTCATAACCATGGAAAGGATCAGATTCAACCAGAGTGATTAACTCTAGGTCAACAGAGAATTCATAATCCTTATCATCAATAAAGATAGGTGAAGTAGCAAACTTAGGATCACACATCATTCTAGCATTCAGAGATTTTTCTTTATACTTGTGTAATAATTTATCTAGGTCATCTCTATCATTGCAAGCAAGAATATCTCTAGTTGCTTCTTCACTCATAACATAACCTTTCGGTACCTTAGGCAATTCATATCTAGGAAGGCTAGTTCTAGCAGGTGTTTCAGTAGATTCAGTTTCAAGCTCATCATCAGATTCAACAACATCATGTTGTATAACTCTAGCAATTTGTTTATCAAGAAATTCACCAAGTGGCACACCATCATTATCAAGCAAGGTACTAGCATCATCATAAGCATCACTCATAGTAGAAGTAGCATCATCAATAACTTGCGACATATCATAATTAATAGCATGTGGTGGTGTTGCTAGTTTATTCATAACAGAAGGTGAATCTAAAGCAGAACTGGATGGCAGTACCTTACCTCCCCTCATCCTTGAGGGAAATATCTTAGTCATTGGATCCTTCAGATTCTTCATAGTGATAATATGATAATAATCCCAAGTGACTCAACAAATATAGCTATGCTCCCTGGCAACGGCGCTAGAAAAAGGTCTTGATAACCCACAAGTATAGGGGATCGCAACAGTTTTCGAGGGTAGAGTATTCAACCCAAATTTATAGATTCGACACAAGGGGAGCCAAAGAATATTTGAAGGTATTAGCAGCTGAGTTGTCAATTCAACTACACCTGGAGATTAATTATCTCCAGCAAAGTGATCAGTAGCGAAGTAGTTTGATAGTTTTGATAGTAGTGACAGCAGCAATAGTAACAGTAATAGTGATAGCAATAATTTTGTAGCAAGTGTAACAGTGATGATAGCAGTAGTAACTTAGCAGAAACAATATGGAAACGTTTGTAGGCATTGGATCGGTGACTTGTTGGATGATATCCATCATGTGACAGTTATAACCTAGGGCAATACAACACTAGCTCCAGTTCATCGATATAATGTAAGCATGTATTTCGTAAATAGTCATACATGCTTTATTAAAAAAACTTGCATGACATCTTTTGTCCTACCATCCCGTGGTAACGAGGTCCATATTGGAAACTAAGGGATATTAAGGCCTCCTTTTAATAGAGAACCAGAACAAAGCATTAACACATAGTGAATACATGAACTCCTCAAACCACGGTCATCACCGAGAGTGGGCCCGGTTGTTGTCACTCCGGGGTTGTCGGATCATAACACATAGTAGGTGACTATAACTTGCAAGATTGGATCTAGAACATGAATATAATGATGATAACGTAAATGGTTCAGATCTGAAATCATGGCACCCGGGCCCAAAGTAACAAGCATTAAGCATGGCAAAGTCATAGCAACATCAATCTAAGAGCATAATGGATACTAGGGATCAGACCCTAACAAAACTAACTCGATTACATGATGAATATCATCCAACTCCTCACTGACCAGCGAGCCTATGAAGGAATTACTCACTCCCGGTGGGGAGCATCAAGGAATTGGCGATGGAGAAGGGTTGGTGATGACGAAGAACGAAGATCCCCCTCTCTGGAGCCCCAAACAGACTCCAGATCTGCCCTCCCGAGGAAGAACACGGCTTGGCGGCGCCTTGATAACCCACAAGTATAGGGGATCAATTGTAGCCTCTTTCGATAAGTAAGAGTGTCGAACCCAACAAGGAGCTAAAGGTAGGCCAAATATTCCCTCAAGTTCTATCAACCACCTATACAACTCTACGCACACTTAATGTTCGCTTTACCTAGAAGAAGTATGAAACTAGAAGTACTTTGTAGGTGTTTTTGGATAGGTTTGCAAGATAATAAAGAGCGCGTAAATAAAAACTAGGGTCTGTTTTAGGTAAAGAAGAAATAAAGTTAGTATAGCGAGTGTGGAAAAGTGGTGGTAGGAGTTGTGAAATTGTTCCTAAGCAATTGACTACTTTACTAGACCGATAACAAGTTTTATGTGGGAGAGGCCACTGCTAGCATGTCATCCCTGACATGGAATTCTATGCAATTATGATTGGAAATATTAGCAAGCATCCGCAACTACTAACGTTCATTAAGGTAAAACCCAACCGTAGCATTAAGATATATTGGTCCCCCTTCAATCCCGTATGCATCAATTTCTATGCTAGGTTGAAACTTCTATCACTCTTGCCCTCCAATACATAGTCCTATCAACATACAACTAACCCTATGGTGTGATCCACGTGCGCGCTCATATGATGGGCACCAAAGGACAGCAACATAACCACAAGCAAATTAAACCAATCATAGCAATTCACCAATTACCGATAGGACAACGAAAATCTACTCAGACATCATAGGATGGCAACACATCATTGGATAATAATATGAAGCATAAAGCACCATGTTCAACTAGAGGGTACAACGGGTTGCAGGAGAGTGGACAGCTGTAGATAGATGTGGGAAGGTGATGAAGATGTTGGTGAAGATGATGGAGGTGTTGGTGTAGATTGCGGTGACGATGATGGCCCCGGCGGCGTTCCGGCGCCACCGGAAGAGAGGGCGAGAGGGCCCCCCTTGTTCTTCTTCTTCTTCTTCCTTGACCTTTGTAGCGACCCAACCTCAGACGGTCAAGTCTCTGTGCTTAAGTGTCATACCTGGATTGGTATGCTGACACACACAGTACTCGAGGATTTATAACAGAGGTAAATCACATGTATAAATACGATTACCTCAATCCAAATAGCGGAAGTAACAACAAGGTTGTGGATTCCCATCAACACCAACGGCAAAGTTGAGTGTAGAAATCGTAACCCTAACATATCACTTACTCGTCGTAAGAAGTCTTGCAACATGAGACATTGCAGCCACAGAGGGTCAGTACATTGAATGTACTGGCAAATTCACACCAGAGGATAATGATGAATAATAGCTATCACTACATGCATATTTGGCTGGTGGAAAAGCTCTATGGTTATAATTTTTGCGAAAAGCCAATTTTTCCCTTCTGCAAAGGAATATAATTTATTTAACTACAAAGTTGGTTGAAAATATTGAGAAGGTTCTTCCAACTCAATCCCAAATTAACATCAATAACCCAACAAATTATTTAAGTAACGTGATGAGATCAATATGATAATCCAAGTACCAGATACTCAAGATGTCCATAACTGGGGACACGGCTAACCATGATTAGTTTGTACACTCTGCAGAGGTTTGCGCACTTTTCCCCACAAGACTCGATCGCCTCCGTTGAATTTCTCGCACTACATGATGTTTGAGAAACGGATGACCGAGACACAATATTTCATAAACATTAACTCTCTACTCCGGGCAGACCATACCAAACCTACAACCCACTACCTGCTAATCCACCTCTTCAAGAGCTTCACATAACTTACTCAACTATGCTAGAGCCCATAATAGCTTGTGGCTGCACAAGGAAGTTTCTAGCATGAATAATATTATGATCCCTTTAAGCCTGGGTGGCGGTCCATAGGAAGATCACACGGGTACTCCGGGATTTCCAAAAATACAGGCAACACTGGGTACTCCAGGTGCCTCAATCCACCCAGATGTGTATTTAAGTTGCCACCTTAAGTTGAACCATTAATTAACAATCTCACATCTGTCATGGATTTCACTCACCCAAACCACGTCTACGAGCATAACATAGCAATATAAGCAACGCGTAGAAGTAACTCCCAAGGGTTTGAATATAACAGGGCAATAGGTTCTACCTCATCAACTACTTCCCAACCCACATGTTAATGACATCCTAACCATGTAGTGTTTGAGGATTGGAACTAATGCATAAAAACTGGGTGATAAAGGGGTATGATCAAAGTGTGAACTTGCCTGCAATGTTGATGAAGATGATTCGCACTCATAACTCTTGATAGATCTACTCATCACACTCTGGTCAATCTATCGTACGCAAGCAATAGAACCACACATAAGCAATCACTCAAAAGATCAGAAAGAACAAAGAGGACGATTCGGAAAACACCAAAACCAAGAAAATAAATCTTGCAACATAAAACAATTTCTAACAGTACCAAAATTATATGAATTTGGTCTTATCAGAAAGTTTAGGTTAAGAGCTTCGATTGGCAAAAAGAATCAACTCAAACGGAGCTATGAAACTCAAGTTATGATCAAACAAAGTTTGAATTCAAATCTGTTCTAATTCAAATTTTAAACTTTCAAAAACATGTTTGAGTTGGATTACTGGATAGAGGAGATCATAATGAAGAAGTGGGCATTGGTTTCGTTGGATTTGGACAAACGAGTAAAGAGTAATGATCGTTTGAAGAACAGGGACTATTCTGTAAATAAACTATTCACAAAAGGGTCCTTGGCTGAAATTAAAAGAAAAAGAAAAACTCCACTATACGAACGTTCGCTATGAAACCCTAATGAATGAAAATCATTCACTGTGAATACCTAACCAGTGAGCGTTCGTAAAATAAGGCTAACTTAAAAAAACCGAAAGGAAAAACCAACGAAACCGGATCGGGCGGCGGTTATACCGGTTCGCGGCGGTTTGACACAAGAAAATCGGCGGCAGCGAGACAAACTCCGGTGATGGCTAAACGAGGCGGCAAAGCGCTCCGGCGGCTCAGGGAGATGCGACACGGCGGGGCAACTACGCGGTGCGGTGGTGCGGGCGAGCAACGGCGGCAGCAGCAAGTGGTGGCGGCGCGGCGGCGATGCGCTGTGGTGGGGCGCGAGATGCGGCGGTGGTGGCGCGAGTAGAGAGGGGAGGAGGAGAGCCGGGGTGGCTTTATAGGAGGGAGGCGGGGCAGTGGCGTGTGGGAGGGGCAACGGAGAGGCGACGGAGAGAGTCCCGCACGGACACGGGCTGCGGCGGTGGGTTCCGTGGCGGAGGCGGACTCCGCCGGAGTCGGGGACGGGAGCAAGCGCGCTGGGCCGCGGCCTGGCTCGAGCGCTGGGCCAGCCCAGTTGGCGAGGGGAAACTTTTTTTAATAAACTTTTTTTTCTAGAAAAACAAAAATAATGAAATAAATAAAAATACTATATAGGCATATAATATATCAAAATTTTCATAAAACAATTTTCTACAACGTGAACATTTTTATAACTTTAAATAAAATCTACAACAATTCAAATAGTTCAAACGGTGCTACTGATACAATAAAACCCACTAAAAATCATTTAAAAAAATACCAGAATGATTTCAAATTAATTTTTCTCCAATTTTTTATTGTAGGGAATCATGTTACCCTATTTTCTGTATGGTTTATTTTTGGAGAAAAATAATTTGAATAAAACCCAAATAGCTCCAAATTGAAAATAATTTCCAAAAGGACTTTGAATTTGATCCTTTTAATTTCCAACTCGTATTTCATATATTTTGAAGAAGTCATTTTATCTTCTCTCATGAAAATCATTGAGTTGCTTGAAGTTTCTGAATTGGAAAATATTTTCAAATGAAATTCAAATATTTTCAAAGGCCCTTTTCATTTATTTAAATGGAAGAAGTCATGTCATCTTCTCTCTAGGGTTTTGTATTTGAAAAGTATTTGAATTCACGAAGATCAGAAAGCAAAGATGAATGTTTGGGAAAGTCCTTTTATTCCCTCTCTTTTAACTTTCAAAAAGTTTCGAATATAACTCACTTTCAGCCAATCAATCACACAACAATCAAACAAACAATCAATCTATCTATTTATTATAACATTCCAAAATTTAGAATTTTGGGATGTTACAACCTTCTCCCTAGATGGGAGAAGGGTTTCCCCTCTGGTCCTTGGCTTCCATGGCGGTGGAGGGGCGAGAGCCCCTCTGAGATTGGATCTGTCTCTCTGTCTCTCTCTGTTTCTGTGCTCCAGATTCTGCCCTTTCACCGTTTCTTATATTTTCATAGATCCGTAACTCCGATTGGGATGAAATTTTGACACGATTTTACCCGGATATTAGCTTTCTTGCGGCGAAAGAAGGGCACCAACCGCCTTACGGGGTGGCCACGAGGGCCCAGGGCGCGCCCCCTGCCTCATGCCCCCCTTGGGCATCGTCTCACATTGATTCTTCTCCCCCAAAATCACATATATTCCAAAAAAATCTCCGTCAGTTTTTATCCCATTTGGACTCGGTTTATATGGATTTTCTGTGAAACAAAAAACATGCAACAAATAGGAACTGGCACTGGGCACTGGATCAATATGTTAGTCCCAAAAATAGTATAAAAAGTTGCCAAAAGTATATGAAAGTTGTAGAATATTGGCATGGAACAATCAAAAATTATAGATACGACAGAGACGTATCAGCATCCCCAAGCTTAATTCCTGCTCGTCCTCGAGTAGGTAAATGATAAAAAAAGATAATTTTTGATATGGAATGCTACCTAGCATAATCTTGATCATGTAATCTAATCATGGCATGAATATTAAGACATGAGTGATTCAAAGCAATAGTCTATCTTTTGACATTAAGACAATAATACTTCAAGAATACTAATAAAGAAATCATGTCTTTTCAAAATAACATGGCCAAAGAAAGTTATCCCTACAAAATCATATGGTCTGGCTATGCTCCATCTTCACCACACAAAGCATTCAAATAATGCACAACCCCGACGACAAACCAAGCAATTGTTTCATACTTTTGACGTTCTGAAACCTTTTCAACTTTCACGCAATACATGAGCGTGAGCCATGGACATAGCACTATAGGTGGAATAGAATATGATGGTGGAGGTTGTGTGGAGAAGACAAAAAGGAGAAAGTCTCACATCGACGCGGCTAATCAACGGGCTATGGAGATGCCCATCAATTGATGTCAATGCGAGGAGTAGGGATTTCCATGCAACGGATGCAGCACTAAGAGCTATAAGTGTATGAAATCTCAAACTGGAAACTAAGTGGGTGTGCATCCAACTTGCTTGCTCATGAAGACCTCAGCCATTTGAGGAAGCCCATCATCGAAATATACAAGCCAAGTTATATAATGAAAATTCCCGCTGGTATATGAAAGTGATAACTCAAGAGACTCTCTATATGAAGAACATGGTGCTACTCTAAAGCACAAGTGTGGTAAAAGGATAGTAACATTGTCCCTCCTCTCTTTTTCTCTCATTTTTTTGTTTTTTTGGCGGGATTCTTTAGCCTCTTTTTTTATTTGGGCTTCTTTGGCCTCTTTTATTTTGATAACCTCACATGGGACAATGTTCTAATAATGATGATCATCAGACTTTATTTACTTACAACTCAATATTACAACTCGATACTAGAACAAAATATGACTCTATATGAATGTCTCCAGCGGTGTACCGGGATGTGCAATGATCTAGCGTAGCAATGACATCAAAATACGGACAAGCCATGAAAACATCATGCTAGCTATCTTACGATCATGCAAAGCAATATGACAATAAATGCTCAAGTCATGTATATGATGATGATGGAAGTTGCATGTCAATATATCTCGGAATGGCTATGGAAATGCCATGATAGGTAGGTATGGTGGCTGTTTTGAGGAAGATATAAGGAGGCTTATGTGTGATAGAGCGTATCATATCACGGGGTTTGGATGCACCGGTGAAGTTTGCACCGACTATCAAGGTGAGAAAGGGCAATGCATGGTACCAGAGAGGCTAGCAATGATGGAAGGGTGAGAGTGCGTATAATCCATGGACTCAACATTAGTCATAAAGAACTCACATACTTATTGCAAAAATCTATTAGTCATCGAAACGAAGTACTACGCGCATGCTCCTAGGGGGGTAGATTGGTAGGAAAAGACCATCGCTCATCCCCGACCGCCACTCATAAGGAAGACAATCAATAAATACCTCATGCTCCAACTTCGTTACATAAAGGTTCACCATACGTGCATGCTACGGGAATCACAAACTTCAACACAACTATTTTGACAATCCACAATTACCCACTAGCATGACTCTAATATCACCATCTTTATATCGCAAAACTATTGCAAGGAATCAAACATATCATATTCAGTGATCTACAAGTTTTATGCAGGATTTAATGACTAACCATGTGAATGACCAATTCCTGTCATCTCTCTAAATAGATATAAGTGAAGCAAGAGAGTTTTAATTATTCATACAAAAGATATGCCCACGCTCTAACAAATATAAGTGAATCAAAAGAGCATTCTACAAATGGCGGTTTTCTATGTGAAGAGAAACAGGCAATCCAAACTTCAAATGATATAAGTGAAGCACATGAAGCATTCTATAAAGCCATACTCAAAAGATATAAGTGAAGTGCAATGAGCATTCTATAAATCAACCATGGACTATCTCATACTAGCATGGTGCATCAAAGAAAAGTGAAAACTAAATGCAAAAGACGCTCCAAGATTTGCACATATCACATGAACAAAACGAAACCGAAAACATACTGATACTTGTTGAAGAAAGATGGGATGCCTTCCGGGGAATCCCCAAGCTTAGACGCTTGAGTATCCTTAAATATTTACTTGGGGTGCCTTGGGAATCCCCAAGATAGAGCTCTTGCATCTCCTCCTTCTCCTCACATCGAGACCTCCTCGATCTTCGAACACTTCATCCACACAAAACTCAACAGAAAGCTCAGTAAGATCCATTAGTATAATAAAGAAAATCACTACTTTAAGTTTTTTGCATTGTAGCTACTGTAATATAACTTTTCCATGGCTTAATCCACTGATAGAAATCGATAGTTTCATCAAAACAAGCAAACTATGCATCAAAAACAGAATCTGTCTTAAACAGGATAGTCTGTAGTAACCTGAACATTCACCATACTTCTGGTAGTCCAAAAAATCTGAAAAACTTAGGAAAAATGAAAAATTTGTATAGAAAGACACTGCAAAAAGTTTCAGAACCGTTTGACGTTCCAGTAAAAAACATAAAATCACACTATAGCCAAAGTTTCTGTCTTGCACCGCACAAACCAACAAGCAATGTAAACATCCTAAAGGAAAATCTTGGCACATTATTTTTATAACACAATGGAATTGTACAAGGGGATAATTATTTTTATTGAATATTTTCTGTAATCAATATTCACAAAATTTCCGTGAGCATGAACAAAGTTCAAGGAGCTCCCCCACTTCAACAATGCTTGTCTCTCTCACTTTCACTTTCCTTTTTGAAAAGTTTTGGGTTCCCCTCTTTATTTTTTTGTTTTTAAACTTTATAAAAGTACTCAACAGAAATAAATGTCTCTTTAAAACTTCCGAGTTTTCTCCTTCGCAGCACTTTATTTTATGCCATTAAGCTAGGCATAAAGTGCTCAAGTAATGGATCCACCCGGATCCCAAGGTATATCAAAGCCAATTTTAATTAACAATGATTTGTGATTTAGTAGTGAGCGCAAAGTAACATATATCATGCAACAACGAAGTCTAACTCTCTTCCTATGCATCGGCATGTCATAAAAGAACAATTCATGCACACATAGTAAGGGCCAATGCATAGTATAAATAGTTTCTTGCAATTTTATCATATTGGAAACATGGAGAGGTGGAGATGTAGTTCCTCTCTCATAATAATGGCAAGTAGGAGCAGCAAGCACATGCATATTATATCTATGAAAATCATCATGTGTAGTAGTAAAACGCAACCAATCAATATAATCCTTAATAAGGGCAAACTTCTCCAATATAGTGTAGTCGGGAGAATTCAAAAAGATAATAGGACTATCATGCGTGGGTGCAATAGCAACAATTTCATGTTTAACATAAGGAACTATAGCAAGTTCATCTCCATAAGCATAATTCATATTGGCATCTTGGCCACAAGCATAGCAAGCATCATCAAAAAGGGATATTTCAAAAGAATCAACGTTATCATAACAATCATCATAGCATTCATCCTTCGGTAAATTCGAAGGGAAATTAAACAATGTATGGGATAAAGAGTTACTCTCATTAGATGGTGGGGTGATCAATCCGCTCTTCCTCATTTTGTTCTTCTCTCTCCTCCTCATCTTTTTCATCTAATGAGCTCACAATGTCATTAATTTCTTCTTCCATAGACTCATGCAAAATATTAGTCTCTTCTTCGACAGCGGAGGAGTCCTCAATATATGGTTTAATATAAGGATTAGAAGCATAATTATCATAGCAATATTTAAGTATGGCCAAATTTTCAGATTTGTAGAGAGTAGTATCACACTCTTCAATAAAACAAGCAATTTCGCAAGTACCCCTAAAAGCAACAAATTCTTAAATTTGTTGAACATCATAGAAATTATAAACACCCTTAGTATACGAAGATACGATTCCATTATCACTAAACCCACATTGGTAAAGAAGGTGTTTCTTAGGGTCTTTAGAACAACAAGTACAATCATATATTTCACATAAATTCCAAGCATAGCACCGCAAATGGTGAATTTGATCCAGTAAAAGTTTCCCATTTTCAGATATGCGGTGTCGCACATGACAAGCATGATCATCTAAAGATTTGCCCTCAACTAAGCTAGTTGGGGTTTCAGCACGAGCACATAGGGATCGAAGATGATCCAAGTAAAAAGCTTCAGGAGTGTGATAGATTTTGAGTGGTTCTTCAACCATTGGTGTAGTAGGTACCACTAATTTTTTGGTATTTTGCGTTTCCTACCCATAACTAAAGATAGAAAACAAGAGCACAAAATAAAAAACAACTTAGTGATAAAGCAAACAAGCACACACGAGAATATTCACCCCACGCTATAACTCCCCGGCAATGGTGCTAGAAAAAGGTCTTGATAACCCACAAGTATAGGGGATCAATTGTAGGCTCTTTCGATAAGTAAGAGTGTCGAACCCAAAGAGGAGCTAAAGGTAGAACAAATATCCCCTTGATACGTCTCCAACGTATCTATAATTTTTGATTGCTCCATGCTATATTATCTACTGTTTTGGACATTATTGGGCTTTATTATCCACTTTTATATTATTTTTGGGACTAACCTATTACCCAGAATTGCTTTTTTTTTGCCTATTTTAGGGTTTCGAAGAAAAGGAATATTAAACGGAGTCCAAACGGAATGAAACCTTCGGGAACGTGATTTTCTCACCGAACATGATCCAGGAGACTTGGACCCTACGTCAAGAAATAAAGGAGGAGGCCACGAGGTAGGGGGGCGCGCCTACCCCCCTGATACGTCTCCAACGTATCTATAATTTTTGATTGCTCCATGCTATATTATCTTCTGTTTTGGATGTTTATGGGCTTTATTGTACACTTTTATATCATTTTTTGGGACTAACCTATTAACCCAGAGCCTAGTGCCAGTTTCTGTTTTTACCTTGTTTTAGGGTTTCGAAGAAAAGGAAAATCGAAAGGAGTCCAATTGACCTGAAACTTCACGGAACTCATTTTTGTAAGGAAAGAAGCCCAGAAGACTTGAAGTGCACGTAAGGGAAGCTTCGAGGAGGCCTCGAGGTAGGGGGCGCGCCCTCCACCCTCGTGGGCCCCTCGTGGCCCCCCTGACGTACTTCTTTCGCCTATATATCTCCATATACCCTAAAAACATCAGAGAGCACAATAAATCGGGAGCTCCGCCGCCAGAAGCCTCTGTAGCCACCGAAAGCCAATCTAGACCCGTTCCGGCACCCTGCCGGAGGGGGAATCCCTCTCCGGTGGCCATCTTCATCATCCCGGTGCTCTCCATGACGAGGAGGGAGTAGTTCTCCCTCGGGGCTGAGGGTATGTACCAGTAGCTATGTGTTCGATCTCTCTCTCTCTCTCGTGTTCTTGAGATGATATGATCTTGATGTATCGCGAGCTTTCCTATTATAGTTGGATCCTATGATGTTTCTTCCCCCTCTACTCTCTTGTAATGAATTGAGTTTCCCCTTTGAAGTTATCTTATCGGATTGAGTCTTTAAAGATTTGAGAACACTTGATGTATGTCTTGCCATGCGTATCTGTGATGACAATTGGATACCACGTGATTCACTTGATGTATGTTTTGGTGATCAACTTGCGGGTTCCACCCATGAACCTATGTATAGGGGTTGGCACACGTTTTCATCGTGATTCTCCGGTAGAACTTTGGGGCACTCTTTGAGGTCCTTTGTGTTGGTTGAATAGATGAATCTGAGATTGTGTGATGCATATCGTATAATCATACCCACAGATACTTGAGGTGACATTGGAGTATCTAGGTGACATTAGGGTTTTGGTTGATTTGTGTCTTAAGGTGTTATTCTAGTATGAACTCTAGGGTTGTTTGTGACACTTATAGGAATAGCCCAACGGATTGATTGGAAAGAATAACTTTGAGGTGGTTTCGTACCCTACCATAATCTCTTCGTTTGTTCTCCACTACTAGTGACTTTGGAGTGACTCTTTGTTGCATGTTGAGGGATAGTTATGTGATCCAATTATGTTATCATTGTTGAGGGAACTTGCACTAGCGAAAGTATGAACCCTAGGCCTTGTTTCAACGCATTGCAATACCGTTTGTGCTCACTTTTATCATTAGTTACCTTGCTGTTTTTATATTTTCAGATTACAAAAACCTTTATCTACTATCCATATACCACTTGTATCACCATCTCTTCGCCGAACTAGTGCACCTATACAATTTACCATTGTATTGGGTGTGTTGGGGACACAAGAGACTCTTTGTTATTTGGTTGCAGGGTTGCTTGAGAGAGACCATCTTCATCCTACGCCTCCTACGGATTGATAAACCTTAGGTCATCCACTTGAGGGAAATTTGCTACTGTCCTACAAACCTCTGCACTTGGAGGCCCAACAACATCTACAAGAAGAAGGTTGTGTAGTATACATCAAGCTCTTTTCTGGTGCCGTTGCCGGGGAGGTTAGCGCTTGAAGGTATATCTTTAGATCTTGCAATCGAGTCTTTTAGTCTCTTGTTTTATCACTATTTTAGTCTATAAAAGAAAATTACAAAAAAAATGGAATTAAGTTTGTCTCATACGCTTCACCTTTTTAATATCTTTCGTGAGTATGATGGAAAGGATAATTGTGCTCAAGTGCTAGAAGAAGAAATCTATAAAATGTTTGGCACTAAATATTTGAATGATGAGCATGATTGCAATGTTGTTAGTATGAATTTCTTGAATATCTATGATGCTAATGATATGCAAAGCCACAATCTTGGGGAAGCTATGTTTGATGAAGATGATATTTTTTGTCCCCCAAGTTTTGATGAGAAAATTTATTATGATGAAAGCATGCCTCCTATCTATGATGATTATTGTGATGACACGTATGCTTTAAAGAATAATGATAACCATGAAACTTGTCATCTTGATCTTAATTTTCAATCACATGATAATTATTTTGTTGAGTTTGCTCCCACTATTATTCGTGAGAAGAATTTTGCTTATGTGGAGAGTAGTAAAATTTATATGCTTGTAGATCATGAAAAGAATGCTTTAGGTGCTGGTTATATTTTTCAATTCATTCATGATGCTACTGAAAATTATTATGAGGGAGGAACTTATGCTTGTAGGTATTGCAATAATATCAAGTTTCCTCTCTATGTACTTAAAATTTTGAAGTTATGCTTGTTTTACCTTCCTATGCAAGTTGATTCTTGTTACCATAAGTTGTTTGCTCACAAAATCCCTATGCATAGTAAGTGGGTTAGAATTAAATGTGCTAGTCATATTCTTCATGATGCTCTCTTTATGTTTCAATTCCTATCCTTTATGTGAGCATCGTTGAAATTATCATGCCTAGCTAGGGGTGTTAAACGATAGCGCTTGTTGGGAGGCAACCCAACTTTATTTTTGTTCGGAACACTTTCTTGGCCATCTTATTTAAGCTACCGTCGTTCTAAGCAAATAAGATGTAAAACATGATAAACATCACATGCAATCAAATAGTGACATGATATGGCCAATATCATTTTGCTCCTTATGATCTCCATCTTCGGGGCTCCATGATCATCGTTGTCACCAGCATGACACCATGATCTCCATCATCATGATCTCCATCATCGTGTATTCTTGAAGTTGTCTCGTCATCTATTACTTCTACTACTATGGCTAACGCTTTAGCAATAAAGTAAAGTAATTACATGACGTTTATGTTGACACACAGGTCATAAATAAATTAAGACAACTCCTATGGCTCCTGCCGGTTGTCATACTCATCGACATGCAAGTCATGATTCCTATTACAAGAACATGATCAATCTCATACATCACATATATCATTCATCACATCCTTTTGTCCATATCACATCACATAGCACATGCTGCAAAAACAAGTTAGACGTCCTCTAATTGTTGTTGCAAGTTTTTACGTGGCTGCTATAGGTTTCTAGCAAGAATGTTTCTTACCTACGCCAAAACCACAACGTGATATGCCAATTTCTATTTACCCTTCATAAGGACCCTTTTCATCGAATCCGATCCGACTAAAGTGGGAGAGACAGACACCCGCTAGCCACCTTATGCAACTAGTGCATGTCAGTCGGTGGAACCAGTCTCACGTAAGCGTACGTGTAAGGTCGGTCTGGGCCGCTTCATCCCACGATGCCGCCGAATCAAGATAAGACTAGTAACAGCAAGTAAATTGACAAAATCGACGCCCACAATAACTTGTGTTCTACTCGTGCATAGAAACTACGCATAGACCTAGCTCATGATGCCACCATTGGGGATCATAGCAGAAATTTAAAATTTTCTACGCATCACCAAGATCAATCTATGGAGTAATCTAGCAACGAGGGAAGGGGAGTGCATCTACATACCCTTGTAGATCGCTAAGCGGAAGCGTTACAAGAACGCAGATGAAGGAGTCGTACTCGTAGCGATTCAGATCGCGGTTGATTCCGATCTAAGCGCCGAACAACGGCGCCTCCGCGTTCAACACACGTGCAGCCTGGTGACGTCTCCCACGCCTTGATCCAGCAAGGGGAGAAGGAGAGGTTGGGAAGACTCTGTCCAGCAGCAGCACGACGGCGTGGTGGTGGTGGAGGAGCGTGGGACTCCAGCAGGGCTTCGCCAAGCACTACGAGAGACGAGGAGGGAGAGGGGTAGGGCTGCGCCAACAGGGGAAGAACTTCGTGTGTTGGGCTGGCCCTTTGCCTCCACTATATATAGGGGGAGAGGGAGGGCTGAGCCCCCACCTAGGGTTTCCACCCTAGGGGTGGCGGCAGCCCCAATCCCCATCTGGGGTGGCGGCCAAGTGGGGGGGAGAGGGAGGCGCACCAGGCATGGGCCTTAGGGCCCATCTGCACTTAGGGTTTGCCCCCTCTTCTCTCTAGGTGCATGGGCCTTGGTGGGGAGGATCCCCAGCCCACCTAGGGGCTGGTCCCTTCTCACACTTGGCCCATGTATGCCTCCGAGGCCCGTGGACCCTCCCGATGGACCCCCGGACCCCTCCGGTGGTCCCGGTACACTACCGGTGATGCCCGGAATACTTCCGGTGGCCAAAACCATACTTCCTATATATCAATCTTTACCTTAGGACCATTCCGGAACTCCTCGTGACGTCCGGGATCTCATCCGGGACTCCGAACAACATTCGGTAACCGCGTACATACTTTCCCTATAACCCTAGCGTCATCGAACCTTAAGTGTGTAGACCCTACGTACTCCTTCCTCCTATATATACCTACGTACCCCCAAACGATCAGATACGGAGCCAAAACCCTAATTCCAAAGCTGCAACTTTCTGTATCCACGAGATCCCATCTTGGGGCCTGTTCCGGAGCTCCGCTGGAGGGGGCATCCATCACGGAGGGCTTCTACATCAACACCATAGCCTCTCCGATGAAGTGTGACTAGTTTACCTTAGACCTTCGGGTCCATAGTTATTAGCTAGATGGCTTCTTCTCTCTTTTTGGATCTCAATACAATGTTCTCCCCCTCTCTTGTGGAGATCTATTCGATGTAATCTTCTTTTTGTGGTGTGTTTGTTGAGACCGATGAATTGTGGGTTTATGATCAAGATTATCTATGAAGAATATTTGAATCTTCTTTGAATTCTTTTATGTATGATTGGTTATCTTTGCAAGTCTCTTCGAATTATCAGTTTGGTTTGGCCTACTAGATTGATCTTTCTTGCAATGGGAGAAGTGCTTAGCTTTGGGTTCAATCTTGCGGTGTCCTTTCCCAGTGACAGTAGGGCAGCAAGGCACGTATTGTATTGTTGCCATCGAGGATAACAAGATGGTGTTTTTATCATATTGCATGAATTTATCCCTCTACATCATGTCATCTTACTTAAGGCGTTACTCTGTTTTCATGAACTTAATACTCTAGATGCATGCTGGATAGCGGTCGATGAGTGGAGTAATAGTAGTAGATGCAGGCAGGAGTCGGTCTACTTGTCTCGGACATGATGCCTGTACACATGATCATACCTAGGTATTCTGATAACTATGCTCAATTCTGTCAATTGCTCAACAGTAATTCGTTCACCCATCGTAAAATACTTATGCTCTTGAGAGAAGCCACTAGTGAAACCTATGGCTCCCGGGTCTATCTTCATCATATTAATCTTCCAATACTTAGTTATTTCCTTTGCTTTTTACTTTGCTTTTATTTTACTTTGCATTTTTATCACAAAAATACCAAAAATATTATCTTATCATATCTATCAGATCTCACTCTCGTAAGTGACTGTGAAGGGATTGATAACCCCTTATCGCATTGGTTGCGAGGAGTTATTTGTTTTGTGCAGGTACGAGGGACTCGCGCGTAGCCTCCTACTGGATTGATACCTTGGTTCTCAAAAAGTGAGGGAAATACTTATGCTACTTTGCTGCATGATCCTTTCCTCTTCAAGGAAATCCAACGCAGTGCTCAAGAGGTAGCACCCCTCAAGTTCTATCGACCACCGATACAACTCCACGCACGCTTAACGTTCGCTTTACCTAGAACAAGTATGAAACTAGAAGTACCTTGTAGCTATTTTTGGATAGGTTTGCAAGATAATAAAGAGCGCGTAAATAAAAACTAGGGGCTGTTTTAGGTAAAGAAGCAATAAAGTTAGTATAGCGAGTGTGGAAAAGTGGTGGTAGGAGTTGCGAAATTGTCCCTAAGCAATTGACTACTTACTAGACCAATAGCAAGTTTTATGTGGGGGAGGCCACTGCTAGCATGTCATCCCTGACTTGGAATTCTATGCACTTATGATTGGAACTATTAGCAAGCATCCGCAACTACTAAAGTTCATTAAGGTAAAAGCCAACCATAGCATTAAGATATATTGGCCCCCCTTCAATCCCGTAGGCATCAATTTCTATGCTAGGTTGAAGCTTCTGTCACTCTTGCCCTCCAATACATAGTCCTATCAACATACAACTAACCCTATGGTGTGATCCACGTGCGCGCTCATATGATGGGCACCAAAGGACAGCAACATAACCACAAGCAAATTAAACCAATCATAGCATTCACCAATTACCGATAGGATGACGAAAATCTACTCAGACATCATAGGATGGCAACACATCATTGGATAATAATATGAAGCATAAAGCACCATGTTCAAGTAGAGGGTACAGCAGTTTCCGGGAGAGTGGACCGCTGTAGATAGATGGGGGAGGTGATGAAGATGTTGGTGAAGATGACGGAGGTGTTGGTGTAGATTGCGGTCAGCTGATGGCCCCGGCGGCGTTCCGGTGCTATCGGAAGAGAGGGGGAGAGGGCCCCCTTCTTCTTCTTCTTCTTCTTCTTCCTTGACCTTCTCCCTAGTTGGGAGAAGGGTTTCCCCTCTGGTCCTTGGCTTCCATGGCAGCGGAGGGGCGAGAGCCCCTCCGAGATTGGATTTGTCTCTCTGTCTCTCTCTGTTTCTACGCTCCAGATTCTGCCCTTTCACCGTTTCTTATTTTCCCAAAGATCCGTAACTCCGATTGGGCTGAAATTTGGACACGATTTTATCTGGATATTAGCTTTCTTGCGGCAAAATAAGGGCACGAACCTCCATACAGGGTGGCCACGAGGGCCCAGGGCGCGCCCGACCCCCTGGGGCGCCCCCTGCATCATGGCCCCCTCGGGCATCGTCTCGCGTTGATTCTTCTTCCAAAAAATCACATATATTCCAAAAAAAATCTTCGTCAGTTTTTATCCCATTTGGACTCCGTTTGATATGGATTTTGTGGGAAACAAAAAACATGCAACAAACAGGAACTGGCACTGGGCACTGGATCAATATGTTAGTCCCAAAAATAGTATAAAAAGTTGCCAAAAGTATATGAAAGTTGTAGAATATTGGCATGGAACAATCGAAAATTATAGATACGATGGAGACGTATCACGACTCCGTCTCGTGGATCGTGATAATTCTTTCTCCCTGATTTTTTTCTCCGAAAATAGGAATTTATAGTGCCAGGGTTGAGATTTGCGGGGCCACTAGGTTGGTACAACCCACCTGGGCGTGCCAAGAGAGGGGGGCGTGCCCTAGTGGGTTGTGCCCACCCAGGGGCCCCTCTCTGGTAGGTCTTGGCTCCAGAAATTCTTATATATTATAAAAAATTTCCTTGAAAAGTTTCATTACATTCTAAGAACTTTTATTTCTGCACAAAAACAACACCATGGTAGTTCTGCTGAAAGCAGCATCAATCTGGGTTAGTTTCATTCAAATCATGCAAATTAGAGTCCAAAATAAGAGGAAAAGCGTGAGAAAAAGTTGATACGTTGGAGACGTATCAGCCGGCGAGGAGGCTGAGTTGCCAATAAGCAACAGTGAAGGTTTGAACTTGGAAAGCAAGGAGGAACAGTGGAAATGTGGCTTTTGGTGGGAGGGAGGGGGCGGGGAGATAGATATTTCCGCGGTGGCAAAAAAATTTCACTCGGTGCCGCGAGAAACTGGCGCGCAAGTGTGGTTCAAGCGGGTGCGGCGGACTATAGATGATGAAGCTTCCTGCGTAAGCCAAACAAGACGATGTGCCAAGATATTTTATATCGCATCCCATATGATTATTTATAGTAAACTATTTGTGGTATACCTGATTTTTTCATTATGTTTTGAAAGACAAAATGATGTTCCGGAGGGAAAGGATGGTGTTTGAATTGGTAGAACATTTATGTACAATGAACATGTACATGAGTGTCGTGTTTAAATTTGGAATTATTCCGGGTTTGTTTGGCATTTTTATGCATTAATTGAGTTTATCGGCATTTAATGTGCATAATTCAAATTTGAACTACAAGCACATGCTCCAATGCATCAAAGTTGTTTGAAAAATCACATGTGTGTCCTTGGGTGAATTTATAGGTCCCATACAAGAAATGGGAATGAAAATCAAACTTGTGGGCGTTGTGGCTCGGCCGGAAAGATTGAGAAACTTGTTTTTTTTTTAATTTCTGTAAATCCAAAACACGCCTGAAAATCATGAAACTTGGCATGGTGTCATTGACATGGCACCAACATGCTGCGGTAAATTTTTGGCCGAATTGGGACAAGCTTTGGTTTAAGCTTCTTGCAAACCAGAGCTTCCTTCAAGAAGGCTCATGGTTCTGAGAGGGAGCGTGTCACCTCCGTGTGTGAAACGACATACGTACACCGTATTCTCCCGCCTTAATTTTATTACACAGGCAGATTAGACCAAATAGAAGTATCGTGCTAAATGTTGGAATTATTCCGGGTTCGTTTGGCCTTTTTATACATTAATTGAGTTTCTGGGCATTTAATGTGCATAATTCAAATTTTAACTACAAGCACATGCTCCAGTGCACCAAAATTGGTTGAAAATCACATGTGTGTCTTTGGGTGAATTTGTAGGTCCCATGCAAGAAATGAGAATGAAATTCAAACATCTGGGCGTCGTGGCTCGGCCGGAAAGATTGAGAAACTTGGTTTTTTAATTCTTGTAAATCCAAAACACGCCTGAAATCATGAAACTTGGCATGGTGTAATGACACGGCACCAACATGCTGCGGTAAATTTTTTGGCCGAATTGGGACAAGCTTTGGTGTAAGCTTCTTCCAAACCGGAGCTTCCCTCAAGAAGGCTCGTGGTTTCGAGAGGGAACATGTCACCTTCGTATGCGAAACGACATATGTACACTATCTTCTCCCGCCTTAATTTTTTTACACAGGCAGATTAGACCAATATATGTATCGTGCTAAATTTTGGAATTATTTCAAGTTCGTTTGGCCTTTTTTATACATTAATTGAGTTTATGGGCATTTAATGTGCATAATTCAAATTTGAACTACAAGCACATGCTCTAGTGGACCAAAGTTGGTTGAAAAATCACATGTGTGTCCTTGGGTGAATTTATAGGTCCCATGCAAAAACGGGAATGAAATTCAAACATCTGGGCGTCGTGGCTCGGCCGGAAAGATTGAGAAACTTGGTTTTAAATTCCTGTAAATCCAAAATACGCCTGAAAATTATGAAACTTGGCATGGTGTGATACGTCTCCGTCGTATCTACTTTTCCAAACACTTTTGCCCTTGTTTTGGACTCTAACTAGCATGATTTGAATGGAACTAACCCGGACTGACGCTGTTTTCAGCAGAATTGCCATGTTGTTATTTTTGTGCAGAAATAAAAGTTCTCAGAATGACCTACAAATCAACGGAGAATTATTTTGGAATATATGAAAAATAAAGGAAGAAAGATCCACGTCAGGGGGCCTCCACCTACCCACGAGGGTGAGGGGCGCACCCTACCCCCTCGGCGCCCCCTCCCTCTTGGGTCCCCTGACGCTCCACCAACCCTAACCCTGACTCCATATATTCACTTTCAAAAAATCAGAGAGAAGGATTCATCGCGTTATACGATACGAAGCCGCCGCCAAGCCCTAAACTCTCTCGGGATGGCTGATCTGGAGTCTGTTCGGGGCTCCGGAGAGGGGAATCCGTCGCCATCGTCATCATCAACCTTCCTCCATCACCAATTTCATGATGATCACCGCCGTGTGTGAGTAATTCCATCATAGGCTTGCTGGACGGTGATGGGTTGGATGAGATTTATCATGTAATCGAGTTAGTTTTGTTAGGGTTTGATCCCTAGTATCCACTATGTTCTGAGATTGATGTTGCTATGACTTTGCTATGCTTAATGCTTGTCACTAGGGCTCGAGTGGCATGATTTCAGATCTTACCTATTATGTTTTCATCAATATATGAGAGTTCTTGATCCTATCTTGCAAGTCTATAGTCACCTACTATGTGTTATGATCCGGCAACCACGAAGTGACAATAATCGGGACCACTCCCGGTGATGACCGTAGTTTGAGGAGTTCATGTATTCACTATGTGTTAATGCTTTGGTCCGGTACTCTATTAAAAGGAGGCCTTAATATCCCTTAGTTTCCAATAGGACCCCGCTGCCACGGGAGGGTAGGACAAAATATTTCATGCAAGTTCTTTTCCATAAGCACGTATGACTATATTCGGAATACATGCCTACATGACATTGATGAACTGGAGCTAGTTCCATGTCACCCTAGGTTATGACTGTTACATGATCGATCGCATCCGGCATAATTCTCCATCACCGATCTAATGCCTACGAGCTTTTTCCTATATTGTTCTTCGCTTATTTACTTTTCCGTTGCTACTGTTACAATCACTACAAAACCCAAAAATCTTACTTTTGCTACCGTTACCTTTTGCGATCGTTACCACTACTATCATATTACTTTGCTACTAAATACCTTGTTGTAGATATTAAGTTTCCAGGTGTGGTTGAATTGACAACTCAGCTGATAATACTTGAGAATATTCTTTGGCTCCCTTTGTGTCGAATCAATAATTTTGGGTTGAATACTCTACCCTCGAAAACTGTTGCGATCCCCTATACTTGTGGGTTATCAAGAACATCTTCTGGCGCCGTTGTCGGGGAGCATAGCTCTATTCTTTGAGTCACTTGGGATTTATATTTGCTTATCATTATGAAGAACTTGAAATATGAAAGAACCGAGATCTATCCCTCAACTACGAGGGGAGGGGAGGAACTGCCATCTAGCTCTGTACTTGATTCACCTTCTGTTATGAGTAAACTTGCGACACCTACACATGCTATTAATTCTGATATGTCGCATGTTATTGATGATGCCACTTCTGTTATGCATGATACTTATGATGAAACTACTTCTATGCTTGATACTACTGTGCTACTTGGTGAATTTCTTGATGAACAACTTGCTAGGGCTAGAGAGAATGAAATTATTGAAACTGGTAATATTGATGAAAGTGATGATGAAGATTCTCCCCCTAGATATGAATTACCTGTTGTTCCTGAAGGTTATGTTATGGATGAAGAAACTGCTAGAGACTTTCTTGCCTACAATGATAGAAGTGATCTTAAGAAATTATTAGCTAAGCTGAAACAAAAATCTCTGAATGCTAGAATGAAATATGATCCTGCTTATGCTACTTCACCTATTTTTGTTACTGATAAGGACTATGATTTCTCTGTTGATCCTGGGTTAATTACTTTGGTTGAATCTGATCCTTTTTATGGCTATGAATCTGAAACTGTTGTGGCACATCTTACTAAATTAAATGATATAGCTACCCTGTTCACTAATGATGAGAAAACTCGCTACTACTATATCCTTAAATTATTTCCGTTCTCATTAAAGGGTGATGCTAAGATATGGTTTAATTCTCTTGATCATGGTTGTGTGCATAGTCCCTAGGATATGATTTACTACTTTTCTACTAAATATTTCCCCGCTCATAAGAAACAAGCTGCTTTAAGGGAAATATATATTTTGTGCAAATTGAAGAAAAGAGTGTCCCACAAGCTTGGGGGAGGCTTCTCCAATTACTTAATGCTTTGCCTGATCATCCTCTCAAGAAAAATGAAATACTTGATATCTTTTATAATGGACTAACCGATGCTTCTAGAGGTTACCTGGATAGTTGTGCTGGTTGTGTTTTCAGGGAAAGAACTGTTGATCAAGCAAAAATTCTATTGAATAATATGTTGACTAATGAAAATAATTGGACACTTCTTGAACCAACTCCTAAGCCAACTCCAAAGAAAAGGGGTATTCTATTTCTCAGTCCTGAAGATATGCAAGAGGCAAAGAAATCTATGAAAGAAAAAGGTATAAAAGCTGAAGATGTTAAGAATTTACCTCCTGTTGAAGAAATACATGGTCTTAATTCATCACGTATTGAAGAAACACACGGTCTTGATAACCCGACACAGGTAGTAAAGGTAAATTCTCTCTATAGATATGATAAAGCTGAAATCCCTCTTGCTAAGTTTGCTAGCCAATGTTTGGATGAATTTGATAACTTTATGGTTAAGCAAGAAGATTTCAATGCTTATGTTGGTAGACAATTGAAACATAATGCTTACATGATTGAACACTTGGGTGATTATATGGCTAATGTTAAAGGTGAACTTAAACTTATTAGTAAACATGCTTCTATGGTTACCACTCAAGTGGAACAAGTACTTAAAGCTTAGAATGATTTGCTCAATGAATTGAATAGTAAAAATAATGACTTTGCTGTTAGAGTTGCAACTAGAGGAGGTAAAGTGACTCAGGAACCTTTGTATCCAGAGGGCCACCCTAAGAGAGTTGAGCAAGATTCTCAAAGAGCTAATGTAGATGCACCTAGTCCTTCTAAGAGGAAGAAAAAGAAAAATGATAGGACTTTGCATGCTTCTAGTGAACCTATGATTGGCACACCTGAGAATCCCAATAATATCTCTATCTCCGATGCTGAAACACAATCTGGTAATGAACATGAACCTAGTGATAATGTTAATGATGATGTTCATATTGATGCTCAACCTAGCAATGGTAATGATGTAGAGATTGAACATGCTGTTGATCTTGATAACCCACAATCAAAGAATCAACATTATGATAAGAGAGACTTTGTTGCTAGGAAGCACGGTAAAGAAACAGAAACATGGGTTCAGAAATCCATGCCTTTTCCTCCTAAACCATCCAAGAAAAAGGATGATGAGGATTGTGAGCGCTTTGCTGAAACCTATCTTTTTGCGTATGCATTTGACTGATATGCTTAAAATGAATCCTTATGCTAAATACATGAAGGAAATAGTTACTAATAAAAGAAAGATACCAGAAGCTAAAATTTCCACCATGCTTCCTAATTATACTTTTAAGGGTGGAATACCAAAGAAACTTGGAGATCCAGGAGTACCAACTATACCATGCTCCATTAAAACAAACTATGTTAAAACCGCTTTATGTGATCTTGGAGTCGATGTTAGTGTTATGCCTCTCTCTTTATATCATAGACTTGATTTGAATAAGTTGACACCTACTGAAATATCTTTGCAAATGGCCGATAAATCAACCGCTATACTTGTCAGTATTTTTGAGGATGTGCCTGTTGTGGTTGCAAATGTTACTATTTTAATGGACTTTGTTATTCTTGATATTCCCGAGGACGATAGTATGTCTATTATTCTTGGAAGACCCTTTTTGAATACTGCAGGGGCTGTTATTGATTGCACCAAATGCAATGTGACCTTTCATGTTAATGGTAATGAGCATACGATACACTTTCCGAGGAAACAACCTCAAGTCCACAGTATCAATTCTATTGGAAAATTTTCAACAATCATTATTGGAGGTTTTGAATTTCCTCTTCCTACTGTCAAGAAGAAATATGATATTCTTATTGTTGGGGACATGCATATCCCCGTTGAGGTAACCTAACGTTATTCGAAAATTCTCTGGTTTCATGTTATTTGAAATGAGTTTGTTAACAAGACCTGATCAACCTTGTTAGTGGATTCCTTTTGATGAGCATGAGATGGATGAATTTAGAAAACACAACTCTCTGTACCCTCTTTTTACTTCCTATTATTTATATTAAATAAAGCAAAAAATAGTAATTTCTATCTGTTTTCTGAATTATCAATGCAATAAAAAATACCCCGAAAATAAAATTTCTCCAAATGCCCTGAAATTTAAATATGATTTTTTTCTGGAATATTTGAGAATATCTGGCACTGAGAACACAACAGGGGGAGCAAGCACCTGGCCACGAGGGTCCAGGGCGCACTACCCCCTGCCTCATGGGCCCACGGTGGCTCCCCTCCACTTATTCCAGCTACCACACACTCCTTCCTCCCAAAAACATCACTAGCCAGATCAAACCCGAGTCCAAGCTCATCTTGCAGCCATTTTCAATCTCCTCGCTCAAAGCTCCATTCACAAAACTGCTTTGGGGGATTGTTTTCTTTGGTATGTGACTCCTCCAATGGTCCAATTAGTTTTTGTTCTAGTCCTTTATTCATTGCATATTTTTGCTGCTTAGGTGACCCTGTTCTCGAGCTTGCATGTCAAATTTATGTGGTCAAAAGTAGTTATTATGCATGATATTGTCTCTAGGCACTTGTAGGAGTAGTGGCTATCAATTTTGTTGAGTTTGATTCACTTTTATTTTGAAGTTACTAAAAAATTCAGAAATTTTCAGAAAAAGATGAAGAGATTTTTGAGGGGCTCATCGAGCCGAAGCTCGAAGGATAAACAAAGTGAAGAGAACAAGAAGCCCAAGTATAATCTCCCTCGCACCGCGGAGGTCCAGTCGTGTGAATGGCCTTGTGATGATTTCTTGAGAATAGCCGGGATTTATGATGATTTCTATGAATTGGCTAAGAATTCTGGCCTCAACGCCTTCCTCCACGACCAATGCGAACAATATCTCTTACTCACCAATATCTTTGTGCAAAACTTTCATTTCCATGCTAGGAGCTCACCACCTACGGTGGAATATTATTTATATGATGAGCATAAGGAGATGTCACTTCGTGATTTTTGTTGGGTTTGTTTGATCCCTTTTGAGGGCAGTGTAGAGGAAACACATTGTGATGATGTGGAAGGGTTTATTGATACAATTGCTGTAGGGGAAACGAGGAAAGTTTCCGATGCAAGAATTACTAGCATACATTTTCCTGTTTTACTTTACTTCACAATATTTGCTAGTAGATGCTTAATTCGTCGTGGAAACTGTGGCAACCTTAGTGCCCCTAATATTGTTATTTTGTGCCATGCCTTGTTCTGTGATGACACATTTAGTATGGGCGCTATTGTTGCAAAGCGGTTAAATCTTAACCGTACTAAGGGCCCCATCATGGGAGGTATCTTTACCTCGCGCCTCGCTACACATTTTAACATACCTATTAGGCATTATGAGAAAGAAGAAAAGTTGCCACCTCCTGTTTTTCTAGACTATAAGAGTATGGTAGCACATGATATTATCGTTAAGAATAAGGAAAAGATGCTTAAGTACAAGCTGATATTTGACAAAAATCACCCTGAGACTATTACTTTTCCTGCTCCTTCTTTGTTTGACTTATCTGCAGGCAAGTACCTTGTCCCGCTGGAGGCCATTCATGCCTACCGAAACCCCACACCAGCTACAGAGCCGGAACCACAATTTGATCCTCACCGGCAGTCTGTTTATCAGTGGAATCCGGAAGAGATCGCCAACCAGTGGCACCGGGGGGATTCTTCTCAGTACGACGCCAACTATTACTTTGGATATCCGCCAGGCCGGCCGTGGCCATAGTCCAACTTAGGCCAAAAGCCTAAGCTTGGGGGAGTATGTATTTCTCACCGACATTACATTCTTGTTCACACACTCATGCTAGTTGTCGGTGCTCATACTTTTTCACTGTAATATCCATGCTAGATTATTTTCTTTTTTATGCTTTCTTCTTGTGTGTTTGATAAACCTTAAGAAAAAACAAAAAAAATTAGTTGTAGCTTTTAGCTAGTTTACTTTTCATGTTGTAGTAGTAGTAATTAAAAAGAAAACCCAAAAAGATTTCTCGTTCTTCTTTTGCTTGTTGGGAGCTTTCCCGTGTAAATAGTTTTATTTCTTTTCTTTCTTTGGGGGTCGAGAGGAGAAGACCATAATGACAATGTTGAGTGGCTCTTATATGCATTATTGTTGATCTAACAAAGAGCCCATATTACCTTGTCTTCTCTCTTGAATTGAATGCTTGCATATTCCAGCTTAGTCCAATGCACGTGCACTATTATTATTATCCACACTATTCGGTCATGCAAGTGAAAGGCAATAATGATTATTATATGATGAATTTATTGAGATGAGAAAAGCTGGTATGAACTCGACCTCTCTTGTTTTTGTAAATATGATTAGTCCATCGTTCCTGATTCAGCCTATTATGAATAAACATGTTTGCAATGACAATTAGAGATTATAGTTGCTTATGCCATGCTTAATTAGCTAGGATCTTATAATGGTTTACCTTGCATGCCAACATGCTATTAAAATGGTTGTGATGTGGTATGATAGGGTGGTATCCTCTTTTGAATGATTCGAGTGGCTTGACTTTGCACATGTTCACGCATGTAGTTGAAACAAAATCAACATAGCCTCTACGATATTTATGTTCATGGTGCATTATATCCTACTCAAGCTTTCATTCGGTGTTGATTAATTTTAATGCATGTTCATGACTGTTGTCGCTCTCTAGCTGGTCGCTTCCCAGTCTTTTTCTAGCCTTCACCTGTACTAAGTAGGAATACTACTTGTGCATCCAATTCCATAAACTCCAAAGTTGTTCCATATGAGTCCACCATACCTACCTATATACGGTATCTACCTGCCGTTCCAAGTAAATTTGTATGTGCCAAACTCTAAACCTTCAAATAAACATCTTGTTTTGTATGCTCGAATAGCTCATGTATCAACTAGGGTTGTCTGTATCTTTCATGCTAGGCGGGTTATTCTCAAGAGGAGTGGACTCCGCTCCTCACTCACGAGAAAAAGGCTGGTCACCGGGATGCCCAGTCCCGTGCTTTATGCAAATAAAATCAAAATAACTGTAAACAAAACTCCCCCGGGACTCTTGTTAGTTGGAGGCATTCGTTGTTTAGAGCAAGCCATGGATTGATGCTTGTTGGTGTAGGGGGAGTATAAACTTTACCGTTCTGTTTGGGAGCCGCCTATAATGTGTGTAGCATGGAAGATATCGAGATCTCTCGGTTGTTATGTTGACAATGAAAGTATACCACTCAAAATATTATTCATATCTATTTCAAAACCGAGCTCTGGCGCCTCTACAAATCCCTGCTTCCCTCTGTGAAGGGCCTATCCATTTAATTTTATGTTGAGTCATCACCCTCTTATTAAAAAGCACCAGTTGGAGAGCACCGCTGTCATTTGCATCCATTACTGTTAGTTTTCATTGAGTATGACTTGACTGGATCTCTTTTACCATGAATTACAATGTCTAGTCAGTCCTTGATCTTTAAAGGTGCTCTGCATTTATGTTTTGCGGTCTCAGAAAGGGCTAGCGAGATACCATCTTGTCATATCATATCATGATTATTTTGAGAAAGTGTTGTCATCTGAGATTTATTATTATTGCTCGCTAGTTGATTATGTCATTGATATGAGTAAACATGAGACCTAAGTGTTATTGTGAATATGGTTAGTTCATAATCTTTCCTGAAAACTTGAATGCTGGCTTTACATACTTACAACAACAAGAGCAAACAGAGTTTGTAAATTTTTTTGTTTATCACTTTCAGTTTATCAACTGAATTGCTTGAGGACAAGCAAATGTTTAAGCTTGGGGGAGTTGATACGTCTCTGTCGTATCTACTTTTCCAAACACTTTTGCCCTTGTTTTGGACTCTAACTTGCATGATTTGTATGGAACTAACCTGGACTGATGCTGTTTTCAGTAGAATTGCCATGGTGTTATTTTTGTGTAGAAATAAAAGTTCTCGGAATGACCTGAAAATCAACGCAGAGTTATTTTGGAATATATAAAAAGTACTAGAAGAAAGATCCACGTCAGGGGGGCCTCCACCTGCCCACGAGGGTGGGGGCGCGCCCTACCCCCCTGGGCGCGCCCCCTCCCTCATGGGTCCCCTGACGCTCCACCGACCTCAACCCTGACTCCATATAATCACTTTCGAGGAGAGAAAAATCAGAGAGAAGGATTCATCACGTTTTACGATATGGAGCCACCGCCAAGCCCTAAACTCTCTCGGGAGGGCTGGTCTGGAGTCTGTTCGGGGCTCGGAGAGGGGAATCCGTCGCCATCGTCATCATCAACCTTCCTCCATCACCAATTTCATGATGCTCACCGCCGTGCGTGAGTAATTCCATCGTAGGCTTGCTGGATGGTGATGGGTTGGATGAGATTTATCATGTAATCGAGTTAGTTTTGTTAGGGTTTGATCCCTAGTATCCACTATGTTCTGAGATTGATGTTGCTATAACTTTGCTATGCTTAATGCTTGTCACTAGGGCCCGAGTGCCATGATTTTAGATCTTACCTATTATGTTTTCATCAATATATGAGAGTTCTTGATCCTATCTTGCAAGTCTATAGTCACCTACTATGTGTTATGATCCGGCAACCCTGAAGTGACAATAATCGGGACCACTCCCGGTGATGACCGTAGTTTGAGGAGTTCATGTATTCACTATGTGTTAATGCTTTGTTCCGGTACTCTATTAAAAGGAGGCCTTAATATCCCTTAGTTTCCAATAGGACCCCGCTGCCACGGGAGGGTAGGACAAAATATTTCATGCAAGTTCTTTTCATAAGCACGTATGACTATATTCGGAATACATGCCTACATTACATTGATGAACTGGAGCTAGTTCTGTGTCACCCTAGGTTATGACTGTTACATGATCGATCGCATCCGGCATAATTCTCCATCACCGATCCAATGCCTACGAGCTTTTCCTATATTGTTCTTCGCTTATTTACTTTTCCGTTGCTACTGTTACAATCACTACAAAACCGAAAAATATTACTTTTGCTACCGTTACCTTTTGCCACCGTTACCACTACTATCATATTACTTTGCTACTAAATACCTTGCTGCAGATATTAAGTTTCCAGGTGTGGCTAAATTGACAACTCAGCTGCTAATACTTGAGAATATTCTTTGGCTCCCCTTGTGTCGAATCAATAAATTTGGTTTGAATACTCTACCCTCGAAAACTGTTGCGATCCCCTATACTTGTGGGTTATCATGGTGTCATGACATGGCACCAACATACATCAGTAATTTTTTTGGCCGAATTGGGACAAGCTTTGGTGTAAGCTTCTTGCAAACTGGAGCTTCCCTCAAGAATGCTCGTGGTTCCGAGAGGGAACGTGTCACCCCCGTGTGCGAAATGACATGCGTACACTGCCTTCTGCCGCCTTAATTTTTTTACACAGGCATATTAGACCAAATAGAAGTATCATGCTAAATTTTGGAATTATTCCGGGTTCGTTTGGCCTTTTTATACATTAATTGAGTTTCTGGGCATTTAATGTGCATAATTCAAATTTGAACTACAAGCACATGCTCCAGTGCACCAAAGTTTGTTGAAAAATCACATGTGTGTGTCCTTGGGTGAATATCTAGGTCCCATGCAAGAAATGGGAATGCAATTCAAACATCTGGGCGTCGTGGCTTGGCCGGAAAGATCGAGAAACTTGGTTTTTTAATTCCTGTAAATCCAAAATACACCTGAAAATCATGGAACTTAGCATGGTGTCATGACATAGCACCAACATGATGTTGTAATTTTTTTGTCCGATTTACGAAGGCGCACACATTAACAATCAACAAAGTCATTTTGGAACAAGTGCTGTCATGTTACAAATCGAAAAGACAAGTATTATTGGAACTGAAGGAAATATGCCCTAGAGGCAATAATAAAGTTGTTATTTATATTTCCTTATATCATGATAAATGTTTATTATTCATGCTAGAATTGTATTAACCGGAAACTTGGTACATGTGTGAATACATAGACAAAACATAGTGCCCCTAGTATGCCTCTACTTGACTAGCTCGTTAATCAAAGATGGTTAAGTTTCCTAGCCATGGACATGTGTTGTCATTTGATGAACGGGATCACATCATTAGAGAATGATGTGATGGACTAGACCCATCCGTTATCTTAGCACTATGATCGTATAGTTTATTGCTATTGCTTTGTTCATGACTTATACATGTTCCTATGACTATGAGATTATGCAACTCCCGAATACCGGAGGAACACCTTGTGTGCTATCAAACGTCACATGTCCATGGCTTAACGTTTGTTGACGATATGTATTGTGAGTTATGTGATTTGATTTATCGAAGTTTGTTCGGAGTCCCGGATGTGATCACGGACATGACGAGGAGTCTCGAAATGGTCGAGACATAAAGATTGATATATTGGACCATGTTATTCGGACACCGGAAGTGTTACGGATAGTTTCGGAAAAAACTGGAGTGCCGGAGGGTCACCGGAACCCCCCGGAAGTTATGGGCCTTAGTGGGCCTTAGGGGAGAGAGAGGGCCGCAGCCAGGAGGTGCCCCCCCAAGGGGAGTCCGAATAGGACAAGGGGAAGGGGGCACGGCCCCTCTTTCCCTCTCCCTCTCCCTCTCCTTCCTTCTTATCCTAGTTGGACTAGGAAAGGGGAGAACCTAATCCTACTAGGAGTAGGATTCCCCCCTTGGGCGCGCCCCTTGTGGCCGGCCAGCCCCCTCCTCCCCTCCTTTATATACGTGGGAGGGGGCACCCCATAGACGCACAAGTTGATCTTTAGCCGTGTGTGGTGCCCCCATCCACAGTTTTACACCTCGGTCATATTATCGTAGTGCTTAGGCGAAGCCCTACATCGGTAACTTCATCATCACCGTCAACACGCCGTCGTGCTGATGAAACTCTCCCTCGGCTTCAGCTAGATCAAGAGTACGAGGGACGTCACCGAGCTGAACGTGTGCAGGTGGCGGAGGTGCCATGCATTCGATACTTGATCGGTTGGATCGCGAAGACGTTCGACTACATCAACCGCGTTACTAAACACTTCCGCTTTCGGTCTACGAGGGTACGTAGACACACTCTCCCCTCTCGTTGCTATGCATCTCCTAGATTGAACTTGCGTGATCGTAGGAATTTTTTTTGAAATACTGCGTTCCCCAACAGAAACCGTGGGTGTTCTACTTGCCAATTATGTGCCGCCACGCGTCCACTTTTTTTATTGGCTAGGAGGTGCCGTGCGGGGTAGCAATTTGAGTACAGGACGCATGCGATCAGACCCCTGTGCGTGCTCATCGGGAGGAGAGCCCTTTGACCTCTACCCATCGCGCACCTCCCTCCCAACGTATCCCTTAATGGCGCCTGAGCCCCTGTTCTATGGCGTGGCTATATGTCTCACTGGACTGAGATTTAAGAGAGAAAAATGAAAATCTGAAAAGAAAGTTTTGCACAGATCTTGATGTAAGATCTGACGGACCTATATAGCATTGACTTCGACTTATAGCAAGCATGATGAATATAAGGACGATGACAGTGGATAAAAATTGTCTTACATATTTAGGAACATAATTAAAATCCCCGCAAAAAAGGAAAATAATTAAAAAAAGCCACATATAGCAACACCCGAAATACACAAGGGCAAAAGAAGAAGGAAGACAATGATCTGGCTCGATGATCTCTACTTTCTTGATGCATTGCTGCAGGCCGCGGGAACTAGTCTCCGCGGCAAGCGGTGATGAGCTCTTTCTTGTCCTCAAGATGCTGCTTGAGAGCATCCAGGGATTCCTCCACCAGCTTTCTGCACTCGATGTGCAGCATGGCATTCTCGTCCGTAAGTTTCTCGACGATGACGCTGGTCCTCTTCAACAAGGAAGTGGTTTCCTCCTACTGCTCCGCACTTCCGACGATCTTCGCCCTCAGCAGGTCGCGCTCGGCCTAGAGATTCACATTGCTCTCATTTAGTTGCCGGATGATGCCGGTAGCCTGTTCAAAAGAGGCTTTCATGTTGTCCTGTAACCTCGCCCAGTCGGAGATCTGATCTATCTGGCTATGGACGATCGCATGCATGTTCTTGTAAGAGTCCTCACCTACCTGCGAGACATTTTCCTAGGCCGCCGCGGTGCGGGAGGACATCTCTGATGCATTCGCGGCGCGGCGGGACATCTCTTCAGCTTCCGCGGGGCGGCCGGACCAATCTGCCACATCAACGGTGCGGCGGGACCTCCGTGCTGCTTCAGCGGCGCAGCGGGACATGCCTGTTGCGTTCGCGGCGAGGCGGGACATCTCTCGTGCTTCCGCTTCCATGCTCGCATCTCCCTGGTGGCAATCTCTCGACCCAGAACTCACGCTGGCCATGGCTGACGCAAGGGAACGATGATGAATGACTTGTTTGTTTTTGTGGATGAGGAGTTGAGGAGGAATGTCAGTCATCTTGGAGTAGTAGTGTTTATAACCGAGTACTAATACACTCCTAAGTGGGAAACCATTTAGGTTTTGATCGGTGTTAATAGGTTTGCAATTTGGAATGTGATGGGATGCAGGCTCAAAATTTACTGACGGCTATGAGTGCGGCACTATTCCCGGAAGGCGTAACGTGGGCACGTACGCCTTCTCGGCCGCGTACGTGGCGTTTGCACCATATGGTGCACCACAATAGGCAATGTTAGCACACGTCTTGTTCCAACAACCGTGTGCGCTCGTTATTACCATCACACACACACACTTCTTTTAATTAGAATGTGTGTGCCCATCTAGCGCACACACATTGATCTATCTAACTTTTTCAGTTTGTTGTGGCTAATCACAAACAGTTCATCCGTTTGAAGTGTATGCCATCAATCGCAGACACTTTGATCTGGCTGACCCGTTTCTGTTATGTTTCCTAATCGCAAACAGTTAATCCTTCTGAAGCGTATGCCCTCAATCGCACACACTTTTATCTAGCTGCCCGTTTCTATTATTCCTCTTCATCACAAACAGTTCATCCGAATGAACCGTATGTTGTATATCGCACACGCCTTCAACTGGCTACCCATTTCTTTTGTTCTGCCTCATCGCAAATAGTTCATTGAACTGAACCGTATGCCCTGCATCGCACATGCAACTAAAATCTGAATTGTGTTTGATGGCTCCGCCATCACAAACGTTTTGCACCTTTTTGACGGTTCTTTTACACCATCGTTTGCGATTATTGCATTGTACACAGTTTCGTCAAAGGGTCTCTGATCGTAGTGTCGCATTAGCAGCATCCTGCAGTAGTGCTCGTTTCATAATACAAGATCCCGTGACTAACTCATTGGTCACATTGCTTGCAAATTATTGTGATGTTGTATTACCGAGTGGGCCCTAAGATACCTCTCCGTCATATGGAGTGACAAATCCCAGTCTTGATCCATGCCAACTCAACAGACACCCTTGGAGATACCTGTAGGGCACCTTTATAGTCACCCAATTACGTTGTGATGTTTGGCACACACAAGGTACTGCTCCGGTGTCAGTGAGTTGCATGATCTCATGGTCATAGGAACATATACTTGACATGCAGAAAACGATAGTAATAAACTTGATACGATCATATGCTACGTTTATAGTTTGGGTCTTGTCCATCACATCATTCTCCTAATGATGTGATCCCGTTATCAAATGACAACTCATGTACGTTGCTAGGAAACCATATCCATCTTTGATCAACGAGCTAGTCCGGTAGAGGCTTACTAGGGACATGTTGTTGTCTATGTATCCACGCATGTATTTGAGTTTCTGATCAATACAATTCTAGCATGGATAATAAACGATTATCATGAACAGGGAAATATGATAATAATTAATTTATTATTGCCTCTAGGGCATATTTCCTACACACCCGTGTTGAGCTATCTCTGCTGAAATCAGATATGTGGACTATGGCAAAGAATTGCAAGGCAATCTCTTCATTCCAATGTTCTTTGTCATAGATGAATGTCGTAAGACTAACATAATGAAATGCTTCAAGACCTTCATCAAAACATGGCATCTCATTCAATGCTTCAAGATAAATGTGGAGATGAAATAATACCCTGTCATGATTCAAGAAAACACCAGAATAATACTGACGCTGCAAGTCATTCTAGAAGCAATCAAAGTTGATGTGAGGAGAATCAGGTGGATTGTAGTTTAAATCAAAGAATCTCCTGGCATGATCAATCTTTATTTCATTAAACTTTTCAGGTATATGCTTTCCAAATCCTTGGTAACGAGGCAAATGTGGAACAAGCTTCAATATGACAGGCTTGTTGATGACATTGAATTCGTACAAAGATGAGCATTTGATATGTTTCCAACGTATCGATATTTTTTCTATGTTTCATGCCATTTTATTATCATTCATATGTGCTTTGGGTACAATTTTTGTCAATTTTTATTGGAATAACATATTAATCCCGTGTCTAGTGCCAGTTCCTGTTTTCTGGTGTTTTTGTATTTCAGGAAAAACAATAATTTAAACTCTAGGTGCTAGAGTATTCATCAATAGCACTAAGATGCATGCGCATATTCTTCTTCCGGTAGGTGTAGATGGTGCCATCAAAGATTCTCAGTTGGGGCAGACCTTGAGATTCCTTGTAATCAACAAAGCTGAAAACTCCACGTGGTTAAACCAAAATCACACAGAATAAAGGAGCACCTTACTTTGATACAATTTTAAGGAGCATTTAATAGACCAAAGGTGGATGAATGAGAGATTTTTATCAAATTCTTCAAAAGAAGCTAATTATTTGAAGAAACAACAAATAAACGAAACTAAAGAAATACTTGCAAAATATAAACTAGGCTAAGCATGCGATCAATGCTGGGCAGAGTCATCAGAATAGAGGAAACCATGCAAACTAAGTAGAAGTACAAGTAAACTAGATACACAAACAAACAATTGCACTTAAGTACAACAAAACTGAAGACAAATCATAAGGTAATAAAAATAGCGAAAAGAGAATGTCTTTAGAGAGAGGAATAGGAAAAGTCTTTGCAACGTACATAATCTAAAGGGTGAAATTGGAACCAGTTGCTCGGGGAAGACATGTGATTTATTTGAACAGTTTAAGTTGTTGTGACAAATTTACTTATGTTTGCGAGATGCTTTGATTTGACTCAAAATACCTAGTATCCACCTTATTCTCCTTGAGCTAAGTCCCTTAGAACTCGCCCAATCGCTCGTGGTTGATCTTCAAGGGAGATGTCTGAAACCTTCACATACTCGTTCTTCAACAATCCACAATGACTCTTGGATGCTCAGAGCAGAAGCCTAACCAATTGGGAGATCACAGTCTTCAAGAGTAACAAGTCTTTGGTTCACTTAGAACAGATTCTTTAGTGATGCTCGATCACTTTGTATTTTGGTACTTAGGTGGTTTCCTCACTAGGGTTCTCTCAAATGATTTAGGAGGATGGGTTACTCAAATGACACTTGTTGCAAATTAACTCGGAGCAGTCTGCCAACTTTTGGTGGAGGGGTGGCTATTTATAACTGGGGTCACAACCTGAGGTCCTGATATGACCGTTGGATATATAGGGCCAGGCCTGTCAACTAGCCGCTGCTAGCTCAGTAATGGTTGGAAATTTGATCTCTCAAATTCCTCACCCGGAGGATATCATCTCGGACACTGAAGAAAAATAAATGCACCGCAAAAGATCTCCAAAATAATCACTTGGAGAAATAAGTTGGGTTGCGCATACTTCAAAAATATTGTCTTCGTATCACCTGAACCTTCTTAACAATATGGTTTGTCCTATGACTCAAAAATAATAACCAGGAACTACAAAAAGACTAAGTTCTTGTGATCCAGTTCTTCAGCTAATTCTTCACAAAGGGCGCACCGAATTCTTCAATATTTTCCTTACATTTTTAGGGGTCATCTTTGAAGGTTAAACCAAATGTTTGAGAGACTTTCACCTATATATATATATACTTGCACACACATTAGTTCCTTATCCACTTTTGCCATAAATACTCCAAACCACAAAGGGGGGATTAGATGCACTTACAATATCCTAATGAATCCATTACTTATATGTGTTCTTTTATGCGACACTGGGAAGGTTTACAAAATGGCAAATACCAAGATATGCTAGAACATGGTGTAAATCTGCTCCATGGAGAGGTGTTGACACAACATGCTAATGGGGTCCATGAGACTACGGGTGCTCTCTCGCGAATTATTGCGGGAGGAGCTGATGAGGCAATATAAGGAGGCGGGCTTGAGGAAAAATATGAAACCTATGCCGATGAATGTTATATGGAAGAAAAGAGAAAAGGGGATGAGTAAGGAAATTTAAAACGCTAGTCACCAAATCGGACATCACAAACGTCCATAGACAAGTCCGGCTGTGTCTGCGGACAGTGTTGTGCCAGGCACCAATGCAACGATTGTATCTCATTTTTTTACATGCTAGAAGTAGAACTCGTGGGGATCAATGATGAGCTTTATAGGAAGAAGAGGAATCATAGGAATGGCCTCAACACCGGTTGAGGGCAACGCTTAAAGCCTCCTTGAAGTTGAAGATGGAGTGAAGCAGTGGAGTCTCAGCCATGGGGGCGGCGGCCAACCGATTAATGAGTTGGGCGCCGTAGGCATCACCAGCCTCGAGAAGCTTGGCTGCCTCAGCGAGCTGGTCCATCTCAGCCATGACTGAGTCATTGTCGCCCTACTCCTCTACCTTTGGCTTCATGATGGCCAGATCTAGCAGTAGAAGAGGGAGAGGCTAGGAGAAAGAGAGGAGGAATATGGTTGGGCGTCATGGGGGCGGCCGTGTAACATGGGTGGTCGCACGGGCTATGCCTCCCATCCTAGTGCGGCTGGGATCAGGCATATGGATGGTTACGGGTAGGATTTTATGAGGAAAGATGGAGGGGCTGATGGTGGAACATGCATATAGAGTCCAAGACTTTCACAAACTTCTCCAGGTTTGCTACTAGCTTGTGGGAATTCACACACCGGAACGCATCCGCGGACATTGAGGTATAACATTGGATATCAGGAAGTGTCCGAACATTTGGGGGGGGGATTTGAGGTACTGTGTTGGAGATGCCCTAATCTATACCATGGTGCATTTACCCCCTCAAATTTGGTTGTCGCTCTAAAATTATTATTTCTAACGGGAGATAACAATAAAATGTAAGAATATAGGACACATTTGGTAAACATTAGGAGCAACCATGCCCACGTGATGAAGTTTTGGTCTGTCCTGTTGCCTTCCTGCACCAAAATCTTGGCATGCACGATGTTTAAAGCACATCCAGGCCTAGCTGAGGAGGAATGCTCGAATTGGCCATTTTTCCATAGCCAGGTCCGAGCAATGCAACTCAAGGCTCATGGGTGTCAGAGGCTGGACGCGAGTGATACATCCTTTTAGTGATCTGTTAATGGAACCGAACATTATGCTACACCTATTTTCCTAGACGTTACCTTGGGTTATCGAACCCACGAGAGGAAGATTCCCTTGAAGTGATGGTCTCTAGCAAGCTTTCGTTAAAGGATCAATTCTAGCTTTTGACCGGATCAATCAAGCAAATAGTGATTGAAACACTTATAATAAAAATAGTTATGGGTATGAGGTCTTAATGCTTACAACCATGCATTTGTTTGTGACCAGATCTGATCTTATTTTGTGCATTGGAAGTCACCCATCGAGTTGTGCTTATTACAACCGAAGTGGGGGATCTATACTAATAACACCTTGACTGGCACGTGTCTTGCATCAAGAATTAGTTGTCCTACCACAGGCCTTATCCGTTGCGTAGGGTTGCCTCGATAATTAAGATTATAAATAATCAGACAAGAGCTTTGGGTGTTTAATGACTACACCTCATGAATCCCCAAGGATTGGTTCCGTGTTACCATACTAAACCCTTTTGTCACTAGTGTTTAGAATAACACTTCATGTTCTCCCTACACTTATCCTCACCGTTGCTCGATCTCCATGATCATGGTTGAGGGAGTCCTGGATTAAGGGGTCCTCGGGCATCCGGCATGTTGGACATGGGCCACACTGATGGGCCATGAAGATACAAGACAGAAGACTCTCTCCCGTGTCCGGATGGGACTCTCTTTGGTGTGGATGGCAAGCCTGGTGTTCAAATATGAAGATTCCTTTCTCTGTAACCGACTTTGTACAACCTTAGTCCCCTCCAGTGTCTATATAAACCGAAGGGTTTAGTCCATAGAGGCAATCACAATCATACAGGCTAGACTTCTAGGGTTTTAGCCATTACGATCTCATGGTAGATCAACTCTTGTAATACTCATATTCATCAAGATCAATCATGCAGGAAGTAGGGTATTACCTCCATAGAGAGGGCCCGAACCTGGGTAAACATCGTGTCCCCTGTCACCTGTTACCATCGACCTTAGACGCACAGTTTGGGACCCCCTACCCGAGATATGCCGGTTTTGACACCGACATTGGTGCTTTCATTAAGAGTTCCACTGCGTCGTCACCAGAAGATTTGATGGCTCCATCAATCATCTACAACAATGCTACCCTGGGGGAGGTTTTCCTCCCCGGTCAGATCTTTGTGTTTTGCGGCTTCGCACAGCGGGCCAACTCGCTTGGCCATCTAGAGCAGATCGACAGCTACGCCCCAGGTCACCAGATTAGTTTTGGAAATCTGAACTATGTCGCTGATATCCGAGGAGACTTGATCTTCCAAGGATTCGCGCCCCAACCTCCGCTCTGGCCTTAGATCGGAGCGTATCGCCAGGTCCAAAGATGGGCTCCCTGAGCGCGCCGGACTATCTGCGGCCACTAGGCCCATTGTGGGAGAGCCGGGGGAAGTAGTGTCGCTGGCAGCCATCATTGAGCCGGACCCTTCTCTGGACACGGGCTCCGAATCCTCGGAGTCAGCATCGTGTGAGTTTGGCCAAGGAGTCTCCCTCTCGTCGTACTCCACGGGCTCTCTTCTCTCGAGCCAAACCTCGCCTTTAAGCGAGGCTCTGGACTTAATGCGATCCCTTGTCAGAGGAGCACCGTCCAAACTATGCCTAGCCCGGACTAGGGGCTGAGAGCAGGGAATTTTATGTCCCACCCACCACCCACTTTATAGCCACTGTCGAGGACTTAACAAACATGCTCGATTACGACTCCGAAAACATCAACGATATGGACGACGATGCCGGAGAAGAGGAGGCCCAAAAACCGCCGTTTACCGAACGCTGGATGGCCACCTCTTCGTATGACATGTACATGGTGGATACACCCAAAGAAGCTAACGACGGTGACAAAGAAGGCCCAGTCGAGGATCAACCTCCTGAGATACAGCCAAAGCGCCGACGACAGCAGCGCCGCTCTAAGTCACGCCGCAGAAAAGACAGCAATACCGGCACAGGAGAAAACAATACTCTAGACGATGTCGAGGACAATGAAGACCCCGGTGAGCCAACCTCTGAACAGGACGAACGGGAAGATGGGCGAGTCAACCCTGATGAAACAGGCCGTAAACAAAGACTCGGAGGATAGTAACTATCTTCCGCTCTCCGAGGATGAGGTAAGCCTCGGGAACGAGGATTTTATCGTGCCTGAGGAGCCTCTCGAGCAGGAGCGCTTTAAGAGCCGGTTAATAGCCACTGCAAGGAGCCTGAAAAGGAAGCAGCAGCAGCTTCAAGCTGATCAAGATCTGCTCAACGATAGATGGACTAATGTCATGGCATCCGAGGAATACGGCCTCGAGCGCCCAACCAAAAGTTATCCGAAGCGCAAATTGCTACCTCAATTCGATGACGAGGCACGTGAGCCCGTACCATCGGCGCGTAATGCGGCTGATTGACCACTACGTGGCCGGGACAAAGTGGCAACTCAAACTAAACACCAACCCGTCCCGCCTCGCTGTAAAGGCAGAGAGAAAACAGCTCGGGGATATACATATGACTTGCGGCAGGACCTGGATAGTAGAGCAAGACATACCAGATCGATCTATAGATCATGGGGGCATGCCCCGACATGCGACGACGGCCATCTAGCCGAACGTGACAAGCAAAATCACGCCCGGGCCAAAAATCACAGACGAACTCCATCCGAGCTACGTCGCGACGTGGCCCGATATAGAGGCGCCGCACACCCCCTCTGCTTAACTAATGAAGTAATGGAACACGAATTCCCAGAAGGGTTTAAACCCGTGAACATCGAATCATATGATGGGACAACAGACCCCGTGGTATGGATTGAGGATTTCCTTCTCCATATTCATATGTCCCACGGTGATGATCTTCACGCCATCAAATACCTCCCACTAAAACTAAAGGGACCAGCGTGGCACTGGCTAAACAGCCTCCCAGAGAACTCCATTGGCAGCTGGGAAGACTTGGAAGATGCTTTCCATGATAACTTCCAAGGTACATATGTCTGGCCTCCGGATGCCGATGACCTATGTCACATTATCCAGCAGCCCCGGGAGTCAGCCAGGAAGCTCTAGACTAGGTTCTTAATTAAAAAAGAACCAAATTGTCGATTGTCTGGACGCTGAAGCCCTATCGGCCTTTAAACATAGCGTCCAAGATGAGCGGCTCGCCCGCCACCTCGGTCAAGAAAAACCAAAATCCATGGCAGCACTTATCACTCTGATGACCCGCTTTTGCGTGGGAGAAGACAGCTGGCTCGCTCATAGAAGCAACAACACCAGTGATCCGGGCAACGGCAAGCCACGACGCAATAAACACAAGCGTCGAAATAATAATGAAGGAACGCAAGACAGGGCGGTCAACGCCGAATTCAGCGGCTCCAAACCCGGTCAACAGAAAAAGCCATTCAAGGCAAACAGAGACGGACCATCCAATTTAGACAAGATATTGGATCGGCCCTGCCAAATTCATGGCACCCCTGATAAACTAGCCAATCATACCAACAAAAGCTATTGGGTCTTTAAACAAGCCGGCAAGCTTAATGCCGAACACGAGGGGAAGGGGCCGCCCAGTGACAGCGACGACGAAGAGACTCGCCAACCGAACACCGAGGGTCATAAGCAATTTCCCCCCGAAGTAAAAACAGTAAACATGGTATACGTGACGCACATCCCTACAGGGAAGCGCAAGTGCGCACTACGGGACGCCTACGCCGTAGAGTCGGTCGCCCCAAAATTTAGCCAATGGGCGGCCTGCCTGATCACTTTTGATCTCAAAGACCACGCAGCCAGTATCCATCATGAAGGTTCGGTAGCTCTGGTCCTCGACCCAATTATCGACGGGTTCCATCTCATGAAAGTCCTTATGGACGGCGGCAGTAGCCTTAATCTACTCTACAAAGACACTGTCCGCAAAATGGGCATTGATCCTTCAAGAATCAAGCCCACCACAACTACCTTCAAGGGAGCAGTACCTGGCATAGAAGCTCATTGCACGGGCTCAATTACATTGGAAGTTGTTTTCGGCTCGCCGAACAACTTTCGAAGCGAAGGCTTGACCTTCGATATTGTAACGTTCCGCAGTAGCTACCATGCACTGCTCGGGCGTACCGCTTTTGCTTGTTTTAATGCGGTCCCACACTATGCCTATCTAAAGCTTAAGATGCCCGGTCCACATGGCGTCATCACGATAAACGGAAATACGGAACGCTCCCTCCATAGAGAGGAGCATACTACGGCTACTGCAGCCGAAGTACAAACCGACCTCATCAAGCCGCATATCTCATCGGCCATCAAGCCGCAGGTCTCTATTAAACAGGACCGATCAATCTCAGAGCAAGATTAGCAGTTCGGCCTCCGTCGTACGCCTCATATAGCCGCGAAGTTTGTACCGCACATACATAATTATGCACTTAAAATACCCTGGTCATCAGCAGAGGCACAATACGGACAGGCCTACAATGTGGTCCGCACTCCCATAGCCTTTTTCCCTTTTTCTAACTATTTTTATCTTTTACCACAGGTGACTCAAAGCCTGGTAATCTTATGGACTCTTTCTGAGTTTGGCTTCGTATAGATAACCAAAGGCTATTCCTGCCAAGGAGTCCTTTCGCCGAGGCAAGGCAACGCAGACGTGCGATAGGAGGTCCAAATGATTTTTGTAGACCGCACTCTTTATTTCAAACCTGTAAAGTGCCTTTTTCCTCAGCCTTCGCCCCCCGGCATGTTAAATAGCCCGGGTAGTGGCGTTATAATCTGCAAGATTGCGTTTGACGTGTCAATCAGATTCCAGTGAACATAGTCCGTATTTAGCATTTGCTTCTTATAAGAACTGAATTTTACTTCTTCAGTTGTTTCACGCACACACACCTCGGCACAAATTGCCAGGGGCTCGATATGGCAACATATGAGTTGCCGACAAGTCCGAACAGCTTTATAGCACACTTCGGCATCACGAGTTTGGCCTTATATGCATCTGCTCCGAATCATGTCTTTGGTCAATGATACGTCTCCAACGTATCTATAATTTTTTATTGCTCCATGCTATGTTATCTACTGTTTTGGGCAATATTGGGCTTTATTATCCACTTTTATATTATTTTTGGGACTAACCAATTAACCGGAGGCCCAACCCAGAATTGTTGTTTTTTGCCTATTTCAATGTTTCGAAGAAAAGGAATATCAAACGGAGTCGAAACGGAACGAAATCAACTAGAGAAGTTATTTTTGGAAGGAAAGCTACCGGATGGACTTGGACCCCACGTCAGGAGCCAAGGGAGGTGCTCACGAGGGTAGGGGCGCCCCCTACGGCGCGTCCCCTGCCTTGTGGGGCCCTCGAAGCTCCACCGACGTACTTCCTGCACCCATATATACGCACGTACCCTAAAACTTCCAGAACGGATAATAGATTGGGAGTTCCGCCGCCAGAAGCCTCCACAGCCACCGAAAGACAATCTAGACCCGTTCCGGCACCCTGCCGGAGGGGGCAATCCCTCTTCGGTGGCCATCTTCATCATCCCGGTGCTCTCCATGACGAGGAGGGAGTAGCTCTCCCTTGGGGCTGAGGGTATGTACCGGTAGCTATGTGTTTGATCTCTCTCTCTCTCTCTCTCGTGTTCTTGAGGTGTTACGATCTTGATGTATCGCAAGCTTTGCTATTATATTTGGATCCTATGATGTTTCTCTCCCCCCCCTCTACTCTCTTGTAATGTATTGAGTTTCCCCTTTGAAGTTATCTTATTGGATTGAGTCTTTAAAGATTTGAGAACACTTGATGTATGTCTTACCATGCGTATCTGTGGTGAAAATGGGATACCACGTGATTCACTTTATGTATGTTTTGGTGATCAACTTGGGGGTTCCGCCCATGAACCTATGCATAGGGGTTGGCACACGTTTTCGTCGTGATTCTCCGGTAGAAACTTTGGGGCACTCTTTGAGGTTCTATGTGTTGGTTGAATAGATGAATCTGAGATTGTGTGATGCATATCGTATAATCATACCCATGGATACTTGAGGTGACATTGGAGTATTTAGGTGACATTAGGGTTTTGGTTGATTTGTGTCTTAAGGTGTTATTCTAGTACAAACTCTAGGGCTGTTTGTGACACTTATAGGAATAGCCCAACGGATTGATTGGAAAGAATAACTTTGAGGTGGTTTCGTACCCTACCATAATCTCTTCATTTGTTCTCCGCTATTAGTGACTTTGGAGTGACTCTTTGTTGCATGTTGAGGGATAGTTATGTGATCCAATTATGTTATTATTGTTGAGAGGACTTGCACTAGTGAAAGTATGAACCCTAGGCCTTGTTTCAACGCATTGCAATACCGTTTACGCTCACTTTTATCATTCGTTACCTTGCTGTTTTTATATTTTCAGATTACAAAAACTATTATCTATCATCCATATACCACTTGTGTCACCATCTCTTCGCCGAACTAGTGCACCTATACAATTTACCATTGTATTGGGTGTGTTGGGGACACAAGAGACTCTTTGTTATTTGGTTGCAGGGTTGCTTGAGAGAGACCATCTTCATCCTATGCCTCCTACGGATTGATAAACCTTAGGTCATCCACTTGAGGGAAATTTTCTACTGTCCTACAAACCTATGCACTTGGAGGCCCAACAACGTCTACAAGAAGAAGGTTGTGTAGTAGACATCAAGCTCTTTTCTGGCGCCGTTGCCGGGGAGGTGAGTGCATGAAGGTATATCTTTAGATCTTGCAATCGAGTCTTTTAGTTTCTTGTTTTATCACTAGTTTAGTTTATAAAAGAAAATTACAAAAAAATGGAATGGAGTTTGTCTCATATGCTTCACCTTTTAAATATCTTTCGTGAGTATGATGGAAAGGACAATTGTGCTCAAGTGCTAGAAGAAGAAATATATAAAATGTTTGGCACTAAATATTTGAATGATGAGCATGATTGCAATGTTGTTAGTACGAATTCTTTGAATATCCATGATACTAATGATGATTGCACTAGTTATGATGAAAATGTCTCCTATAAACATGTCAATTTTTATGGAGTGCATTGGGTTTGTAAGTACACACCAAACAGGGAAGATAGATGTTGCAAGAGGCATAAGTACTTAGAAACTGAATTATTGCAAGAAAGTCTTGATGATTGTGCTAAAAAATTCAATATTTTTCGTGCCCCTTGTGAACTTTGCAATGAACATGGTCATTTAAATCTCCAATGCAAATTGTTTCATGACCGAATCGTATCCAAAAATTGTGATAATTTGATTACCCTTGAGCATCATAAAGAGCTTAGTCTTCTTTTGGGGTATGAGGAAATGAAACATATAACTGAGGGTATTCCAAAGTTTTATCTTGATAGATTTCTTGATTTTGATCTATAGAAAATTTATATGTATTGTGCGGTGAATTGTATTGAAAATCCTTATATTGCCAACTACATAAAGAAAAAAAACAAATAGAAGATGAAGAGAATACTAATGAAAGGGAAGAGACTTCCCAATATCCTTCTATTATTTCCTATGATGAATCAGGTAATGAGGAGGAGCCTCCTATTCAACCAATCTCATTAATAAGGAGCTCCAAAAAGAGGATTGAACCCACACATGATGTGGTGAAGAAGAAGAAAAGAAAAATAAAGAGTGGTAAAAAGATATCCCCCCCAAATAATGCTGCTCCTATTACTATTGTGCCTCATGAAAATATAATTGTGGAAGATAATGATACTTCTTATGATCTTGAAAATCTTTTTGGCACTTGCTTGGAAGAATATGATAATTGCTATACTATTGGTGCTATCCATACTATTAATGATGAGAGTGATTATGCTTATAATAGGAAAAGGCCCAAGCTTGGGGATGCTATGTTTTATGAAGATGATGTTTTTGAGAATATATTTTCTGCAATTAATGTTTGTCCCAAGCTTGGGGATGCTACGCTTAATGAAGATGATATTTTTAGTATCCCAAGTTTTGATATGCAAATTTATAATGATAATAACACGCCTCCTACTTATGATAATTATTGTGATGACTTGTATGCTATAAAGAATAATGATATCCATGAAACTTGTCATCATGATTTTAGTTTCAATTGGATTATGCCTCACATGATAATTATTTTGTTGAGCTTGCTCCCACTACTATTCATGAGAAGAAATTTGCTTATGTGGAGAGTAATAAAATTTCTATGCTTGTGGACCATGAAAAGAATGCTTTATGTGATAGTTATATTATTGAATTCATTCATGATGCTACTGAAAATTATTATGAGGGAGGAATATATGCTTGTAGGAATTGCAATAATATCAAGTTTCCTCTCTATGTGCTTAAAGTTTTGAAGTTATGCTTGTTTTGCCCTCCTATGCTAGTTGATTATTGTTCCCACAAGTTGTTTGCTCACAAAATCCCTATGCATAGGAAGTGGGTTAGACTTAAATGTGCTAGTCATATTCTTCATGATGCTCTCTTTATGTTACAATTCTTATCTTTTATGTGAGCATCGTTGAAATCATCATGCCTAGCTAGGGGCGTTAAACGATAGCGCTTGTTGGGAGGCAACCCAACTTTATTTTTGTTCCTTGCTTTTTATTCATGTTTAGTAATAAATAATTCATCTAGCCTCTGTTTAGATGTGGTTTTATGCTTTTAATTAGTGTTTGTGCCAAGTAGAACCTTTGGGAAGACTTGGGGGAAGTCTTTGTGATCATGCTGTAAAAAACAGAAACTTTAGCGCTCACGAGAATTGCTGCCATTTTTATTTGGAGAGTGCTATTTAGTTAATTCTCTTTTAAGATGATTAATAGATAAATTCCTCAGGTCCAGAAATTTATTTGAGAATTTTATGAGTTCCAGAAGTATACGTTTGATCCAGATTACTACAGACTGTTCTGTTTTTGACAGATTCTGTTTTCGATGTGTTGTTTGCTTATTTTGATGAATCTATGAATAGTATCGGAGGGTATGAACCGTATATAAGTCGGAATACAGTAGATATTACACCAATATGAATTTAGAATGAGTTCACAACAGTACCTAAGTGGTGATTTATTTTCTTATACTAACGGAGCTTACGAGTTTTCTGTTAAGTTTTGTGTTGTGAAGTTCTCAAGTTTTGGGTAAAGATTCGATGGAATATGGAATAAGGAGTGTCAAGAGCCTAAGATTGGGGATGCCCAAGGCACCCCAAGGTAATATTCAAGGACAACCAAAAGCCTAAGCTTGGGGATGCCCCGGAAGGCATCCCCTCTTTCGTCTTCGTTCATCGGTAACTTTACTTGGAGCTATATTTTTATTTACCACATGATATGTGTTTTGCTTGGAGCGTCATTTTATTTTATTTAGTTTTGCTTGCTGTTTGAATAAAATACCAAGATCTGAAATTCTTAAATGTTAGAGAGTCTTCATATAGTTGCATAATTATTCGACTACTCATTGATCTTCACTTATATCTTTCGGAGTAGTTTGTTGTTTGATCTAGTACTTCACTTATATCTTTTAGAGCACGATGGTGGATTTGTTTTATAGAAACTATTTATCTCTCATGCTTCACTAAGATTATTTTGAGAGTCTTAAATAGCATGGTAATTTGCTTAAATAATCTTAATATGCTAGGCATCCAAGAATAGTAAAAAACTTTCATATAGAGTATTGAATATTAAGAGAAGTTTGATGCTTGATGATTGTTTTGAGATATGGAGGTAATAATATCAAAGTAGTGCTAGTTGAGTAGTTGTGAATTTGAGAAATACTTGTGTTGAAGTTTGCAAGTCTTGTAGCATGCACGTATGGTAAACGTTGTGTAACAAATTTGAAACATGAGGTGTTATTTGATTGTCCTCCTTATGAGTGGCGGTCGGGGACGAGCGATGGTCTTTTCCTACCAATCTATCCCCCTAGGAGCATGCACGTAGTACCGAGGTTTTTGATGACTTGTAGATTTTTGCAACAAGTATGTGAGTTCTTTATGACTAATGTTGAGTCCATGGATTATACGCACTCTCACCCTTCCATCCTTGCTAGCCTCTTCGGTACCGTGCATTGCCCTTTCTCACATTGAGAGTTGGTGCAAACTTCACCGGTGCATCCAAACCCCGTGATATGATACGCTCTTTCACACATAAACCTCCTTATATCTTCCTCAAAACAGCCACCATACCTACCTATTATGGCATTTCCATAGCCATTCCGAGATATATTGACATGCAACTTTCCATCATTCCGTTCATCATGACACATTCATCATTATCATATTGCTTAGCATGATCATGTAGTTGACATAGTATTTGTGGCAAAGCCACCATTCATAATTCTTTCATACATATCACTCTTGGTTCATTGCATATCCCGGTACACCACCGGAGGCATTCATATAGAGTCATCTTTGTTCTAGTATCGAGTTGTAATCATTGAGTTGTAAATAAATAGAAGTGTGATGATCATCATTATTAGAGCATTGTCCCAAGTGGGGAATAAATAAAAATAAAAAAGAAAGGCCATAAAAAAAGAGAAGGCCCCCCAAAAAAGAGAAAGGCCATAAAAAAGAAAAGGCCCAAAAAATTGAGAGAAAAAGATAGAAGGGACAATGTTACTATCCTTTTACACACTTGTGCTTCAAAGTAGCACCATGATCTTCATAGTAGAGAGTCTCTCATGTTATCACTTTCATATACTAGTGGGAATTTTTCATTATAGAACTTGGCTTGTATATTCCAACAATGGGCCTCCTCAAGTGCCCTAGGTCTTCGTTAGCAAGCAAGTTGGATGCACACCCACTTAGTTTATTTTGTTGAGCTTTCATACATTTATAGCTCTAGTGCATCCGTTGCATGGCAATCCCTACTCCTTGCATTAACATCAATCGATGGGCATCTCCATAGCTCATTGATTAGCCTCGTTGATGTGAGACTTTCTCCTTGTTTGTCTTCTCCACATAACCCCCCTCATTATATTCTATTCCAACCATAGTGCTATGTCCATGGCTCACACTCATATATTGCGTGAAAGTTTATAGGTTTGAGATTACTAAAGTATGAAACAATTGCTTGGCTTGTCATCAGGGTTGTGCATGATGAGAGCATTCTTGTGTGACGAAAATGGAGCATGACTAAACTATATGATTTTGTAGGGATGAACTTTCTTTGGCCATGTTATTTTGAGAAGACATGATTGCTTAGTTAGTATGCTTGAAGTATTATTATTTTTATGTCAATATGAACTTTTGTCTTGAATCTTTCGGATCTGAATATTCATACCACAATTAAGAAGAATTACATTAAAATTATGCCAAGTAGCACTCCACATCAAAAATTCTGTTTTTATCATTTACCTACTCGAGGACGAGCAGGAATTAAGCTTGAGGATGCTTGATACGTCTCCAACGTATCTATAATTTTTGATTGCTCCATGCTATGTTATCTACTATTTTGGGCAATATTGGGCTTTATTATCCACTTTTATATTATTTTTGGGACTAACCTATTAACCGGAGGCCCAGCCCAGAATTGTTGTTTTTTTGCCTATTTCAGTGTTTCGAAGACAAGGAATATCAAATGGAATTGAAACGGAACGAAATCAACTGGAGAAGTTATTTTTGGAAGGAAAGCTACCGGATGGACTTGGACCCCACGTCAGGAGCCAAGGGAGGTGCTCACGAGGGTAGGGGCCCCCCCTAGGGCGCGCCCCCTGCCTCGTGGGGCCCCCGAAGCTCCACCGACGTACTTCCTGCACCCATATATACCCACGTACCCTAAAACTTCCAGAACAGACAATAGATCGGGAGTTCCGCCGCCAAAAGCCTCCGTAGCCACCGAAAGCCAATCTAGACCCGTTCTGGCACCCCGCCGGAGGGGGCAATCCCTCTCTGGTGGCCATCTTCATCATGTCGGTGCTCTCCATGACGAGGAGGGAGTAGTTCTCCCTCGGGGTTGAGGGTACGTGTAACATCCCAAATTTTCAATTTGAAATGTTATACATAGGTCAACCATGCGTATCATATTTTATTGCATTTCCGTTCCGCAATCCTTGAAATCCTAAGCAACTCAAGGACCCTCAGAGAGAGTTGGGGATTTCCCGGTTTTCATATTTGATTTTTATCAAGTAATGAAACGAGGATTTTGATTTTTAATTATTTTTCTCTCCCAAAAAAATATTTCACATTTAAAAATATATGAGAGGAGATAATATGACTTCTCCAAAATAATTGAAATATTGGAGGAAAAATATTAAAATCATTTATTTGATTTTATTTGATTTTATTTGGATTTTATTTGCATTAGAAAAATTGCACGTTTTCAAAATTGCATTTTAGGGCCAAGAAAATGTTCATCTTGTTCTAAATATTTTATTTAGACGGTCAAAATTTGTTTTGGCATTTTTAGATTTTTATTTTATTTTCTAGGATTTTATTTCTGTCGACGAAATTGTTTTAAAAAAACTCCCCGCGCAGACTGGGCCGAACCCAGCCGGGCCGCCGGCCCAAGTCGCCGCCGCCTCCCCGCGCGCGAGCGGCGCCGCTGCCGAGCTCGGACCGGAGTCCGAGCCGGACTCCGCCTCCGCCACGCCTTGCCCCCTCCTCCAAGTCGCCCCCCTCCTATTTATACGCGCCACCCCGGCCCCCCCACCACCACACCGCCGCCGCCCCTCAGCCGTCGCCACCCGCGCCTGCCGTCGCCGCGCCTCGCTGCCGCCCGCGCCGCCGAGCCCCGCCACCCCGCGAGTCACCGCCCAACCCCGCCTCGCCGGAGCCCCTCGCCGGAGGTACCGCGCCGGATCCCGAGCCGCCGGTTTTTTTAAAACCGTTCGGGTTTTTTAGAAACCCTAGTTCGTTTTTTAGATCGGTTCGGCGGTTTTTCTCGGTTCTTCTTTATAGCGGACGTTTGTTCGTATGTTCGTTTTAATGAACGGTTTTCGCCCGTTAGTTACAGTTAACGAACGCTCGTTCGTTAGTCTGTTCTTCAGTTTCCTTTTTCTCAGATTTATCCGCGATTATTTTCGATCATGATTTCTGATCCGATCTTATTTTCTGTTTATCTTTTCGCTCGTTAGTCAGAATCAGGTGATTCAAGCGCCTAGATCTTCATCCCGAGACCCTCTTTCTCTTTAACCAACTTGCACAAGTTTTTGCTACTGTAAAATTTGACATAGGTCCAGATTAGTAAACGGATCTTGTTTCTTTTGCCGTTTGAGTTTCGTTGCTCCGTTTGATTTGATACTTTTTTCTAACCGGAGTTCTTAAGTTGAACTTTCTGGTCAACCTCTCTTATTTGAGTTTTTCTTGTGCATCTTTGCTTGTTGCTTATGTATGTTATTGTTTGTTTGCGATAGAACACCTGGAGTGCGAAGCGTGTTACTACGAGTCTCTAGGTTTCGCGGATCGTCAGCAAGACAAGTAACACATTGATCATACTCTTTTCATACCCAGTTTTTATGCATTAGTTCCAATCCTCAAACATTGCATGATTAGGATGTCATTAACTTGTGGGTTGGGAAGTAGTTGTTGAGGTAGAACCTATTGCCCTGTTACTATCAAACCCTTGGGAGTTACTTCTGCGCGTTGCTTATTGCTATGCTATGCTCGTAGACGTGGTTTGGGTTTGAGTGAAATCCATGACAGATGTGAGATTGTTAATTAACGGTTCAACTTAAGGTGGCAACTTGAATACACATCTGGGTGGATTGAGGCACCTTGGGAACCCAGTGTTGTCTGTTTTTTTGGAAATCCCGGGGTACCCGTGTGATCTTCCTATGGACCGCCACCCAGGCTCAAAAGGGAACTGAGATGATTCATGCTAGAAACTTCCGTGTGCAGCCACAAGCTATTATGGGCTCTAGCATAGCTGAGTAAGTTACGTGAAGCTCTTGAAGAGGTAGATCAGTGGGTAGTGGGTTTTGTAGGTTTGGTATGGTCTGCCCGGAGTAAAGAGTTAATGTTTTCTGAAAGACTGTGTCTCGGTCATCCGTTTCTCAAACACCATGCAGTGCGAGAAATCCAACAGAGGCGATCGAGTCTTGTGGGGAAAAGTGCGCAAACCTCTGCAGAGTGTACAATCTAATCATGGTTAGCCGTGTCCCCACTTATGGACAATCTTGAGTATCTAGTACTTGGGTTATCACATGTATCTCATCACTCTTAATTCAATTTGTTGGGTTGTTAAATACTTTAATTGGGATTGAGTTGGGGTTACCTTCTCAATGTTGTTCAACTACCATGATAGTTAAATTAAAATCTATTCCTTTGTTGTAGCGAAAAATTGGCTTTTCGCAAAAACTATAACCATAGAGCTTTCCGCAAGCCAAATATGCATGCAGTGATAGCATTATTCTGTTCTTGCTCTACTATGTTACTTTTCCAGCATATTCCATGTGCTGACCCGTTCTCGGGCTGCAACGTATTATGTTGCAGACTTTTCAGACGAGGAGTAAGGTTCGTTAGGTCATTGCCGTGCAGCTCAGCTATGCCGTTGGAGTTGATGGACTCACTTATCTTCCAAGCTTTCCGCTGTTATCGCATTAGATGGCCTTAAGCCATGTTATTGTAATAAGTTCTCTTTGGAGACATTCGATGTAATAAGAGCAAAAACAGTCGGAAAGTCTACTCACCTGGACATTGGCTCGAAGAGCAGCACTGGCGTCGTAGGCAGCCTGGCTGTTCTCATGCACCGTCTTCACCCGCTCCATCATCATGTCAGCTTGTCGGATGGCTTCTGCAGCCGCCTCCGACTGGCTGTCCGGGACGGGATAGCTGGTGAAAAAGTGAGCAGATGACCCAGGTGTGGCGGCTTGGAGCTCCGTGGCGTGGAGTTGGACGACTGAAGGAATCATAGGCGCAGTCGGCGGTGTGGAGTGCTCACTCGACAAGGGTGCAGCGAAGGTCACAGAGGCCCTGCCCGCGTCTTCAGGCTGACGGACGGGAGGTATCGTAGTTGGTTCTTGCCGAGACATCCTACCAGCTGCTACCTTCTTGCTCTTCCTAGGCTTAAGAGCCACATCTTCATCGTCATCTGGAAGATCGATGACGTTGGGTGGAGCTGCATGGCAGATCATTCGACCCCAAGTGAACCACTAGAACGCAATCGACCAAACAATCAAGAACAAAATCGCAAGAGTTTATACCTGGGTTGGAGGTTACCGCATCTTCCATCTCCTCGTCCCGGTACTGGAGAGAAGAGGTTCCTGACGTAGCAGCACTGCAAAGACCCGCATTCAATCGGTTACGTTCGGTTAATTGAGTTGACAAAAAGGACAAGTCAGATGATTACCCGGAGATAGTAGGGACGGTCACTTTGATCCTGGGCAAAGCTTTTGGCAGTTTGGAGGAGGTGGCTTTCTGTGCTTTCGGCGCTGGAGGCGGCATAACTTTGGACTGCTTTGGAGCCTTCTCAGTCGGCGTTGGGGAAGACGTCCTGGGACGCTTCGAAGACTGTCCAATCGGCGCGGCCACCAAGTCCGGAGCGCTCGCAGGGTCGTGAGCGTGTTTGGATCTCCTCTCCCTGCGAGGAGGCGAGTCGACTTCTTCGTCATTAGTCTATTCGTCGCTCTCCTCGTCCTCCTCGGCATCCGAGTGCCCCTCGCCGCTCTCTCCCCCACTCGCTTCTTCCTCGACGTCTTGTTCCTGCACTCCGTTGGGCATTGAGTACATGTCAATGAGGGCCTGAAAGGACAACGATCAAAGGAAATTCAGTCGACCATAAACAAGATGTCATACGGTGAATCGGAAAGACACTTGATAAAGCAGAATTATACCTGCTCCGACTGGTGCGAGTTGTCGAATGGAATCACCCTCCTAGATCCCCGAGGGTTGTCTTTGTTGCTGGTGATCCCCATCAACCACTTCTCCAAGGTATCCTCGCTGACATCCTACGGGTGGATCCGAGTGGAATCCTCGAGCCCAGAGTACATCCACATCGGATGATCACGCGCCTGAAGCGGTTGGATGCGTCGACCGAGAAAGACCTCCAGCAGGTCCATTCCGGTCACCCCGTCGCGGACGACTTGGACGACCCGCTCAACCAGCACCTTGACCTGTGCCTTCTCTTCTGGAACTACCTTCAGGGGGGCGGGCTTATCCACTTGAGCCAAGGAAAAGGGAGGAAGTCCAGTCGACTAACCCGGGGTCGGCTAATCCTTGCAGTAGAACCAAGTCGACTGCCAGCCTCGGACTGAGTCGGAAGGATCATGGCTGGGAAGGTACTCTTGCTCCTCATCTGGATCCCCAAACCCCCGCACATCTGGATCGCTTGTGTCCTCTCGTCACTTGGATTGGCCTTTTTGACCGCCTGGGAGCAACAGGTGAAGATGTGTTTGAAAAGACCCCAGTGCGGTCGACAGCCCAAGAAATTTTCACACATCGACACGAAAGCAGCCAGATAGACTATGGTGTTTGGAGTGAAATGGTGAAGTTGAGCCCCAAAGAAATTCAAAAAAACCCAGAAGAAAGGATTAGGAGGCAGTGAGAATCCGCTATCCACGTGGGTGGCGAGGAGAACACACTCACCCTCCTTTGGCTGCGGCTTGGTTTCGTTCCACGGGAACCGTGCCGATTTGTGGGGGATCAGTCCCCCCTCCACCAGGTCATCGTGGTCATCCCGGGTGATTGTCGAGCGGATCCAGTCGCCCTGGATCCAGCCCGGTAGCAGGCCTGATCTCGACGAGGATCCTCTCTGGCTGGTCCGCTTGCCCTTCGCCTTCGTGGTCGCCTTCTTCGCGCGCTCCAACGCCACCGTCTTCTCTTTCCCCATGGAGACGGGTCGAGCTCGAGCGAGAGTCCGGCGACGAGGGCGGAAGCAAGTGTGGCGGAGAGATTGGGAGAAGAAGAAGAGAGAATGGGAGCGCACGGGGCAGAGGCCTGGCCCAGGGCCTTTTATAAGGTCATCCCCCGAGTGACTGACTGGTGGACCCGGACGATCTAAACAAATCCCACAACAGTCGTGCATGCAGTACGTGGCGAAAAAGGTGGCGCGGGGATCGAGGGGACTTGCCTAATCCGTCCCGATAACCTCGGTTCCGTCCGTCTGGGGCACTTCCCAAAATTCGAATCCCACGAAATCCGCGGAGAGCAGAGCAACCTGCCAGACTGAAGACAAACATCCTCTACATCATCATTCGGAATTCTACCATGAAAATTTACTCGACAAAAACCAAGAATGGACCAAGGCGACTGAGAAATGAGTCGACGTCGTCAGCTCAAATCATTGTTCCAGAACAAGATATACTCATAGCATAAAGAATAGGTCGGAAGTGTTCCCAACTCCTTCCTCACTCAAGCCCTGATCCATTCGGGGGCTAATGATGAAGCTATGTACCTAGGGTAGGGTCATGGATCTGTCCAACATAACCTCCCCAAGGACATCTCTACAAAGAATCAGAAGCAGTCGAAGAGAAACCATCATCCACTCGACCGTGAAGATGTGCTCACTCGACCACCTTGAAGACACTCGACCACCAGAAGATGAGAAATCCTCCACTCTGCAACGGTCAGGACTTAAACCATAGCTTTATGGGCATTGACAACACTTTACTGCGGACGTTACCAGTAACGCACCTCCTTTATGAGCATTGAACCTTGTGTAACAGAGGGGAGCTAGGGTCCTGGCGTACTCTATATAAGCCACCCCCTCCTCTGGGACAGGGGTTCGCACTTTCTGTAATTCACACGCATATATTCAGTCGACCGCCTGCGGGCTCTGAGACGTAGGGCTGTTACTTCCTCCGAGAAGATCCTGGACTCGTAAAACTCGTGTGTACAACTCCTCCATTGCTAGGATCTTGCCTCTACATTCTTACCCCCCTATTCTACTGTCAGTATTAGAACCACGACAGTTGGCGCCCACTGTGGGGCAGGTGTCTTAGCGACTTGTTGGAGAAGTTGCAATTTTTCTGATCCCCTTCATCATGGTTCCAGTCGGGGGTTTGGCTGAGGGCCGCGAGATCCGTCTCGGCGCGCTCGTGTTTGTCGCCGACGACTCCGCTTGGCTTCAGGAGGCACCACTCGACGCTGACGCACTCCCCGCCCGCGGGGCGACGCACTTTCGCGCGTGCGTTCGCGGCGTCCTCCTGCAGCAACCGTCGACCCAGTATCAGTCGACTCCAGCAGCTTTCCCCCTCCCTACAGCCCACTGGAGCAAACGCTCTGGTCGGTCGAGGCTTCGGCGGTGGGTGAAGCATGTGGTGGCCCGCCAGTCGGCCGCCCCTCAAGTCGCGGCGATCGAGCCCGATGAAACTCTCTACGGCCGATTCGATCTGTCGACTGGCTCCGAAGAGATCGCATTCGAGTGTGACAGCAGCGACCCGGCGGCGGAAGTCTTGATGGTCAATGGACCACGCAGCCCTCCTGGCTTCAACCGTGAAGACGGAGGCGACGGGAACGGTGATCCATCGTGCGTTCACGAGGAGTACCGCCCCGAACCCCTCTCCTCGCAGCAGAGGGAGGAATTTCGCCGCCGGAACATGGATGCATTGCATACTCCTATAGTTGGAGAAACCCCTGAGGCCCAGGCCTTGGAGCAGGCGCGCTTGGCCAACCTGGCTGAGCGCGCTCGACTGGAGAACCTCCAGCGCGCACTCGACGATCGCGCTCGACAACGTGCTCCTAAGTCCAGTCGACGCCATCTTTTTCCACCTCTGACTCAGCTATACCGAACACTGATCTAGAATCTAGCAGCTGCTGCCCGGATAGCAGAGTCGATCCAACCTTCCCAATCAGAAGCTGGCCGAGGTCTGGTGCAGATCAGAGCCTTGCTCCTGGTAGCTGGAGAGCAAAATACGGTCGTATCTCAGTCGCGGAATAGGATCCATAGCAGATCCATGGTCGCAGACACAATTCAGTCGGCCATAGCCCAAGATCGCCCCGAGGCGTGAGGGACGTGGAGATCGGCGTGATCAGTATAGAAACCGAGAGCAGTATGATCGCCGTGCCGGTCGCGATGATCGCCGTCGAGTGCCCACGCCTCCTCCAAGGAGTGGGTCATACGTGCCTCGGCCACATGAAGACAGACGCCCTCACAGTGTCGGACGAGGTATTCCAGTCGACCCCAGGGAGCCAGGCTTTGATGCGAGATCTATTCTCATGCAGGGCTTGGTCGACAGAAACAGAGCTCACCGAGAGGGCCACGACAGAGATCCGCAAACCAGCAACAGGGTGCATGTCTCCGGTCCAGAGTGCTTCAGCAAAGCTATCAGAGCTGCGGTGATTCCCCCCAACTTCAGGTTGGCGTCTGGGGTCAGTAAGTTCACTGGAGAGTCCAAGCCTGACACTTGGCTTGAAGACTACCGAGTGGCTGTCCAGATTGGTGGCGGCAATGATGAAGTGGCCATGAAACACCTTCCTCTGATGTTGGAGGGCTCGTCTAGAGCATGGCTGAATCAGTTAGCGCCTGGCAGCATCTATACTTGGGAAGATCTCGCCCGAGTGTTTGTCAGAACATTCGAGGGCACTTGCAAACGGCCGGCAGGTTTGACAGAATTACAGTGTTGTGTTCAGAAACCGAATGAAACTTTGAGGGATTAAATCCAGAGATGGATCACCCTACACCACATGGTAGAAGATGCGTCGGATCATCAGGCAATTTGTGCCTTTAAGGAAGGCGTCAGGTATCGGGAGTTGAATACGAAATTCGGCCGGACAGGAAATATGACTCTGGCTCGGATGATGGAAATTGCCACCAAGTATGCCAATGGTGAAGAAGAAGAGCGACTCTAGAGTGGCAAGCACAAAGCAGTCGCCCATGAAGCCGGAAGAGGAAACTCCGGTCGAAAACAGAAGCGCAAGGCCGAGCCAGCTGCTCCGGGTGAAGCCTTGGCTGTGGTTCAAGAAAGTTCAAGGGGAAGCCCAAAGGGCCGTGGAACCCCAAGAAAGTAAAAGATCAAGATGGAAATGACGTGTTGGATCTGCCGTGCCATATCCACACCAAAAAGATGAAGAAGGTAATTTCATTTACCCGAAGCACACCACTCGGTAGTGTCGGCTCCTAATCCAGCAGTTTCGAGAGAAACAACCCAAGGAAAAGGAGAAGGAAGCAGACAAGGCTGAGGATGAGGGAGAGGATGATGATGGTTATCCCCATGTGAATTCCACTCTGATGATTTTTGCTGACATTGAGAGCAAAAGTCGATTGAAAGTCATCAACAGGGAAGTGAACATGGTCGCTTCGGTGACACTCAGTTACTCGAAGTGGTCACAGACTGCCATTACATTCGACCAGTCTGACCATCCAGCGCACATCGCCACCCCTGGGAGGCAAGCACTGGTGGTCGACCCGGTGGTCGAAGGCACTCGACTGACAAAGGTCCCAATGGACGGTGGCAGTGGCCTGAACATACTGTATGCAGAGACGTTGAAGGGAATGGGCATTCCGATGTCCAGACTCAGTGAAAGCCATATGAGTTTCCATGGGGTCATTCCAGGCAAGAAGGCTGCATCCCTCGGTCAGATTACGCTCGACGTGGTTTTTGGTGATTCCAAAAATTACCGCAAAGAAAAGTTGATGTTTGAAGTTGTGGATTTCCAGAGTGCTTATCATGCAATTCTGGGCAGGCCAGCTTATGCACGATTTATGGCTCGACCATGTTACGTGTACCTCAAACTGAAGATGCCTGGTCCTAGAGGAGTGATCACTATCTCTGGTAATCGGAAGAAGGCAGAAAAGTGCTTCCAGAAGGGCTCAAAGATCGCCGATGCCCAGATGGCCGTGGTAGAATTGCAAGAATACCAGAAAAATGCAGATCCGAGTGACTTGCTGCGAGCCAAGAAGCCAGCCACAGATTCAGCATTCCAGTCGTCTGGTGAAACGAAGTCGATTCACATTCACCCGACAGATCCCAATGCTGCTCCGACTCACATTTCAACCACACTCGACTCCAAATAGGAAGAAGCGCTCATCCAGTTCCTCCGTGAGAACTGGGACATCTTTGCATGGAAGCCTTCTGACATGCTGGGTGTTCCCAGGGGACTGGCTGAGCATCGTTTGCGAGTCGACCCGAAGGTGAAACCAGTCAAAGAGCATCTTCGACGGTCCGCCGTCTAGAAAAGAAAGGCAATCGGTGAAGAGGTGGCTCGGCTTTTGGCAGCCGAGTTTATGTGAGAGATTTACCACTCCGAGTGGTTAGCCAATGTTGTCATGGTCCCAAACAAAGACGACTCACTTCACATGTGCATTGATTTCAAGCATATCAATCGGGCCTGCCCGAAAGATCACTTTCCTCTCCCTCGCATCGATCAGATAGTCGACTCGACTGCAGGATGCGAGCGTTTGTCCTTTTTGGACGCCTACTCCGGCTACCACCAGATCCGTATGTACGGACCCGACGAGATAAAGACAGCTTTTATCACCCCGTTTGGGTGCTTCTGTTATGTCACAATGCCATTCGGTTTGAAGAATGTCGGAGCCACATTCATGCGGATGATTCAGAAGTGCCTGCTCACTCAGATCAGTCGGAATGTGGAAGCATACATGGATGACATTGTGGTCAAGTCACGTAAAGGTTCCGACCTATTGACTGACCTTGCTAAAACTTTTGCCAACCTCAGAAGGTATGATATCAAGCTCAATCCATCAAAGTGCACGTTTGGAGTTCCAGGCGGAAAGTTACTCGGTTTCCTTGTTTCCGAACGAGGAATCGATGCTAACCCAGAGAAAGTAGGCGCTATACTCCGAATGAAATGCCCTGTGCATGTGCATGATGTCCAGAAGCTTACTGGTTGCTTGGACGCCCTAAGTCGATTCATTTCTCACCTCGGTGAAAAGGCGCTACCTCTTTACCGACTGATGAAGAAACCAGATAAGTTCGAGTGGACCCCAGAAGCTTATGCAGCGTTTGCAGAGCTAAAAGCCCTGCTTTCCACCCAGTCGGTGCTTGCTACTCCAATCAGCAAAGAGCCTCTACTGCTTTATATAGCAGCCACTGGACAAGTCGTCAGTACAGTACTTACGGTCGAGCGGGAAGAAGAAGGAAAAGCTTATAAAGTTCAATGCCTAGTCTATTATATTTCTGAAGTCCTTACCCCGTCGAAGTAGAGATATCCTCATTATCAGAAGCTTGTTTGTGGGATTTACATGACCACGAAGAAGGTTGCACACTATTTCTCGGATCACTCTGTTATAGTCGTCAGCGACGCTCCATTGTCAGAGATTCTGCACACAGAGATGCAACCGGTCGAGTGGCAAAATGGGCGATTGAACTCCTTCCCTTGGATATCAAGTTTGAGGCAAAGAAAGCTATCAAGTCCCAAGCAATAGCAGATTTCCTTGCCGAGTGGAACAGCAACTACCGACTCAAGTTCATTCTGAGCACTGGACCATGTTCTTTGACGGATCCAAAATGCTGAATGGTTCTGGTGCTGGGGTAGTTCTGGTATCCCCCCGAGGAGACAGGCTCAGATATGTCCTCCAAATTCACTTTGATTCCTCCAACAATGAAGCAGAATATGAAGCACTCCTGTATGGGTTGCGCATGGTCATCTCACTCGGCGTCCGTCGCCTCATGGTCTATGGTGACTCAGATTTGGTAGTTAATCAAGTGATGAAGGAGTGGGACGTCAGAAGCCCAGCCATGACTGGTTACTGCAACACGGTGAGAAAGCTTGAGAAGAAGTTTGAGGGGTTAGAACTCCACCATATACCCCGACTGAAAAAGCAAGCAGCCGATGACTTGGCAAAATAGGTTCTAAGAGAGAAGCCATTCCCAGCAATGTGTTTTTGGTCACTCGCCGACAGTTCAGGAAGATCCTTTTACTGAAGAGCCCCCACAACCTAAGAGCGCCACAGATCTGACTGAAGTCAAGGTCCCAGCCGTGGTCGACCTGATCATGGAGGTTCTGGCCATTACTCCTGACTAGACAGTGCCCTACATTGCGTACATCCTCAGGAAAGAACTCCCAGAGGATGAAGAAGAGGCTCGACATATCGTCTGTCAATCCAAGGCCTTTACTGTGATAAGAGGACAACTATTCAGGGAAAGCGTGACTGGAGTCGGTCAGAAATGCATAACATGAGAAGAAGGTCGAATGATCCTCAATGACATCCACTTGGGGACCTGTGGTCATCATGCGTCCTCTCGGGCCATCGTGGTTAAAGCATACCGAGTTGGATTCTATTGGCCACGAGAAAATGAAATGGCGAAAGATATAGTCGACAGATGTGAAGGCTGCCAGTTTTACTCCGACATGTCTCACAGGCCAGCGTCAGCCCTGAAGACCATCCCCCTCATCTGGCCCTTTGCTGTTTGGGGACTGGATATGGTTGGACCGCTGAGAACTGGTAGGAGCGGCTTCACTCATGTGCTCGTTGCAGTCGATAAGTTTATCAAATGGATCGAAGCTAAACCTATCAAGAACCTTGATGCTAGCACTGCTGTCAGTTTTATCAGAGAATTGACATTCAGATATGGAGTCCCACACAACATCATCACGAACAATGGGTCGAACTTTGATTCGGATGAGTTCAGAGCTTTCTGCACCTCTCAGGGCACTCAAGTCAACTATGCTTCAGTCGCTCACCCGCAGTCGAACGGACAAGCAGAAAGAGCCAATGGCCTAATTCTCAAAGGACTGAAACCCCAACTAATGTGTGATCTCAAACACGCAGCAGGCGCTTGGGTTGATGAACTTCCGTCAGTTCTGTGGGGTTTAAGGACAACTCCTAATCGGTCGACCGGACGAACTCCCTTCTTCTTAGTCTATGGAGCCGAAGCTGTTCTGCCAAGTGACCTGCTCCACAACGCACCCCGAGTCGAGCTCTTCTCCGAAGAGGAAGCAGAGCAGGCCCGGCAAGATTCAGTCGATCTCTTAGAGGAGGAAAGAGAGATGGCCTTAATCCGGTTGACCATTTATCAGCAAGACTTGCGTCGATTCCACGCCAGAAATGTGAGGTGTCGAGCCTTTCAAGAAGGAGACCTGGTTCTTCGAGTGGATCAACAGAAACCACACAAGCTTGCCCCAACTTGGGAGGGCCCCTTCATCATCACCAAAGTTCTCCACAATGGAGCATACCATCTTTACAGTATTGAGCATTAGAAAGACGAGCCACGGGCTTGGAACACAGAGATGCTCTGCCCCTTTTATACTTAAGCACTCATTTGAATAAAATGTAATAAGGAACACCTTTGTAATTTGTTTATCAAAGACAAGAGCTTATGGTCCTATCATTCGATTGTTGTGTTCTTATTTACTTCTGAAATCCCCCAGTGGGTGGGCTTAGTCGCGAATCTGTTTTGCCTAAGTTCGAAAGTAAATCCTACCGAGTGGTGAGCAATCCTCCCACTCGGGGGCTTAGCTGCAGTCCAGTACTCGCCTAAGTCCTCCCACTGGGAGGCTTAGCTGCAGTCCAGTACTTGCCTAAGTTTGAAAAAATCCTACCGAGTAGAGAGCAATCCTCCCACTAGGGGGCTTAGCTGCAGTCCAGTACTCGCCTAAGTTCTCTCACTAAGAGACTTACTTGCAGTCTAGTACTCACCTAAGTTGGAAAAAATCCTACCGAGTGGAGAGCAATCCTCCCACTCGGAGGCTTAGCTGCAGTCCAGTACTCACCTAAGTTCTCTCACTTGGATACTTAGCTGCAGTTCAGTACTCGCCTAAGTTCGGAAAAATCCTACCGAGTGGAGAGCAATCCTCCCAATCGGGGGCTTAGCTGCAGTCCAGTACTCGCCCAAGTTCTCCCAGTAGGAGACGTAGCTGTAGTCCAGTACTCGCCTAAGTTTGAAAAAATCCTGCCAAGTGGAGAACAATCCTCCCGCTCGGGGGTCTTAGCTGCAGTCCAGTACTCGCCTAAGTCCGAAACATACCACGACGAAGTGCAGGTCGACTGCAACCTTCTCCTTAGGAGCTATGGCACAAGTACAACGTACGCTCCATCCCTATCCGCAAGGGCGACGAGGTGCAGGTCGACTGCAACCTTATCCTTCGGAGCTACGGCACAAGTACAACGTACGCTCCACCCCTATTTGCAAGGGCGACGAGGTGCAGGTCGACTGCAACCTTCTCCTTCGGAGCTACGGCACAAGTACAACGTACGCTCCACCCCTATTCGCAAGGACGACGAGGTGCAGGTCGACTGCAACCTTCTCCTTCAGAGCTAGGGCACAAGTACAACATACGCTCCATCCCTATCTGCAAGGATGACGAGGTGCAGGTCGACTGCAACCTTCTCCTTCAGAGCTACGACACAAGTACAACGTCTGCTCCATCCCTATCCGCAAGGACGACGAAGCGTTCCGAGCAATGAGCAAAGTCCATTCGAAGGCAAGCGCAAGCACATTCGGAGATAAATCAAATTCAGATAAATCCTAAAAGTTCCAAGCAGCAAATCAAAAGTACTCGGGCACCAAGGCCGAAGGAGTTCAATGGTTACAACAATCACTCAGCATTTCGAGGCAAATTTAAAGCAGATTCAAGTTTCATAAGTTTGTTCACTCGGTCGGAGGAGGGCTGGCAGGCTCCACGAATGAGTCCAGATCGATCCCATCAGCGATCCGAGTGGCGGCAGCAATGAAAGTCTCCATGAAGGACTGGAAGTCATGCTTTTTGGTGTTAGCGACTTTGGTTGCAGCCAGTTTGTCTTCACGAGCCTCCTTGCAATGGACTCGCACCAAAGACAGCGCCACGTCAGCACCACACTGGGCGAAGGATTTCTTCCATTCTTGCACTCGGTCAGGGATCTTGTTCAGTCAAGTCATCAAGGATTCCAGGTCATTTTGGAGCGTCGCCCTGGGCTAAAGCGATGACTCGATTCGGGAGACTACCTCCTTCAGGTGCACGAGGTAGCTTGTGGCGCTGGCGATACGGGACTCCAGCCGAAGCATGTTCATTGCAGTTTCGTCGCAGACTGGAGAAGCGATAGGGTCCAGACCCATCTCGACCCTTCCAGTTTCCTCGTTCAAGTCTTGGCAGAATTCTGCAGCCAAAAGTTAGTTAATCGACCGAGCAAGATCCGATCGCAAGCATCAACACAGTCGGTTTAGAAGAAATACCTTCCAGCGTGAGATAGAGCTTCTTGGCAAGAGTCCTCAGATAAGCTTCCGTGTCATTCCTCTTGCAGATTGCAGACTCCAACTTTTCATTCAGTACGACCTTGTCCTTCTTCAGACTGGACACTTCGCGGTTAGCTTCATTAAGACAAGATTTCAGTTTGTTCACCTCCCCTTCCAGCGTTCCGATTGAAGCGAGCTTCTGGTCTACGAGAGCAGTTTTATCTTGGGCTGCTTTTTGCGCGGCGGCGAGGTCCGAGTCCTTCTTCTCTAGAGCCAACCTCATTTACTCTGCAAAAGAAACAATCGAATCAAAGAAGAGATCAAAGAAATATATTGAAAGTCAGTCGACAGTCAGTTACCTTCCATACCAGCGGCTTCACCTTGAGCTTTCTTCAGATTCTGCTGGGCCAATTCCAAGTCGAGGTTGAGTTGCCTCTGCTTCTCCTCAAGTTCAGCAAACTTAGAAATAAGAGTACAAGACTTCTGCAGAAGGCAAAAGACGGATCAGTCGATAAGATCAAAGGTTGTTTACTTCCGAGTGAATAAAACCTAAAGAAGTTCGCTTAGACCCCAGCCGACTGCACACGGTCGACTGCGGTCTCAGGGGCTACACCCAGCGGGTGCACTTGGCGTGCCCGCGCTGACTAAGACTCAACTCGTCCGGTCCGCCCAGACCAAGTCAAAAAAAGAAGCTGTTCAGACCACAGCCGACTGCCAGCAGTCGACTGCGGTCTCGGGGACTACACCCAGTGGGTGCACTTGGCGTGCCCCCACCAATTCGGATCCTACTCGACCGGTCCACCTGAGTCGAGTGTATGGAGTGAAAAAGAAAGGAAAGTAGAACTCAGACCCCAGTCGACTGCCAACAGTCGACCGCGGTCTCGGGGACTACACCCAGTGGGTGCACTTAGCGTGCCCCCACCGGTTCAGATCCCACTCGCCCAGACCGAGTGGAAGAGCGAAACTACCAAAAACAACAAAACACCCAGCGGGTGCTCTAATTCGACACAAACAACAGGAGATTATGTAGAAGAAGATTTTTCGAGTAACATTTCCTCATAGAGCAAAAACAGTCGGAAAGTCTACTCACCTGGACATTGGCCCGAAGAGCAGCACTGGCGTCGTAGGCAGCTTGGCTATTCTCATGCACCGTCTTCACCCGCTCCATCATCATGTCAGCCTGTCGGATGGCTTCCGCAGCCGCTTCCGACTGGCTGTCCGGGACGGGATAGCTGGTGAAAAAGTGGGAAGACGACCCAGGTGCGGCGGCTTGGAGCTCCGTGGCATGGAGTTGGACGACTGAAGGAATCACAGGCGCAATCGGCGGTGTGGAGTGCTCACTCGACAAGGGTGCAGCGAAGGTCACAGAGGCCCTGCCCGCGTCTTCAGGCTGATGAACGGGAGGTATCGTAGTTGGTTCTTGCCGAGACATCCTACCAGCTGCTACCTTCTTGGTCTTCCTGGGCTTAAGAGCCACATCTTCATCGTCATCTAGAAGATTGATGACGTTGGGTGGAGCTGCAAGGCAGATCATTCGACCCCAAGTGAACCACTAGAACACAATCGACCAAAGAATCAAGAACAAAATCGCAAGAGTTTATACCTGGGTTGGAGGTTACCGCATCTTCCATCTCCTCGTCCCGGTACTATAGAGAAGAGGTTCCTGACGTAGCAGCACTGCAAAGACCCGCATTCAATCGGTTACGTCCGGTTAATTGAGTCGACGAAAAGGACAAGTCAGGTAATTACCCAGAGATAGTAGGGACGGTCACTTTGATCTTGGGCGAAGCTTTTGGCAGTTTGGAGGAGGTGGCTTTCGGTGCTTTCGGCGCTGGAGGCGGCACAACTTTGGACTGCTTTGGAGCCTTCTCAGTCGGCATTGGGGAAGACGTCCTGGGACGCTTCAAAGGCTGTCCAATCGGCGCGGCCACCAAGTCCGGAGCGCTCGCCGGGTCGTGAGCATGTTTGGATCTCCTCTCCCTATGAGGAGGCGAGTCGACTTCTTCGTCATCAGTCGATTCGTCGCTCTCCTCGTCCTCCTCGGCATCCGAGTGCCCCTCGCCTCTCTCACCCCCGCTCGCTTCTTCCTCGACGTCTTGTTCCTGCACTCCGTTGGGCATTGAGTACATGTCGATGAGGGCCTGAAAGGACAACGATCAAAGGAAATTCAGTCGACCATAAAAATGATGTCACACGGTGAATCGGAAAGATACTTGATAAAACAGAATTATACCTGCTCCGGCTGGTGCGAGTTGTCGAATGGAATCACCCTCCTAGACCCCCGAGGGTTGTCTTTGTTGCTGGTGATCCCCATCAACCACTTCTCCAAGGTATCCTCGCTGACATCCGCCGGGTGGATCCGAGTGGAATCCTCAAGCCCAGAGTACATCCACATCGGATGATCACGCGCCTGAAGCGGTTGGATGCGTCGACCGAGAAAGACCTCCAGCAGGTCCATTCCGGTCACCCCGTCGCGGACGAGTTGGACGACCCGCTCGACCAGCACCTTGACCTGCGCCTTCTCTTCTGGAACTACCTTCAGGGGGGCGGGCTTCTCCACTCGAGCCAAGGAAAAGGGAGGAAGTCCAGTCGACTAACCCGGGGTCGGCTAATCCTTGCAGTAGAACCAAGTCGACTGCCGGCCCCGGACCGAGTTGGGAAGGATCATGGCTGGGAAGGTACTCTTGCTCCTCATCTGGATCCCCAAACCCCCACACATCTGGATCGCTTGTGTCCTCTCGTCACTCGGATTGGCCTTTTTGACTGACTGGGAGCGATAGGTGAAGATGTGTTTGAAAAGACCCCAGTGCGGTCGACAGCCCAAGAAATTATCACACATCGACACGAAAGCAGGCATATAGACTATGGTGTTTGGAGCGAAATGGTGAAGTTGAGCCCCAAAGAAATTCAAAAAACACCGGAAGAAAGGATGGGGAGGCAGTGAGAATCCGCGATCCACGTGGGTGGCGAGGAGAACACACTCACCCTCCTTTGGTTGCGGCTCGGTTTCGTTCCACAGGAGCCGTGCCGATTTGTGGGGGGTCAGTCCCCCCTCCACCAGGTCGTCGAGGTCGTCCTGGGTGATTGTCGAGCGGATCCAGTCGCTCTGGATCCAGCCCGGCAGCAGGCCGGATCTCGACGAGGATCCGCCTCGGCTGGTCCGCTTGCCCTTTGCCTTCGCGGTCGCCTTCTTCGCGTGCTCTAGCGCCACCGTCTTCTCTTTCCCCATGGCGACGGGTCGAGCTCAAGCGAGAGTCCGGCGACAAGGGCAGAAGCAAGCGTGGCGGAGAGATCGGGAGAAGAAGAAGAGAGAATGGGAGCGCATGGGGCAGAGGCCTAGCCCAGGGCCTTTTATAAGGTCATCCCCCGAGTGACTGACTGGTGGACCCAGACGATCTAAACAAATCCCGCAACAGTCGCGCGCGCAGTACGTGGCGAAAAAGTGGCGCGGGGATCGAGGGGACTTGCCTAATCCGTCCCGATAACCTCGGTTCCGTCCGTCTGGCGCACTTCCCAAAATTCGAATCCCGCGAAATCCACGGAGAGCAGAGCAACCTGTCAGACTGAAGACAAACATCCTCTACATCATCATTCGGAATTCTACCGTGAAAATTCAATCGACAAAAACCAAGAATGGACCAAGGCGACTGAGAAAGGAGTCGACGTCGTCAGCCCAACTCATTGTTCCACAACAAGATATACTCATAGCACAAAGAATAGGTCGGAAGTGTTCCCAACTCCTTCCTCACTCAAACCCTGATCCATTCAGGGGCTAATGATGAAGCTATGTACCTAGGGTAGGGTCATGGATCTATCCAACATACCCTCCCCAAGGACATATCTACAAAGAATCAGAAGCAGTCAAAGAGAAACCATCATCCACTCGACCGTGAAGATGTGCTCACTCGACCACCTTGAAGACACTCGTCCACCAGAATATGAGAAATCCTCCACTCTGCAACGGTCAGGACTTAAACCATAGCTTTATGGGCATTTACAACACTTTACTACAGACGTTACCAGTAACGCACCTCCTTTATGAGCATTGAACCTTGTGTAACGGAGGGGAGCTGGGGTCCTGGCTTACTCTATATAAGCCACCCCCCTCCTCTGGGACAAGGGTTCACACTTTCTGTAATTCACATGCATATATTCAGTCGACCGCCTCCGGGCTCCGAGATGTAGGGTTGTTACTTCCTCCGAGAAGGGCCTGAACTCGTAAAACTCGTGTGTACAACTCCTCCATAGCTAGGATCTTGCCTCTACATTCTTACCCCCCCCCCTATTCTACTGTCATTCTTAGAACCACGACACTAGGTACTTGAACATTGGAATAGCAAGCTTCACCGGGACGTACAATGCCACCTTACCAGAAGAGGAGCGCTGGATGATTCAAGTACAAGTTCCAGGAAGGACGTTCTCGCCAACTTCCAAACCCATAGAATTTTCCTTCGACGCACCAACCTGGAGTTTAGGGAAGAGCATGGCAGCTCACATCACCATGGGATGCATTGGAGAAGTCTACAACCGGGAACTCAAGGACACTATCTACCAAATATGTGGGCGCCGAGATGAGCAATGGGAAGTAATCAGCACTAGAAGGATAGATCCATTGCAGCTTTCATCCAGGAGTTAAACCAGCACATTCGACGTCAGGAGAACCAGTTGTGCGCGGACATGATGGACTTGAAGAAGGCGAAGACTAGGATCATCGAGCTGGAGGAAGAACTCAAGTTTACACGCGATGGATATGAGGAGGAAATCAAGACACTACTGGAGAAGAATGACGACCTAGTTAAGAAGATCGGAGTATTCATGGGAGACCCCACACCAGTAGAAGAAGACGAAGAACCCAAGGAGATTCACCCCGAGGACTACATCATCATCGACGACACCGATTCTGATCCTAGTGATGATGACTTTGAAGACGAAGCTGGAGCAGACATCATGGAGTCTTCCATCGATCAAAATTTCTAGATGACCACCATATGTTACTAGTATTCCCCCATGTAATTAGTAGTAGTAGAGCACTTTTGCGATAGTTCTAGACCGCTTGTATGCCCTTGCTTGATTTATTGAGTGAAATGATTGTGTTTGTCTCATGTGCATATGGGTAGTGCTTTCTCATTATACCTCATTCTATTCTGATCTCTCCCCTCTAAACCTATCAGATGCCTCCGAGACGTGACCCCGGTTTTGCTTTCCCACCGGAGCTCACTCAGTTGATCCAGCAACAGAATACCCTGATGCAGTTGTTAGTTCAGAACCAGGGCAACAACAACAACAACAACCCGCCACCAGTGGACAACCTAGCCCACTTTCTAAGGTTACAACCGCCGGTGTTTTCTAGTAGCACCGAGCCCATAGTTCTAGATGATTGGCTCCGTAGGATTGGAAGGGAGTTAACCAATGCAGGATGCACTGATGCTGAGAAGGTGCGTTTTGCCACACATCAGTTGGATGGACCAGCAACATCATGGTGGGAGAATTACACTGTCACCTACCCCATAGCCACGGTGACATGGGACCAATTTCAGCAAGCTTTCCGCACAGCCCATGTCTCAACTGGAGCTATGCAGATGAAGAAGCGGGAGTTCCGCAACTTACGCCAGGGGAACCGTACTGTGGCTTAGTACGTGGATGAGTTTAGAAAGTTATCTCACTATGCCCCTGTTGATGTGGCCACAGATGCCGCGATGCAGGAGAAGTTTATGGAAGGGCTAAATGGTGAGATGAGCATGCAGTTGATGGTAGCAACCTTCAACAACTACCAGGAGTTGGTAGATAAGGCTCTTATGATTAAAGGGAAGCAGCAGCAGATTGAGAACCGTAAGAGGAAGTACGGACAAGGGAAGTATAACTCAGGAGCCCAGCAGAAGCCTCACCTAACTCTGAACTCGGGAGGACTTGTCCATAACCATGGAGGTCAAAACCACACTGGAGGAGGATCGCATAATCACAATGGTGCTAAGAATGGAAATGGGAACGGAGCTAACAACAATCAGAACCGCTCCAACCCCGCCACACCCGCCAAAACAGACCTAAGTCAAGTTACTTGCTTGAAGTGCGGGAAGACAGGGCACTATGCCAATGATTGCCCTGAAGGAAGGAATGGAAACGGAAATGGGAGCGCTGGGAAGAAGCCTAATCCATTCAACAAAGGACAAGTTAACCACATTAACGTGGAGGAGGTTGAAGAGCAGCCGGACGAGGTAATAGGTAAGTTTTTGGTTAAGTCATTTACCGCTCTTGTTCTTTTCGATACTGGTGCATCGCATTCATACATATCAAGGGGATTCGTGGATAAGTTTAAACTACCAACCCAAACCCTTAGGACCCCTCTCCTAGTGAGTTTACCCGGAGCAGAGTACATGGCTAGCTGATGGTGCGACCAGATACCCCTAACCATTGGCACACATGTTTTTCCGCCCGACCTAATTATCTTGGAGTCACAAGGATTGGATGTGATATTAGGTATGGACTGGATGTCAAAGTATGGAGGAAGTATTGACTGTGCTAGTAAGTCGATTTATCTCACCACCCCGGAGGGAAAAAGGATTAAGCATGTATCTATGCATGTGCCTAGGAGGAGCCAAGTGAATGCCCTCACGGGAGTTGTTCAGGAGGAAGTGCCTGTAGTGCAGGACTACCCGGATGTTTTTCCAGAGGAGTTACCCGGCATGCCACCGGATAGAGACATTGAGTTCTTGATAGAGCTATTGCCAGGTACATGGCCAATATCCAAGAGACCCTATCGGATGCCCGCAAATGATCTGGAGGAAATTAAGAAACAAATCAAGTTATTGGAGAAAGGTTACATTTGAAGAAGTTCATCACCTTGGGGAGCCCCAGTGCTTTTGGTTGAGAAGAAGGATAAATCCCTAAGGATGGTAGTTGATTATCGAGCTTTGAATGAAGTGACAATTAAGAACAAGTACCCACTACCGATGATCAATGATCTGTTTGATCAGTTGCAAGGAGCTAAAGTGTTTTCAAAGATCGATCTACGATCAGGATACCATCAGTTGAAGATTTGAGAGAAGGATATACCAAAGACAGAGTTCACCACGCGGTATGGATTATACGAGTATACGGTCATGTCGTTTGGACTGACTAACGCCCCTGCCTATTTCATGAGCATGATGAACAAGGTGTTCATGGAATATTTGGACAAGTTTGTTGTGGTGTTCATTGACGATATTATGGTATACTTAAAGAATGAAGAGGAGCACAAGGAGCATTTGCGGTTAGTTCTCGAGAAACTCAGGGAACACCAGTTGTATGCGAAGTTTAGCAAATGCGAATTTTGGTTGAAAGAAGTGGGATTCCTTGGACATGTTATATCAGGGGAAGGAATAGCAGTAGACCCCGGCAAGGTTCAGACAGTCACTGAATGGTTGGCACCCACTTCAGTTAGCGAGATCCGCAGTTTCCTTGGACTCGCAGGATACTACCGGAGATTCATTGAGAACATTTTCAAGATTGCGAAGCCAATGACTGAACTATTGAAGGACACTAAGTTTAAATGGACAGAAGATTGCGAGGCAAGTTTCCAGGAGTTGAAGAAATGTTTGACTACAGCCCCAGTGTTAACACTGCCAGATATACATAAGGAGTTCCAAGTGTATTGCGACGCCTCCCTCTTAGGACTTGGATGTGTGCTTATGCAGGACGGAAGAGTTGTTTCGTATGCCTCATGACAACTAAAACCTCATGAGTTGAACTATGCCACACATGATTTGGAGCTAGCAGCCATAGTGCATGCGTTGAAGACTTGGAGACATTACCTTATTGGAAACCGTTGTGATGTGTACACGGATCATAAGAGTTTGAAGTACATTTTCACACAGAAGGAGCTGAACCTTAGGAAGAGGAGATGGCTGGAGCTTATAAAGGATTACGACATGAAGCTACACTATCATCCAGGAAAGGCCAATGTCGTAGCAGACGCTTTGAGCCGGAAGAGTTATGCCAATATCCTTGAAAGTAAGGGATTGCCGAAGGAGTTAGCAGAGGATATCATGGAACTTCGATTGGAGATTGTTCCAAGAGGTTTCATTGCAACAATGGAGGTTCAGTCTACATTGTTGGGCAAGATTGGAGAAGCTTGGAAGGATGACAAAGAGATTGCCGAGATAAAGGAGAAGATGAGGAAAGGAAAGGCGAAAGGTTTTCGTGAGGATGAGCACGATACCTTATGGTTTGAGGACCGAGTTTATGTGCCCAATAACCTAGAGATCAGGAAGTTGATAATTCAGGAAGCTCATGACTCACCATACTCAATACACCCCGGAAACACCAAGATGTATTTGGATTTGAAGGAATGTTTCTGGTGGACTGGTATGAAGAAGGATATTGCCGAGTATGTAGCCATATGTGACGTTTGTCAGAGAGTGAAGGCAGAGCATCAGAAGCCAGCAGGACTGTTACATCCTATGCCGATACCCGAATGGAAGTGGGATAAACTTGGCATGGACTTTTTTACCGGATTGCCCAGGACCAAATTAGGATATGATTCCATATGGGTAGTAGTTGATCACTTGACCAAAGTGGCTCACTTTATCCCAGTGAAAACCACCTATACAAGTGCGAAGTTGGCCAAGATATATATGTCCAGGATCGTATGTCTGCATGGAGTTCCGAGGACCATCGTATCAGATAGAGGAACACAGTTTACTTCAAAGTTTTGGCATCAGTTGCACCAGACTTTGGGTACGAGATTGGAGTTCAGTACAGCATTCCACCCGCAGACGGATGGACAGACCGAGAGAGTCAACCAGATACTGGAAGATATGTTGAGAGCCTGTGCGCTAGATTATGGATCTAGTTGGGATGACAACTTGCCTTACGCAGAGTTCTCATACAACAATAGCTACCAAGCCAGTTTGAAGATGGCACCGTTTGAAGCCCTGTATGGACGCAGGTGCAGAACGCCGTTGATGTGGGATGAGGTAGGAGACTGACAGTTGTTTGGACCAGAATTGATCAAGGAGTCTGAGGAGAAGGTTAAACTGATTCGTGATAGACTGAAGATTGCTCAGTCCAGGCAGAAGAGTTACGCAGACTCGAAACGCAAGGAGGTAACATATGAAATTGGAGACAGAGCATATTTGCGAGTATCACCCTTGTGAGGAGTGAAACGTTTTGGAGTCAAAGGAAAGTTAGCCCCGAGATTTGTAGGACCATATCGTGTTTTGGAACGGATGGGAGAAGTTGCCTACAAGTTGGAGTTACCTGAGGGATTGTCAGGACTTCACGATGTGTTCCACGTTTCACAATTGAAGAAGTGTCATGCTGAGATGGCCGAAATACCATTAAGAGATACAGTACCCTTGGAGGTGATTCAGTTGGACAGTGATTTTACTTATGAGTAGAAGCCAGTTAAGATTCTTGAGTTTGCCAGCCGAGTCACCCGCAACAAGGTTATCAAGTTTTGCCAAGTTCAGTGGAGCCACCATACCGAGGATGAAGCCACCTGGGAACGAGAGGATGATCTCCGCAAAGACCACCTGTCGGTGTTAAAACCGGTGGATCTCGGGTAGGGGGTCCCGAACTGTGCGTCTAGGCGGATGGTAACAGGAGACAAGGGACACAATGTTTTTACCCAGGTTCGGGCCCTCTCGATGGAGGTAAAACCCTACTCTTGCTTGATTGATATTGATGATATGGGTAGTACAAGAGTAGATCTACCACGAGATCAGAGAGGCTAAACCCTAGAAGCTAGCCTATGGTATGATTGTTGTTCATCCTATGGACTAAAACCCTCCGGTTATATAGACACCAGAGAGGGCTAGGGTTACACAGAGTCGGTTACAATGGAAGGAGATCTACATATCTGTATTGCCAAGCTTGCCTTCCATGCCAAGGAAAGTCCCATCTGGACATGGGACGAAGTCTTCAATCTTGTATCTTCATAGTCCAGGAGTCCGGCCAAAGGTTATAGTCCGGCTATCCGGACACCCCCTAATCCAGGACTCCCTCAGTAGCCCCTGAACCAGGCTTCAATGACGACGAGTCCGGTGCGCAGATTGTCTTCGACATTACAAGGCGGGTTCCTCCTCTGAATACTTCATAGAAGATTTTGAACACAAGGATAGTGTCCGACTCTGCAAAATAAGTTCCACATACTGCCATAGAGAGAATAACATTTACACAAATCTAATCTGCTGATGTATTCCGTAGCGTGTCATCACGCCACAGCCAAGCCTTTATTTGAACCGTTTTTACTGTCCCACCTCAGCGCGTTTTGCGAGGCGGTTTCCTTGGCACGTCTTGTCGAAGCAGAGATCGTGTCCCTTTTTTACGGGATACTCATCAATACGGACATGGGTAACCCAATCGTGCCCGTTGGTGTGTCTCCTCAATCAAAGGCGAGTCCCAAACAGTCACGGGGAGGGCTCTTGGTATTCAACCTCTTATAAAGAGACCAAGGCCTTACTCCTTTCTTTTGATCTCAATCGAATTTGCCCTTCGCCTCGAGTTCCAACACCCAAGGCCCCAGATTTCAGGCGCTTCGGACCTTTGACGATGTCCAGCTCCGACCTTCGAGGCCGATGGACGCCTTCCTCCGTCACGGTGGAAGACGTGCTAAAGCTGACAGAGGCCAGGTTTTTGACCAGCGAAATCTCACATAGGCTTCCTGCTCACGGGCAGGTTATTCCTACTCCCAAGCCTGGTGAGAGCGTGGTGTTCGTGTCTCACTTCCTTCGAGGGCTAGGCTTCGCGACGGATCCCTTCGTGAGGGGGCTCATGTTTTATTATGGGCTGGAATTTCACGACTTAGCCCCGGAGTCCATCCTCCACATCTCATCGTTCATTGTCGTATGCGAAGCCTTCCTCCGTATTACTCCTCACTTCGGGTTGTGGCTTAAGACCTTTAAAGTAGAGCCGAAGATGATTAAGGGACAACACGCGGAGTGCGGAGGCGCTGTTATAAGCAAGAATGCTGACGCTCCATGGCCTGAGGGATCTTTTCAAGAGGAGTTCAGCTTATGGCAACAAGAGTGGTTTTATATCACAGCTCCCAGGAGCACCAAGTGGGTGGCGCTGCCTGCTTTTCGCTCGGGTCCCCCGCCACGACTGGCGTCATGGGTCAATAAGGGGCTGGACTGGGGGTCGGCAAAGGATGTGCCCCTGTTGCAGGACCGCGTCCGAGATCTCCTAGAAAGAGACATCAGTCTGGTCGTGGTGACGCATGTTATGTTAATTCGCCGAGTTCTGCCCTGCAAACATCGCCCCCTCCGCCTGTGGGAGTTCAACCCGGAGGGACCACGAGTTCTCCAACATTTTCTTGGCATGACACCCATGGAAATGTAAAAATTGTTCTTCGGACCACAAGTAGTGTGTCCGGATTCTACGGAGGACACAGGTCTGAGCTGCAATCGTCCGGATACTCAAGTAAGTAGCCCTATGCCCGGACACACCATCCGTTCATTTATCACAACATCACCCTTAAAAGAGTTGTCTTTGAAACAGGAGTGGGTAGCGAAGGCGAAGTTAATCAGGTGTCCGGCCCCCCTTCTCGAGACCTCGCCGGATCCCGTGTTAACCAGGATGCTGGAGATCGTGCCTTCGGAAGAAAGCGAAGGGGGGGACAAAGAAGCTCCTGCCTCCCCGAAGGAGGCTTTCTGGAAAGGAGGAATCGAAAATTCCTCTACTCAGGGGAGGAAGAGGACAGCCTCTGAAGACCCGGAGTCCATGGTCTCAAAGCGGGGGAAGAAATCTTCGCCAGAGGGTCCTATGCCGGGGGATGCCTCGGCCGTACTATGCCCTCAAGGGGATCAGCCCTCCACCAAGCCGTAAGTAGAGAGGGGAGGTTTAAAATGAGAGAAATCCTTGTTTTATTTCTGAGGAAAATAACCGAAATTTTACCTTGTAGTTCGGATCTCAACCCTTCTCAGCAGAGCTCATCTTCGGGGATCTTCTTCCGGAGATGATGGAGAGCGGAACACCTCCCCCTGCCGTACCACCTTACGAGGCGGGAGATCCTGAGGTATCGTCGCGGAGGGTTTCTTCGAATCCGGCAGGGCCAGAAGGCAGACATATGGCCCCCCAAGGCCATCTGTGTCCGGTCTTTGAAAAAGGCCATCGAACGAGTCCGGCATCGCCTGGTGCTCGGTCGGATGAACTGAAGGATCTGTTAGGGCGAGCGTCTATCTCAGAGGAACACTATACGTTGATGGGTACGGTAATTGAAAGGATTTCGTCCGCTGAAAGCGGGTTGCACGAGGCCGTCAGGAGTTTACTGACAGGTTTTGAGGTATGCGAGGTGATGTACCTTTTGATAGTTCCGCATATAAGATGCGCCCTGTGTAGATAGCAGCCCCTGAGACTCTGTGTGTTGTCGAAGACGATAGCATGCAGAGGATCATAGTCCCGGGTGTAATTTTGCCGCCTTCCTATGTAGGTGGCGAAGTGTCCGGTGGCCAGCTGGACTGATGAATTTGCCGAGCTAACGCGGCAACTTGACGTGGCAGATGCCGACATCGCGCTTGTCAACAAGCGGCTTAACGAGGCACAAGGTATGTAATTTCTCCGGAGACACCTGGTAAGAGGAGCTTGATGCCAGTATCTTACAGCATGTGCGCTTGATGCAAATGGGCCCGCTACCATGGAGAACCTTCGGGGGGAACTTGCCCGAGCCAAGGAGCAAGCCAGGAGAAGTGATGCGGCTGCTGTAAAGGCAATTGAAGAGCTGAAAGCCGAACATGCTGCTCACTGCCGAAGCAAGAAGGAAATGGCTGAAATGGCTGTGAAGTTAAAGAACGCTGCTGACCGCTACAAGCTTCTTGAAAAAGAAGATCGGGCGGAGCGGACAGACCTGGAGAAGGCCACTACAGCGGCCAAGGATGCTCGTTCTGCGATGAGAGCAATGAAGGAGGAGCTGCGTCAGGCCGGAGATATCGCGGCTGGAAAGCCCTTTATGTTGTGGATGAAGTTCGGAGATCCTAAATACGCTCCGTTGGACCGGATGTGGAGTTCGGCGGACGCATATCTGGATTTAGCTGCAAGTGCCGCTGATGCGGCCGAACATTTCCGAGATCAGAAAGATAGCGAATTGGAGAAGCTCTTCTGGTCACAATTCAACAATCGGGAGCGTCCGCTTCTGTTGACCAATCGTTTGGCCGAATGGGCCAAACTGAATAGGTTGTCCGGACTCGCCATGAAGGATGTCGTTAATCATCTGTGGCCGGAAAGGCCAAAGCCGAACAGTTATTTTAACTTGGTGCAGCAGTTCCTTGGTGCCGTGCCGCATATCAATGCGATGAAGAGGTCAGCATGCATAGAGGGTGCGCGGATGGCCCTTGCCCGTGTCAAGACATACTGGGTGGAGATGGAGGCCGCCGCTGTTGCATCCCAAGATTCGGACAGAGGCCGAATACCTGCTGAGCACTATTTTCAGGAAGTTCTGCAAGGCGCTCGTTTAATAGAGACGCAGTGCTCGAAGGATATTATGTTTGAATAACATGTATTATTGTAAAACGATATTTTGATGAATTGTAGAAGCTTTTTATACGTGTGCCTGCAAGTATTATAATGCCTCATGTGCGGCCGTTGAGGTATATGTGTATATAATCTGAAAGATGGCAGTCGTCGGCTTCAGCCCCCACGCATATAATGTGGGGGTGTTCGCAGAAGGCGCATTCTCACACTCGATCCAACGTCTTGGTCCATGAAGGAGGTGATAGCGCAGCGAACTAGGCAATCGGACTATAATGCTTTATCACTTTCACTTAGCCATAGGAGTTTGACAGGGGGGCTACTATATAGCCCCTGGTGGCGCCGCGCTCACCCGAACTCGGGGCGCGTGTGTGCCTGGCCGGGAAACAGCCCTTCGTTAATGCGGAGGAATCCCGAAGACTCTGATAGGTCATCGAGTGGTTGACCAGTCTCACGCTATATCATGACAGTCAGTTTTCGGCTTTCTCTACTGAGGTGCTCGCCTGGCTGAACCGGGGCACAATCGCAGTAGTTCTCTTGGTGCCGCCTTAGCCGATAGAGCGGAACGTAAGGCGGCAAAACACAGGAGCCGGGCAAACCCAACATTTGACCAAAGACATGATTTGGAGCTGATGCATATAAGGTCAAACTCGCGACGCCGAACACTCCTAAGGTATTTGGTCTTTATAAAAACGGGCTAAGCAGTGCCCATGATAATAAGCCCCTGGTGTCCAGGTATGTGCGAAATTCTGACGTGGCCACATGCCAAGACGCTAGCCTCCTCCTCGGTTATACTGTGAATCCGGGGGATGTGCATCAACAAGAGACAGTGAAAAAGGTTTACGCAGGGTCTTAATCTAAAGAGAATCCTTAGGACGGGTCCCTGCTGCACGTCTGCGCCTGTGTCTCCGTTGCGCCGTGTCCTGAACGAGTGTAGCACGGTGTTCATCTGTAAAAGAGAGGAACTTAGTTGATAGAAGAATAGCCGTGCGAAAAATATGTTGTACTAAGTAAACAAAGTATAATTCAAGATGGGGAAAATTGAGCCTTATTGTCGCTTATTTTACATATGCGGAGCCCCTTGTATAGGGGTGTACGGCTACAAAAACCTTTATCAATTATAAGTTTGCTCCGGACTCGCCTAGCCGTGTCCGTGGTCTTAATGACCTGTTAGATGCTTTTGTTGGTGAAGCTGTTTTAATGTGTGGCTGTCAAGGCAGCCGTATAGTCTTCTACGCACGAGGAACATTCAATGTTTCCCTTTAGTGAGATGATGCCTCGTGGGCCGGGCATCTTAAGCGTGAGAGATGCATAATGCGGTATTGCGTTAAAGCGGGCGAAAGCTTCGCGTCCCAGTAGTGCTTGATAGCCACTTGAAAATGGGGTGATGTGGAAGGTTAGCTTTTCACGGCGGAAGTTATCGGGGGAACCGAACATTACTTCTAGCAGGAGAGAACCCGTGCAATGGGCATCCGGGCCTGGCGTTACTCCTTTAAAGGAAGTATTGCTATGGCGAATTTTTGTTGGGTCCATCCCCATTTTGCGGACTGTGTCCTAATATAGCAGGTTTAGACCACTGTCGCCGTCCATCAGGAGTTGTGTAAAGTGGAATCCGTTGATTATCGGATCTAATACCAAGGCGGGCCAACCTGTGTTTCGGATACTTCCGGAGTAATCCTGATGGTCGAAGGTGATCGGTTTTAACAACCAGTGGCGAGACTCCTTTGTGATAGGCCGTATGGCGCGTATCTCTATAGGCGCCACTTTGTTTTTCCCTTTTGTCACGTGAAGTAAGTTTACTGTTTTGACTTCTTGTGGGAAATTCTTTTGTTTCCCGGTGCTCTGCTTGTGGGGTTCGTCATCGTCCTCACTTGGTGTATCGAGCCCCTTGTGTTCGGCGTTGAGTTTGCCGAATTGCTTGAAGACCCAACATTCTCTGTGGGTATGGTTTGCAGGCTTCCCGGGAGTGATGTGCATTTGTCATATTTTGTCCAAGATTTTGTTTAGGCTTGATAGCTCGTCCCTGTTATCCTTGAGGGGCAGCTTTTTCTGACCCTGCCGAGAGCTTTTGAATCCGGTGTTGACTCCCGTGCTCTTCGGGTTGTTTCCCTTATTTCGGCGTTGGTCCTTGCTGCAACGCGGTTTCCCGTTTCCGTCCCTGACTTTGGATGTACTTGGGTCGCAGGTGCTGCATCTTGCCAACCAGCTGTCCTCTCCCGCGCAAAAGCGGGTCATGAGGCTGGTTAATGCGGCCATTGTTCTTGGCTTTTCTTGGCCGAGGTGTCTGGAGAGCCATTCGTCTCGAACGCTGTGTTTGAAAGCTGCTAAGGCTTCGGCGTCCGGACAGTCGACTATCTGGTTCTTTTTAGTAAGAAATCTGTTCCAGAGTTTCCGGGCTGACACTCCGGGCTGTTGAGTTATATGACTTAAATCGTCCGCATCCGGAGGCCGGACATAGGTCCCTTGAAAATTTGCCCGAAAAGCATCCTCGAGCTCTTCCCAACTTCCAATGGTGTTTTTCGGAAGGCCTTTAAGCCAATGCCGGGCTGGCCCTTTGAGCTTGAGGGGTAAGTATTTTATGGCGTGGAGGTCGTCCCCTCTGGCCATATGGATATGGAGGATATAGTCCTCAATCCAGACTCTAGGGTCTGTCATTCCGTCGTACCCCTCTATGTTTACGGGCTTGAATCCGCTGGAAATTCATGGTCCAGCACCTCATCGGTGAAACATAGGGGGTGTGCGGCACCCCTGTATTTGGGTGTGCCGTAGTGTTCGGATGTTTGTTGTGTTGCATTGCTTACTAAAGCTTGCTTTCTTGGCCCCTAGATAGATCTGGCTGGGCCATCTATTTGATGCGAATCCTTGAGTGGGTCGCGTGCTGGCTTGTGTGCGGCCCCTCTTGCCGCTCTATATTGGCCATGGCGTCGTTTATCCGACCGGGTGGCTTCCTTATTTTTTGATTGCGGAGGTTCTAAGGCCTCCTCATCAAATTCAGGCAGGAGCTTTCGCTTCGGGTAGCTTTTTGTGTGGCGACTGTCACCGTATTTGCCTGCGGTGTTGAGTACTTTGCTCCACCTGATTCTAAGTGCATCTTCCGCAGTTTTGAGCTTCCGCTTCTGCTTTTTCAGGCTACGCGCAGTGGTGATGAGCCTTTTGTGGAGGTTCTTCTGCTCCAGGAACTTGTCCAGCGTGAGGTCGTCCGGACTGTTATCTTCGCCGGGGACGGGTTGTGCGGTTTGTTTATCCAAGTTGCCTTGTTTGGACGGTTGCTTGATGCCATATTCATCGTTCGCCGGCTCACCCTGCTCTGTGGCTGGGTCTGTATGACCGCTGTCTCTGTCGAGGCAGGGCTTGGAGCGGCGCTTACGCCGCCGCTTTGACTGCTTTTCGGAGGAACGACCCTTCGTTGCGTCCTCCCGTTTGTCCTCGTCGTTTCCTTTGGGTGTGTCCACCATGTATACATCGTAGGATGGGGTGGCTGTCCAGTGCCATGTGGGCGCTGGTTCCTGTTTTCCTCCTACATCATCGTCCATGTCGTCGATGTCTTCGGAGTCGAAGTCAAGCATGTTGGTTAAATCGTCGATAGTGGCTACGAAGTGGGTGGTGGGTGGGCGTCGAATTTCTTCGTTGTCCGCATCCCAATCCTGTTGGCCATAATCCGGCTAGGGCTCTCCTGACAAAGAGAGAGAGCTTAGTGAATTCAGAATGTCACCGAAGGGCGAGTGCTAAAAGATATATGCGGCGGTGAATTCCATAATCGGCGCCCAATCGGATTCGATTGGCAAGGGCGCGGAGGGTTCAGAGTCCGGAGCAGGGTCCGGCACCTTGGAGTCATGGGCTTCGTAGAGGATAAAGCTGGTGTTTGGCTCGATCGCCGTTGACACTGCAGCCCCCGAGGCGGTGTCTAGCCACCCACCCTCGATCAGCGCAGTTGGGTCCGAGCTAAGGGTCGGAACTGTTGCGGCCGCGGCCTCCAGGGCACTGTTCGGCGGTAGAGCTAAGTCATGCCCATCGTGACAGTGCGGTGCGCTTGGTTGTGGCTTGGATCCGTCGAAGATCAAGTCTCCGCGGATGTCAGCCGTGTAGTTCAAACTTCCAAATCTGACCTGACGGCCAAGGGCGTAGCTTTCAATCTGCTCCAGATGGCCAAGTAAATTAGCCCGCAGTGCAAAGCCGCCGAACACGAAGATCTGTCCGGGGAGAAAGGTCTCACCCTGGACCGCATCATTGTTGATGATCGGAGGAGCCATCAGGCCTAAAGGTGACGACACAGAGGAACTCTCAATGAAAGCACCAATGTTGGTGCCAAAACCGGCGGATCTCGGGTAGGGGGTCCCGAACTGTGCGTCTAGGCGGATGGTAACAGGAGACAAGGGACACAATGTTTTTACCCAGGTTCGGGCCCTCTCGATGGAGGTAAAACCCTACTCCTGCTTGATTGATATTGATGATATGGGTAGTACAAGAGTAGATCTACCACGAGATCAGAGAGGCTAAACCCTAGAAGCTAGCCTATGGTATGATTGTTGTTCGTCCTATGGACTAAAACCCTCCGGTTTATATAGACACTGGAGAGGGCTAGGGTTACACAGAGTTGGCTACAATGGGAGGTGATCTACATATCTGTATTGCCTAGCTTGCCTTCCACGCCAAGGAAAGTCCCATCCGGACACGGGATGAAGTCTTCAATCTTGTATCTTCATAGTCCAGGAGTCCGGCCAAAGGTTATAGTCTGGCTATCCGGACACCCCCTAATCCAGGACTCCCTCACCACCCGCACCTATTTTCTAGCCAACCCGAATCTCGAGGGAGAGATTCATCTTAAGGGGGTAGGTTTGTAACATCCCAAATTTTCAATTTGGAATGTTATACATAGGTCATCCATGCATATCATATTTTCTTGCATTTCCGTTCCGCAATCCTCGAAATCCTAAGCAACTCAAGGACCCCCGGAGAGAGTTGGGGATTTCCCGGTTTTCATATTTGATTTTTATCAAGTAATGAAATGAGGATTTTGATTTTTTAATTATTTTTCTCTCCGAAAAAATATATTTCACATTTAAAAATATATGAGAGGAGATAATATCACTTCTCCAAAATAATTGAAATATTGGAGGAAAAATATTAAAATCATTTATTTGATTTTATTCGATTTTATTTGGATTTTATTTGCATTAGAAAAATTGCACATTTTCAAAATTATATTTTAGGGCCAAGAAAATGTTCATCTTGTTCTAAATATTTTATTTAGACGGTAAAAATTTGTTTTGCCATTTTTAGATTTTTATTTTATTTTCTAGGATTTTATTTCTGTCGGCGAAATTGTTTTAAAAAACTCCCCGCGCCGACTGGGCCAAACCCAGCCGGGCCGCCGGCCCAAGTCGCCGCCGCCGCCTCCCCGCGCACGAGCACCGCCGCCGCCGAGCTCGGACCGGAGTCCGAGCCGGACCCCGCCTCCGCCGCGCCTTGCCCCCTCCTCCAAGTCGCCCCCCTCCTATTTATATGTGCCACCCCGCCCCCCCCCCACCACCACCACACCACCGCCGCCCCGCAGCCGCTGCCGCCGCCCGCCCCGCCGAGCCCCGCCGCCCCGCCGCCCAACCCCGCCTCGCCGGAGCCCCTCGCCGGAGGTACCGCGCCGGATCCCGAGCCGCCGGTTTTTTTTAAAACCGTTCGGCTTTTTTAGAAACCCTAGTTCGTTTTTTTAGATCGGTTCACCGGTTTTTCTCGGTTCTTCTTTTTAGCGAACGTTCGTCCGTACATTCGTTTAAACGAATGGTTTTTTCCTGTTAGTTACAGTTAATGAACGCTCATTCGTTAGTCTGTTCGTCAGTTTTCTTTTTGTCAGATTTATCTGTGATTATTTTCGATCGTGATTTCTGATCTGATCTTAGTTTCTGTTTATCTTTTCGCTCGTTAGTCGGAATCAGGCGATTCAAGCGCCTAGATCTTCGTCTCGAGACCCTCTTTCTGTTTAACCAACTTTCACAAGTTTTTGCTACTGTAAAATTTGACCTAGGTCCGGATTAGTAAACGGATCTTTTTTCTTTCGCCGTTTGAGTTTCGTTGCTCCGTTTGATTTGATTCTTTTTGCTAACCGGAGTTCTTAAGTTGAACTTTCTGGTCAAACTCTATTATTTGAGTTTTGCTTGTGCATATTTGCTTGTTGCTTATGTATGTTATTGTTTGTTTGCGATAGAACACCCGGAATGCGAAGCGTGTTACCACGAGTCTCTAGGTTTCGCGGATCGTCAGCAAGGCAAGTAACACATTGATCATACTCTTTTCATACCCAGCTTTTATGCATTAGTTCCAATCCTCAAACATTGCATGATTAGGATGTCATTAACTTGTGGGTTGGGAAGTAGTTGTTGAGGTAGAACCTATTGCCCTGTTACTATCAAACCCTTGGGAGTTACTTATGCGCGTTGCTTATTGCTATGCTATGCTCGTAGACGTGGTTTGGGTTTGACTGAAATCCATGATAGATGTGAGATTGTTAATTAATGGTTCAACTTAAGGTGGCAACTTGAATACACATCTGGGTGGATTGAGGCACCTGGGGAACCCAGTGTTGTCTGTTTTTTTTGGAAATCCCGGGGTACCCGTGTGATCTTCCTATGGACCGCCACCCAGGCTCAAAAGGGAACTGAGATAATTCATGCTAGAAACTTCTGTGTGCAGCCACAAGCTATTATGGGCTCTAGCATAGCTGAGTAAGTTACGTGAAGCTCTTGAAGAGGTAGATCAGCAGGTAGTGGGTTTTGTAGGTTTGGTATGGTCTACCTGGAGTAAAGAGTTAATGTTTCTGAAAGACTGTGTCTCAGTCATCTGTTTCTCAAACACCATGTGGTGCGAGAAATCCAACGGAGGCGATCGAGTCTTGTGGGGAAAAGTGCGCAAACCTCTGCAGAGTGTACAATCTAATCATGGTTAGCCGTGTCCCCGGTTATGGACAATCTTGAGTATCTAGTACTTGGGTTATCACATGTATCTCATCACTCTTATTTCAATTTGTTGGGTTGTTAAATACTTTAATTGGGATTGAGTTGGGGTTACCTTCTCAATGTTGTTTAACTACCATGATAGTTAAATTAAAATCTATTCCTTTGTTGTAGGGAAAAATTGGCTTTTCGCAAAAACTATAACCATAGAGCTTTCCACCAGCCAAATATGCATGTAGTGATAGCATTATTCTGTTCTTGCTCTACTGTGTTACTTTGCCAGCATATTCCATGTGCTGATCCGTTCTCGGGCTGCAATGTATTATGTTGCAGACTTTTCAGACGAGGAGTAAGGTTCGTTAGGTCGTTGCCGTGTAGCTCAGCTATGCCGTTGGAGTTGATGGACTCACTTTTCTTCCAAGCCTTCCGCTGTTATCGCATTAGATGGCCTTAAGCCATGTTATTGTAATAAGTTCTCTTTGGAGACATTCGATGTAATAAGTGTGTGATTGCTACTCTGTTATAAATCCTTCGAGTATTGTGTGTGTCAGCATTACCGATCCAGGGATGACACTGAAGCACAGAGGCTTGACCATTTGAGGTCGGGTCGCTACAGTATGTACCAGTAGCTATGTGTTTGATCTCTCTCTCTCTCTCGTGTTCTTGAGTTGTTACGATCTTGATGTATCGCGAGCTTTGCTATTATATTTGGATCCTATGATGTTTCTTCCCCCCTCTACTCTCTTGTAATGGATTGAGTTTCCCCTTTGAAGTTATCTTATCTAATTGAGTCTTTAAAGATTTGAGAACACTTGATGTATGTCTTGCCGTGCGTATCTGTGGTGACAATGGGATACCACGTGATTCACTTGATGTATGTTTTGGTGATCAACTTGCGGGTTCCGCCCATGAACCTATGCATAGGGGTTGGCACACGTTTTGGTCGTGATTCTCCGGTAGAAACTTTGGGGCACTCTTTGAGGTTCTATGTGTTGGTTGAATAGATGAATATGAGATTGTGTGATGCATATCGTATAATCATACCCACGGATACTTGAGGTGACATTGGAGTATCTAGGTGACATTAGGGTTTTGGTTGATTTGTGTCTTAAGGTGTTATTCTAGTATGAACTCTAGGGCTGTTTGTGACACTTATAGGAATAGCCCAACAGATTGATTGGAAAGAATAACTTTGAGGTGGTTTCATACCCTACCATAATCTCTTCGTTTGTTCTCCGCTATTAGTGACTTTGGAGTGACTCTTTGTTGCATGTTGAGGGATAGTTATGTGATCCAATTATGTTATTATTGTTGAGAGGACTTGCACTAGTGAAAGTATGAACCCTAGGCCTTATTTCAACGCATTGCAATACCGTTTATGCTCACTTTTATCATTCGTTACCTTGATGTTTTTATATTTTCAGATTACAAAAACTATTATCTACCATCCATATACCACTTGTATCACCATCTCTTCGAAGAACTAGTGCACCTATACAATTTACCATTGTATTGGGTGTGTTGGGGACACAAGAGACTCTTTGTTATTTGGTTGCAGGGTTGCTTGAGAGAGACCATCTTCATCCTACGCCTCCTACGGATTGATAAACCTTAGGTCATCCACTTGAGGGAAATTTGCTACTGTCCTACAAACCTCTGCACTTGGAGGCCCAACAATGTCTACAAGAAGAAGGTTGTGTGGACATTAGTCAATTGTTGGGTTGCCCGGCTCCTGTGCTTACTACCTTACGTTCCATCCTATCGGCTAAGGTAGTAAAGGGAGAACTATTGCGATTGTGTTTCCGGTTCATCTGGTCAAGCACCTTAGTAGAGAAAGCCAAAAACTGACTGTCATGATGCGTCGAGAGCTGGTCAACCACTCGATGACTTATCAGAATCTTCCGTGATTCCTTTCGTATTACACGAAGGACCATTCTTCTGGTCAACTATGTAATGCACCGTATTCGGATAACTGCGTACATACCAAGGGCTATATCATAGACCCACCGTCAAACTCCTATGGCTAAGTGAAAGTGTTATAGCTCTATAGTCTGATTGCCTAGTTCGCTGCATTGACACCTCCTTCATGGACCAAGACGTTGGGTCAAGAGTGATCAAGTGCTTTTCCAAACACCCCCGTATTATATGCGAGGGGGCCGAAGCCGACGACTGGTAAACTTTCAGATTATACAAAAAACAGCCGCACAGGAGGAACCAAAACTTTTAGGAAAAAATCATAGCCTATAATATATCATAATATTGCTTTTACAATTTTGGTACAATCACTCGAATATCATATCCTTCGAGCACTGACTCTCTATCAAGCGGGTGCCCTCTAGGACATCCTCAAAATAATTCTCTAGCGTGTGACGGTCCTTGCCCCTGGGTGGACTCTTTGCTGCAATATCAGTGGCCTTCATCTTCGCCCAGTACGTCTTGACACGGGCAAGGGCCATCTGTGCACCTTCAATGCACGTTGACCGCTTAATGGCATCGATACGCGGCACCGCATCAACAAGTCGCTGCACCAAAACAAAATAACTATTTGGAATTGGCTCAGTCGGCCATTACCGGACCACGACGTCCTTCATGGCAGATCCTGATATTTTGTGGAGCTCGGCCCACTGGGCCATCTATTCGTTCAGCAACAGCGGACGCTTTGGCATGCTGAATTGCGACTAGAAAAGCTTCTCCGTTTCATGTCCTTCTTGTGCTTGGAAAAATTGCGCCGCATCGGAGACACTCTTCGGCAAGTCCAAGAATGCGTCTGGAGAACTACACATTTGATTAAGCGGGGCATACTTCGGATCGCGAATTTAGTCTGTAATAAGAAGGGCTTACCGACCGCTATCTCCCCAGCTTGCTGGATCTCCTCCCGAGCCGCTCTAGACTCGGACCGTGCTTCTCTCGCCTCTTGTAAGGCCTTGTCGAGATTGGCCGTTTTGGCTTTGTTATCCTTCTCGAGGAATTCACATCGGATAGTGGCATCCTTTAGCTCGCGCGCCATGGTAGATGTTCTCTCCTCGCACTGGCGCTGAGCAGCTTGTTCGGCCTTTAACTCAGCAGCTGCCTTCTTGGCAACCGCATTACTCATCCTGGCTTGCTCCTTAGCCCGGACGAGCTCAGCCCGAAGGGTCTCAACCACGGCAGCACTATCTGCAGTTATGCATATCCCAGTATATAATTCTCAGTTTCGTGCTCATATTATTATACATACATATACTGACAGCCCCAAAACATACCTTGCGCCTCGTCGAGCCGCCTGTTAATAAGTGTGATGTCGTCATCCGCCACATCCAGTTTCTGCTTCAGACCTGCAACATCTGTAGCATGGGCAGTCGCCATGGATGTAACAACATGTGTTCCAATTGATTAGATTATTTCCTGGGCATATATTTTTTGATCCTCTGATCGCCTCCCTTTGGACGCCAACCAGAGTCTCAGGGGCTACTACCTATACACAGGTGCATTTTGCATGCAGAGTGCAATTGAAGATATTACATTGCATACCTCGAAGCCTCTTAGCAGGCCCGTGAAGGCTTCATTCAATCCGCTTCTCGTGGACAGAATCCTCTCAACTACCGTACCCATTAAGGTACAATGTTCCTCTAAGATGGATGCATGTTGCAACATGTCCATCAACGTATCCGGCGCCTCCCGATTCCTGGAAGCGGCTGTGTGAGTACGGACTCCCTTCAAAGGGATATGTTTACTTGACCCTAGAGTCATCTCTGGCTGTAAACCGGATAGTCTGGGGCCTTCATTGTTGGTCCCCTAAGGGGCCGCACGCCCCGGACCCTGGACTACCAAAGTATCACCTTCGGGCGTGGTATTCATTGTCCCTCACACCACTTGTTGGTCGGGAGAGATCCTCCGGGACGACACCTCGAAGTCGTCCGCCCTATTGGGAGAGAAGGTCTGTGGAGGCGTCTCGCTGTCCATCATCTCCGGAAGAAGATCCCCTGAGGAGGAGGACTGTTGAGGAAGACTGCGTGCCGGACTGCAAACATATATTTTAGATGTTACCCTTGTAACCGGGAAGGAATGGGGTATGTTTAGGACACCCTTGTTCACTTACGATTCGGCTAAGGGCTTGTCCTTATGGAGCAACTGCGCGGCAACGTCGTCTTCCGAACCCGAACCGCCTGACAGGGACATCTTCCCTCGCTTAGGAGCCTTTACCTCCAAATCTTCGGAGGCGGTCCTTTTCTTCCCATGGGGGGAAGGGATGTCAGCTTCTCCTTCTCTTTTATCTTCGGAAGAGGGAGTTCCAATCTCCCCGGACATAGTGTCTGGTGTACCTTTAAAATGGAGGCCACCTTTGGCCTTCTTGCTCTCCTCCTTGTCCTCCTTCGCCGGCACTTGATATAGCGCCGGAGCCAGCATCCTTGTTAACACAGGATTAGCTGAGTCTTCGAGAAGAGGGGCCGAACACCTAATTCTTTCTGCCTTCTTTATCCAGTGCTTACCGAGGTATCCGGATGGTTGCAGTCGAGGCCGATGTCTTCGGTGGTATCCGGCCACTATTTTCGTGTCCCGAAGAATAACTTCCACATTCCTCTGTGCGTCATGCCGAAGAAGTGCTGAAGGGTCTGTGGTCCTTCCGGATTGAACTCCCACATGCGGAGGGGCCGTCGCTGGCATGGCAGGACCCGGTGGACTAGCATTATCCGGATTACATTGATGATGTCGGTGTCCTTTTCGAGGAGGCTCCAGGTGTGGCTTTGTAGCGTCTACACTTCGTCAATTGATCCCCGGTCCAGCCCCTTATTAATCCATGATGCGAGCCATAATGGAGGGCCAGATCGGAATGCAGGTGTAGCTGCCCACTTGGTACCACGGGGTTCAGTGATGTAAAACCACTCCTGCTGCCATAGGTTGGAAGTTTCCGTGAAAGAGCCTTTTGGCCAAAGAGTATTGGTGAGCTTGTTCACCGTAGCACCACCACACTCTACTTGCTTCCCCTCGATTACCTTCGGCTTCACATTAAAGGTCTTGAGCCATAAGCCGAAGTGTGGGGGAATGCAGAGAAAGGCCTCGCACATGACAATGAACGCCGAGATGTGAAGAAAGGAGTCAGGAGCTAGATCGTGAAAATCTAGCCCGTAATAGAACATGAGTCCGCGAACGAAGGGATGGAGAGCGAACCCTAGCCCCCGGAGGAAGTGGGAGATGAATACGACCCTCACACCGGATCTGGGAGTAGGAATAACCTATCCTTTAGCAGGGAGCCTGTGGAGGATTTCCGCAGTCAGGTATCTTGCCGCCCGGAGCTTCGCGGTATCCTCCTCTGTGACACAGGAGGCCACCCACCAGCCTTGAGGGCTGGGTTCGGACATGACTGGGAGGCTCGGAGCAATTAAGTTGAAACCTGGGTGCTAGAACTCGAGGTTGGAAAGGTTGAGGAAGAGGTAGGCGTAGAGGAGAAAGACGAGTCTGTGCCCCTTTATAAAGGCAATGAATATCAAATGCCTCCTCATGGGCCTTAAAGCCTGCCTATTCCCAAGGGATCATGCCAACGGAATGGTTGGGTTACCCACGCCCGTATTGATGAGAATCCCGCAATAAGGGGGCATGATCTCTGCTTTGACAAGACGTGCCAATAAAACCGCATCTTGAAATGTGGAGTGGGAGGCTAAAAAAATGGTTCGAAGTAATGACCAGGTAGGGACGTGATGTCGCGCTACAAAAGTTGTCAGTAGATTGGACTCGTGAAATATTATACTCTCTGCGGTTGTGTGTGGTATTTTTTTTGCAGAGCCGGACACGTTTTCTGTATTCGAAGGATGCTTTGGAGTATTCAAAGAAGGAACCTGCCTTGCAATGCTGAAGACAATCTGCACGCCGGACACATCGTCATTGAAGCCTGGTTCATGGGCTACTGAGGGAGTCCTGGATTAAGGGGTCCTCGGTGTCCGGCTTGTTGGACATGGGCCGGACTGATGGGCCGTGAAGATACAAGACAGAAGACTCTCTCCCGTGTCCGGATGGGACTCTCTTTGGCATGGATGGCAAGCCTGGCGTTCGGATATGAAGATTCCTTTCTCTGTAACCGACTTTGTACAACCCTAGTCCCCTTCGGTGTCTATATAAACCGGAGGGTTTAGTCCATAGAGGCAATCACAATCATTCAGGCTAGACTTCTAGGGTTTTAGCCATTACGATCTCGTGGTAGATCAACTCTTGTAATACTCATATTCATCAAGATCAATCAAGCAGGAAGTAGGGTATTACCTCCATAGAGAGGGCCCGAACCTAGGTAAACATCATGTCCCGTGTCTCCTATTGCCATCGACCTTAGACGCACAGTTCGGGACCCCCTACCCGAGATCCGTTGGTTTTGGCACTGACAATGGGTACCTGCAGGGATGAAGATCACGGACAAGACAAGAGACATCTAAAGAATAATTTTATTTCACACATACAAGATGTCAATTCTAAGCCCTTCCATTGATCCCCACAACAAATACAGAGGGTTGCAAGGCCTATGCCTCAACCCATACCTTACAGAACTACTCACACATGGAGATCAGACCGCAAGAAGAAAATATTGAAGAACACATCTTGAAGATTGATTGGTTGCAAATATGTCTTACAATGGCTGCCTTGTGCGATGCACGATTACAAGTATGAACTATAGGTATTTGGACTATGGTGGTGATGGCGGGTATGGTGATGGAAATGATGGTGGCTAGGGTTTGAGAGAGAGGATGAAGATGGTTATGTTCTGGCTTTGCTCGAAGGTGTATTGTCAACATTTTGGTGTGGTCCCCTTTATAAATGTTGTTCAGCTGGACGAGCTGCCTTGGAATCCATGCGCCCGTATGGAACACCGTATTTTGGTCTGTGGCCGCTGGTGCGCCTCCTAGTGATTGCTTCTTTCTTCATATCCACTCATTTCCATGTTCTCACATGATTTATTCCCTTTTAGCCCATTTCCTATGGAAACACATCAAAGAGAGGATTTGTGGAATCCTTTGCATTCATTAGTCATTTGTAGCAATGTCGGTGTAAATATCTCGGTTTAAACTAAAGGTGAATGAGTGTAAAAATATCACTCAGCGGCGAGGAGCCACACTCAAGACGTTGTGTTGTTTCTCTAATGGCTGCCATAACTCCCCTTCCCTTCTCTCAATTCGTTAGCTTCAGTTTGACAGGTCGTGGAGAAAAATTGGAGTTCGTATACAAAAGTTACAGCCATTTTACCGAGATCGCTCCAACAGATTTCAGCACTGCGGAAATCATATTTCCACGGTATTGATCTATGTTCCAATTCGATCAATCTCATTGATCTCCACGTGCTGCATCTGGATTTACGTTCCACTGTCTACCCCGATGGCGGAAACCGACCAGTAGGGGTAACTCGTGTCACGACTCTGCGTCATGATCACGGAAGCAATGCTCATTCTCCCCTCTCTCTGCACCCTCACAGCAGCAGCAACGAACACAAGATCCATAGGACGAGCAGGAAAGATTCGGACGATGAACACCGGTGTCGATCATCAGCCTCATCACCTCACCTGCATGCATTCATCTATGATGGTAAGCCCTCTGTCCCCGATGGAATCGATTTATACCATCCCCACATTCGATTTATGAGGGTTTGATTTGGTAATCGATTTAGGCATATCCGGTTAGGGATTTGAGTTCGGACGATGTTGGGGATATCACTACTGGGCGTAAACCGGCCTATCTGGGCCGGGTTAACTTCGTCAGTAGTTAAGTATGTTAAAGCCCAAGAAGGCAGATGAGGGCTCGAGGCCCATAGTCGGTTCAAGGCCTGTAGCCGTAAACCGGCATTGGTATTTAACTTGTATTGTAAGTTAGGAATAAGTAGAGACCAAACCGGACACATCTATGAGCCGGTATTGGGACTCTGTGAACCGATGGGTGTCACCCGTGTATATAAGGGGATGACCCGGCGGCGGTTCAAGGACAACAGACAACAACTCGAGACATAGGCGAAGCTTGTTTGCTCCCTGGTCATCGAAACCCCATCAATTCCATCACAACTAGATGTAGGCTTTTACCTTCATCGAAGGGGCCGAACTAGTATAAACTCTCTTGCGTCCCTTTGTCCGCTTTAACCCCTTCAAGCTAACCCATCGCGATGGCTCCACGACTAAGTCCTTTCTCTAGGACATCTGCCGTGACAAAACCACGACAGTTGGCGCCCACCGTGGGGCTATCCCACGATGGTTTCAAGTTCTTGGAGGGCCGCTTTGAAGGACTCGAGGGCTACGCCGTAGGCCGGATGACTAAGAGTTGTCGCGGCAAGCTTTACATCAACAATGCAGGCCCGGGCCCCGAGGTCGGCTCAGTTGAGTACGGGTACCGGGTCCCCTTTGGTGGCATACACGTTTTCATCGGCAAGATCAGAGAACAGGGCCTTGAGCCGGATATCTGCACCGACCTCGTCGAAACGGCTCAGCATGCGCGATCTGCCCGAGTTAAACCGGCCATGAAGCGTGCCTTCGTGGGAGTCATCCATGGAGGAGTTCATGAGGATGGATCGGGATCTGGCGGCGAGACCGTCATTTACTCCGGCGATGAGTCATCAACCGGAGAAACCGAATCTCTATATTAGCTACAAGATGGCCGGATTGGGGGCTGTTCCGATGGCGACAGTATTCCGGACCCCTCTGATCTGCCCAACCGAGTTGGAATATTCATGGCCGGCACACAAGCAGCGCTTCATTCTTCGACCACTGCGGCAACAACCTCCGGTTCAGCAGCGCGATGGCTGCCGGGGCAGGAGGCCCTGTGCGCCCGCCGGCTCAAGTTCTATCAGAGCTATTTGATGCATTGGCTTTGCTTATGGCGGAAGCTAATCCGGTGGATCAGGACGTCCACAACACGGAGATTGCAAAGGTAAGGGAACAGATCACCCAGGCCAAGGCGGACTTGGCAGCTGAGGATACCAGGATGGCCGCAGAGCGGGCCGCTCTAGACGCACAAGCCTACAGGCTCATGTTGGACCAGAACGCGTCGCATGAAGTCATGAGGAGGAAGTACCGATCCCGTTTGCCTCCGGTTTTTGAGGCCAGAGACATTTTCAACACCCCGGGAGCAGGAACCAGTAATCCGCTGGAGGGAAACCGGGCGGAAGCTCCTGGGACCGGTGCGCCAGTTCAGCCTCGTCGGACGGATCCGCCTCGTCAAAACACCGTTATACCTCAGGCTGTTTCAACACCTCCGGGTCACTACTCCAACCCAATGGACAATCTCGTCGCCGCTGCTGCACGGCTGGAGGCCATTCCAATTGAAGGTGACTCACCGCAGGTGATAGAGACGCGACGGGTCAAGGAGCTTCTTAGGACAGCTTTGGACCAACAGGAAGCATACTCGTACAGCCGCGACCGTATCCACTCGACCCCTTGCCCAAGCCGGAGCTATAGCAGGCGTATGGAGGAACCGGCAGTGTCAAGTAATGAACGACATGGAGCACCCCGCGGCAACAACCCGGCGGGTGGTGCTGATAATGCTCAGGAAGTGGTGGACCGGGCCCGAGCACGCAGGGAGGCCGAGTTAGCCGCACAATATCAAGCTCGGCAGCTTACGCCGGTTCGTCCAACTATTTCGGTCAAACCCGGTGTTACTTCTAGCTCTTTGGGGGTGCCTTGCCTTGTCCCCGCTTTACGCAATGTGCGCCTGCCCAAGGATTTCAAGGGCCCGCGCAAGGTACCAAATTACACGGCGGATCAACCCCCAGAGACATGGGTGGAGAGCTATGAGATGGCCATGGAGATGTTGTATGTGGATGATGCGTCATGTGCGAAATACTTCACCATGATGCTTGAAGGAACGGCCCGCACTTGGTTAAAAGCTTACCGGCCAATTCTATCAGTTCACGGGCCCAATTACGAACCCGGTTTATCAATAATTTCAAGGATACATGTAAGCAGCCCATGTCGATAGTAGACTTAGCTGCCTGTGTCCAGGAGGAAGGAGAATCGACGACTCATTGGGTGCATCGGGTTTCACAAGTGTTGCATTCATCAGACCGCATCAACGCTGACACCGCAGTCTTAACCCTAGAAGGCAACTGCCGGTTTGGGCCCCTAAAGCTGAAGTTGGGACGGATGAAGCGCCATTGCACTGACATGGGGACCCTCATGGCTTCTTTGGTAAAGTATGCTGATTCTGATAGTACCAAGGATCCCGAATCTGATGATGACAAGGCAGGGAAGGGAAAGAGGAACAGCAACTCCAAAGGTCAGCAGCATCACTGGGCAGGCAATGGTGGTGGAGGCAAGCGTAAAGCGGATGGTAACATGGACTTTGTGGCTAATACCAACACGCAGGACAATGGCCAGCGACACAAGGGTAAACCGAAAAATCGCAGTGGGGCACCCAACCCTAACCCGGATCGCCTAAATTATCTACTGAGCCAGCCCTGTCCAAGACATGGGACGAAGGAGGTGCCAGCAAACCACCTTTGGAAGGATTGCTTCATTATGCAGGAGTTCAAGAATTCTAATGCTTTCCGGTATGATCATGGCTCCGGCGGTGGCTCAGGATCCGGGCCGGGTTACGGTGGAGGAAATTCCGGTTCAGGATTTAACGGTAATCCGGGCGGACATAACAGTCAAAATAATCAGAACAACCAGGGTGGTTACAACCAGCAACAGCAACAGTCAGGTTACCAGAGCAACCCAAAGCAATTGAATAGTGAGCAGTACCATGTCTTTACCACTAGCTTGGACAAGCGAGACCGGAAGGTTCAGAGGCGGGCAGTCAACTCTGTTGAACCGGCCGTGCCCCGTTATCTACGCTGGTCTGAATAGCCAATCATATGGAGTAGAGAGGATCACCCTCCCCAGGTTGATAATCCGGGTCAGTTGGCTCTGGTGGTGGCGTCTCAGGTGGGAGGTTACAAGTTCACCAAGGTGCTCATGGATGGAGGGAGCAGCATTAATATCTTGTACTATGAGACCTTCCGTCGTATGGGACTAACAGATAAAAATCTCAAACCGTCTAATACGGTGTTCCACGGTGTGGTACCTGGCAAGTCAGCATATCCTGTTGGTGAGATAGCTCTGGAAGTGGCCTTTGGAGATGATCATGATTCCAGGTCGCAAACATTGACGTTTGAAGTGGTGAAAACCCAAAGTCCATATCACGCCCTGTTTGGGCGACCGGCCTACGCTAAGTTTATGGCACGGCCCTATTATGTGTATTTGCAGCTCAAGATGCCGGGTCACAAGGGGACAATAACGGTTCATGGAAGCCGTAAAATTGCTTTGGAGTGCGAGGAAGGAGATGCGGCATACGCAGAGTCGGTTTGTGCCACCGAGGAGCTGAAGTATTATAAGGACAATGTTGATCCGGCGGACATGACTCCATTAAAGAAGCCAACTACGGAGCATGATCCGGCCCTGAAGTTCAAGTCGGCAGCAGAAACTAAGCTCGTTGACTTCATACCTGGCGATTCGTCCAAGCAGTTCAGCATCAGTGCCAACTTGGATCCGAAATAGGAAAGCGCGCTCATCGAGTTCATCCGTGAGAATCGGGACATTTTTGCATGGAAGCCCTCTGACATGCCAGGTGTACCGAGGCAACTCGCTGAGCACACCCTTAATGTGGATCCTAAATACAAACCGGTGAAACAGTTCCTCCACCGGTTTAACGAAGAAAGACGCAAGGCGATTGGAGAAGAGGTAGCCAGGCTCTTAGCAGCTGGCTTTATTGTTGAAGTTTTTCACCCTGAGTGGCTTGCCAATCCGGTGCTGGTCCTTAACAAAAACGGCACCTGGTGCATGTGTGTGGATTACACAGATCTTAATAAGGCTTGTCCAGCAGATCCTTTTGCCCTCCCCCGTATTGATCAAATTATTGATGCTACGGCGGGTTGTGAGCGTTTAAGTTTTTTGGATGCATATTCTGGCTATCATCAGATCAAAATGGCAGTTAAGGACCAGGAGAAGACGGCATTCATAACTCCCTTTGGAGCCTTCTGTTATGTGTCTATGCCCTTTGGGCTCAAGAGTGCCCAGGCAACTTATCAACATGTGTACAAAATTGTCTTCACAAGCAGATTGGTCGTAATGTACATGCTTACGTGGATGATATCGTGGTTAAGTCCAGGGAAAAGGAGACTCTGGTTGACGATTTGAAGGAAACCTTTGATAACCTGAGGACGTACAAGATGATGCTTAACCCGGCCAAGTGTGTCTTTGGTGTACCGGCACGCAAGTTATTGGGTTTTCTGGTGTCCAACAGGGGAATTGAGGCTAATCCGGAGAAGATCACAGCCATCACCTCCCTGGCTAAACCGAAGTGTATCAATGATGTTCAACGCCTGGCAGGCCGGATTGCCGCGTTAAGCCGGTTTATCAGCCGCTTTGGGGAGAAGGCAATCCCTTTGTATCAGATGTTGAAGAAGATGGATCAGTTCATCTGGAGTTCCGCTGCTGATGAAGCATTTGAGGACTTAAAGCGGCAATTGGCCAATCCGCCTGTGCTCGCCGCTCCTATTGACAAGGAGCCGTTACTGCTATATGTTGCTGCTAATGCTCGTGCGGTCAGCGTGGCTATTGTGGTGGAGCGAAAGGAGGCAGCTAAGGAGCGTCCGGTTCAACGTCCGGTCTATTATATCAGTGAGGTACTCATTGGGTCCAAGCAAAGGTATCCGCATTGGCAGAAGCTGGTGTACGGAGTTTTTATGGCAAGCCGGAAGCTTAAGCAATACTTCCAAGGGCACCCAATTACGGTGGTCAGTTCTGCTCCTTTGGGGGATATCATCTAGAACCGAGAAGCGACTGGCCGGATTGCCAAGTGGGCTATAGAACTTGGGCCGCACGGATTGAAGTATGTGCCTCGGACGGCGGTTAAGTCTCAAGCACTTGTTGATTTCATCAATGATTGGACGGAACTGCAGGCACCTGAAGAAAAGCCGGATCACACATATTGGACCATCCATTTTGACGGATCCAGGCAATTGGAAGGCTCGGGGGCTGGAGTCGTATTAACTTCCCCATGAGGTGATAAGTTTTGTTACGTTCTCCGCTTAATGTTCCCTTGTACTAACAATGCAGCTGAGTATGAAGCCTTGCTCCATGGTCTCCGGATGGCTAAGGAGATGAATCTAAGTCGAGTTAAGTGCTTCGGTGACTCGGACCTCGTGGCTCAACAAGTGTCTGGCACTTGGGACCCCAAGGACCCGCTCATGGCAGCATATCGTCGTGAGGTGGATATTGTTGCAGGTCACTTTAAAGGCTATCAGGTGGACCACATGGACCGACGGAAGAATGAAGCGGCGGACGCTTTAAGCCGGCTGGGCTCTCAGCGCAAACCGGTTCCGCCCAACGTTTTTCTGGATGTGTTGCACAACCCGTCGGTCAAGCTCCCTGGTGAAGCGGATTTGGCTATTCCTGATCCGGAGGCTCAATTGGTGGCAGCTCTGCATGTCATTCCGGATTGGACGCTTCCTTACCTGGCGTACATGAACCGGGGCGAGTTACCAGAGGATGAGACTCTGGCCCGACAAATAATCCAGCGGTCCAAGTCCATGACTATTGTCAATGACGAGTTGCATCATTGCAGTGTATTAGGGGCGTTTCAACGTTGTGTGTCTCCTGAAGAAGGCTGTGAAATTTTGCGTGAGATCCACGAAGGAGATTGTGGTCACCACGCCGGTTCAAAATCTTTGGTAGCTAAAGCGTTTCACCATGGCTTCTATTGGTTAACTGCCCATGCTGATGCGGAGGATCTGGTCAGACGATGTGACGGTTGCCAAGACGTGCTCATGTGCCGGCTCAAGAATTGAGAATGATTCCAATTACTTGGCCGTTTGTGACTTCGGGGCTGGATATGGTTGGGCCTTTCAAAAGGTCCAAAGATAAGAAGACTCGCCTCTTGGTGGCGATTGACAAGTTTACAAAGTGGGTGGAGGCAGAACCTGTTAGCAAGTGTGACGTAGCCACGGCGGTTCAGTTCATCAAAAAAGTGATTTTCTGATTTGGCTTTCCACACAGTATCATCACAGATAATGGTACCAATTTGTCCAAGGGTGCCATGAAGGTGTTCTGCGAACGGGAGCATATCCGGCTTGACGTTTCATCAGTGGCACACCCACAGTCCAATGGTCAAGCAGAAAGGGCTAATCAAGAGATCTTGAGAGGCATCAAGCCCCGGCTCATGGTTCCTTTGCAGAGAACGCCGGGTTGTTGGGTAGAAGAATTACCATCTGTGTTATGGAGCATCAATACCACACCCAACAGATCAACAAGATACACACCGTTCTTCATGGTTTACGGAGCGGAGGCGGTTCTCCCCAGTGATATCCGTCATGATTCACCTCGTGTGACAGCTTATGTTGAAGCGGACAACGAGACAGCACGGCAAGATGCTTTGGACCGGTTGGATGAAGAGCGTGACATAGCAGCCGCCCGATCGGCGATTTACCAACAGGATCTTCGTTGTTATCACAGTTGCCGAGTCAGAACTAGAACCTTTCAGCAAGGAGATTTGGTGCTTCGGCTCATCCAAGATCAGACTGATATGCATAAGCTATCCCCACCTCGGGAGGGGCCTTTCGTGGTCAGCAAGAATCTGCACAACGGGTCATACTATCTGATCGATATTCGAGAGCATAAAGACTCACGTACATCAGAGGAGGAGACCAACAGGCCGTGGAACATAGCTCATCTTCGGCCTTACTATACCTGAGCCATTGGCTCTACTTATGTACATATTACGATGATGTATATATTATGATTAAATATAATAAACCGGAACCTCAGCTAAAGCGGGGTATCTGTTCTTTTACATCATGTGTGGTTACACGGAGTTGTTCTAAAGTGGCCTCCGGTTTACCCCTTGAGTTAGCTTTTCAAAAGCATCATGTTATATCACTTGGGGGCTTGGTCGTGTCCGAACCAATGCAATGCCTCTTGATAGGCGAGAGCCACCAGATCACTTGGGGACTTGGTCACGTCTGAACCAGTCAGGCCTCTTGATCGGCCTAAGGCCACAGAATCACTTGGGGGCTTGGTCGAACCCGAACCATTGCCATGCCACTTGATCGGCATAAATGCCACGGTTTCATTTGGGGACCTGGCTGACTTGAACCATAGCTACACCTATCGGGAGCTTGGTCGTGTTCGACCACGGTAACGCCATCTGATCAGCTCAAATAAGCCTCTTTTTGCAAACGGTTTTGTCATTGCCTTTGCTTCACACTTTTCTTTGAAAGATATTTCTTTCTTTTTATTGCGTTTTTTAAACCGACAAAGTTTTAAGCCAGTTCAAACTGTTAATTGACGGAACACGGTCCATTTTAATCCGGAGACTATTTGCTCGGTTTGATTTTTTGTTAACATCCTATTACGGAGTAACACGGTGTTTATTATAACCCGGCATGGTTTACATGGTAAACCGGCATCATATATATACAGGAGCTGCTATCTCCTCCAATAGTGTGGGTTTATAAAACTCCGCTTCAAGATTGGCCAAGCCAACTTCACGTCCAACGATGGCAGAAAGTACTTTGGAAAGTTCATCACCCAAAGGAAGAGCAAGTTGCAGTAATTATGCACGAAGGCATATCAGCATCAAAAGTATCAGCTAGCCTATTACAAGGCAACACGGTGCCCACAATAAGATCATTGTTTTTCTCAAGGGAGAAGCAGTTTTAAACCGGCTTCCGGTTCAAGCTTGGTCACTAGCCCGGCCTGATGGTTGTGGGTCATCCCGCGACGCTTCAGCTTCAGTTTCTCTACCCAGCGGCTGGAAATCAATAGTTGTCCAGTCAATTCCCATTAATGCTTGAAAGACAGCTTCATCATGGATCAGCAACGACGGGTCAATATCGGGAGCGTAAGTGTGCTTACGGATTGGAGGGATAAGATTTTCCGCTTCATGAATTGGTGCAGCTACTCGCTTGTTTTGATTGTCATATTGGGCTTGATAATGAGACAAGTCTGCTTCTTCAGCCAATTGACAAGCTAGCGGACGCACCTCCCGGTTTATTTCTTGCAGATCCGCTTCACTAAACTCTGTCCCGTCTTCCTTCAAGCTGGGATAGCCCTGAGCCACTTCAATAGGGTCAAAATCCAGCACCCAAGCTTTTGCCCAGATTAAGGCATTTATCGCACCGGTTCGAGCAGCAGATTTCTTCAGCTCTTCAACCCGGGCAGGAAGCACCGACAGTTTCATCAGAGTGTCCTGAATCAAAGTGGGCGCGGCTTGTTGTGGGATGCAGTACAGATGATCCGTTGTGCACCAGTGTACAGTTGTTCGATCAACGTGTAGGCGGCTTTCAATTTCTTCCGCACATCTGACCCCAAGTGACCAATGCGTGTCCCTGAAATATTACCAAGGGTTAACAAACCGGTAGCTCTGTAAGACGGCAGAATCAATTCAAAAATCAAACCGGCTTACCAAAGATAGCAGCGGTCATGGCATGCATGTGCCGCTTTATGCTGGTCAGTTCATCCACCACCGGTTTTAGTGCAGCCTCGGCGTCTTCTGCTCGTTTGGTTAAAGCGGATTTTTCAGTAGCCCAATCCGCCCGCTCCTTCTTGAAATCCTTCTTAAGCTGTCCCATGACGCTTAAGGCGCTGATCAACTCCTCTTTTGCTTTTGAGGTTTCAGTCTATTGGGACTTCAGATTTTCTTGGAGATCGGCGATTTGGGTCTCTTTTGTCTTCAGCTCAGCCTGCATACAGACAGTTATATGATTCAACAAGCAGTGCAAGAATTGAAGCACCAACCACATAACAAGTTATGCACTTGGTGCTTGGGGGCTAATGCCTATTTGATCGTCATCTTTCAATTGATTACAAAGTCCCAAGCTCAATACAAGTATTCAACTTGGCACTTGGGGGCTAATGGCTATTTGTTCAAAAAAGTTCTGATGCGGAGATATTAATTACTTAAGTCCCGGTTTAACTACACTAAGTTGAACCGGCCCTTGGGGGCTACATCAGCGAATTTCGAGGCATTAAGATTTATATTAGTAAGCCCCGGTTTGAAAGAAGATTACAAACCGGCCCTTGGGGGCTAGGAGAGTCAGCAAGAATTGAAGCATACAAGCAGGAAAGAGCATATGGAAGTTACCTCATATTTATCTTTCATCATGTTAACCAGACCGGCTTCATAGTCACGACTGGTATACAGCCGGTTCAGATAGCCGGAATGGATGTCTTGGGCGTTCAGAGCAGTGTAAGTCGTCAGATCAACATTCCACTTGCCTTTGCCAAAGGCAGCAAATTCTTCCTTGGCAGTATGTTTAGACAAAGCGACAGGATTGCCTGGCTCTGTGCGACCAATGCCAGTAATGACAACCTCATCATCCTTGGCATCACTGGTTTGAACTGGGGCCGTTGGCTTATCAGTAGGCTTTGTTGGATTGGTGGATTTCTCAATCCGGATGGGGCTTGTGGGCTGGTTGACAGGACTTGAGGTATCAATAGGCCTCTCTTCAGCAATAAGATTGTCATCTCACTGCGGTGGATCATTGGGTATGTCTTCAGGAATAGCTGCTTCAAGATCTGCTGTTTTGCCCGGTTCAGGGACGGCATCCTCCTCGGCCGCTTTATCCAGGCAAGCTTTTTTGCTCGGCCTAGGCTTGGCCCTGAAAGGAATAACAAAGTCAAATACAGCATATGTTCCAAGGTGATGTACCGGACATATTAAGATAAGCATGGCTTACCCAAGCACCGTTTTGAGCGGTGGCAGCTGAGTAGCCGATGACTCGCCAGAGGATGAGTGGGAAGTAACCTGATAATCGGAGTCAGATGGATTAATAGGTTGACGAAAATAGTCCGCTTTAGGACAAGCACTGACAAGCAAATTAGAGACCTCTGAACAGCGTTTCTGAACCGGACTGTTCGATAAACCGATGGAGGTAACTACTTGGCCGCTGTGCCGGGTTGTGCGGCGAGCTTCGTGCTGTTGGGTCTTCATAAGAAATTTGGGATCCAAGTAAGCAAGAGGATGAGAAAATTTAACTTTCTGGTTTGCCTGATGGATTTTTAGTGAAGGCAAAGGTTCTGAATCAGAAGAGAGAATAATTACCTCTGCAGCATCAGCATGGCTGGCTTCGGCATCATCCTGACAAATATCACCATCAATAAGATGCATGAAAAATAAGCCAAGTGAGTCAAGCCCTACCTCAAGGTCCGGATTATCCACATCATCATCAGGGGCCGGATTAGAGGATGCAGTGGTTCTTTTCCTGTGGGTAGTCTTCTTCATAGCTTTAGTCTTTTGCCGGGTTGATCTTTCCGGTTTGTTTGGTTTTTCTGGTTTCAACTGCGGCAGTTTCTTGCTCCAAAACGGATCATTGCCCTGGTTACACAGACACTGATATTAAACAATGACCAGATATATCAATAACAGGTTCAGAAAAAAGAAAAATCAAACTCTTACAGCTGGCGGTTTGTTGGTGGCACAGAAGGGAAGCAGGGCGGTTTTAGCACAAATGTGTTCCGGTTCATTCAGCATCTTGTTCACAGCCTCTGTGATTTCTTCGTCGGTGAGCTGGATGTTAGCATGTCGCAGTGGGTCATCAACACTGCCAGTATACTCGCACATCAAACCGGAGCGCTGACTAAGGGGTAGTATGCTCCATGATATCCAACAGCGAGCGAGATCAACCCCTGTTAAACCGTTGGCCATAAAGGCTCTGAGCTTGGACAGTTGAGGAGCGTATTTGCTTCTCTCTTTGGCAGTCAACCTTTGCGGAAAGGGGTGTGTATTGCTAAGCCGCTCTGGACGAAAGCCAGGCAAAGGATTTTCACCAGCAGGGGAGGTGTCTTTGCAATAGAACTATGTTTGATTCCATTCTTTGGCGTGGCTATGCAGCTTGGCATGAGGGTATGTGACCTCTTTCCTTTTCTGAATCGCCACACCGCCCAATTCCGTATTGGAACCATCAGAAAACTCAGTACGGCGGTTTAGATGGAAACAGTCTCTGAACAACTCCACTGTGGGCTCCTCTTGAAAGAACGCCTCACAGAGCACTTGGAAGTGACACATGTTTGTAACAGAGTTGGGACCGGTGTCTTGTGGGTGGAGTTGAAAATCGGCTAAAACGTCCCAGTAAAATTTAGAACCGGGCGGCTTAAAGCCCCAGGCTAAGTGATCTACGAAAATGACGACCTCTCCTTCTTGAGGTGTGGGAGGGCATTCTTTGCCAGGATCCCTCCAATGGATGGTATCTTTGCTGCCTAAGGCGCCGATCAGGACTAAATCATCCAGTTGAGCCTCTGTGACGCGAGAAGGAACCCAGTTGCACTCATATACTTTCTTGGCCATGATGAAATCTACAAGGTAGATGATCCCGGTTCAAAAATGCATTGATTAAGGTACATTGGTATGTGCAATGTTAAACCGGAGACAGATCTATCTAAACCGGAGTTTTATGAAGCAACAACATCTAGCGGTTCAACAAGGGGACTAATGGTATATACCGGTTTGGCAATTTTTTCTACAAAGTTAAACCGCCTGGTCTAAACATTGAAGCAGATGAGTAAGTTTACAGAAATAGATTTCATAAGACTTCTCTACAGCGACGGATCTGAAGCAAGTTCAGAAAATAAGGAAAATATTCAAGGTTCAAAAAAGAACAGTACTGAATCAATGGGCAGAGATACATATAGATCTATGGTCTTGAGGCATGAAACTGAAGGCGGATGCTAAAAACTACTGCTACACAGAGTAAGGATTCACAGATGCATCTAGGAGTTATCGTATGAACATGAAACAGGCGATGAACACTAGAAGAACATGAAACCCTAGAGCAGATCTGTGTTGAAAAGAACAGAAGACTTACTGGAGATGAGAAAGACGCGGAAGGTTGCCGCGGTGCTCTGGTGCGCCCAATTGATGCAGCGGCCAAGGTTGATGCAGAGGTTGACGGTGGCGGCGGAGCTCCGAAGCTGGGCGACACGAGGAAGACGAAGCACAAGGGCACGGAGGGGAAAAAGAAATGACCCTTCGGTCCTATTTATAAGGCAAGGGACAGGAGTCAGGCGTGAAAATCAAGGGACCGTGGGTTTGGAAACGAAGATGTCACCTTAATTGTCGCAGGCCTATTAAGGTCCTTTATAACAGGTGACGTCACGCCGGTTTACAACGACCAGAGAAGATGACATCACGGCGGTTCAACAAACTACAAGAAGATATTGAAGATGAAGATTTTTGCTAAAGGATTGACATGAACATGTTCAAATCAATTTGGGGCCTAATGTTGGGGATATCACTACTGGGCGTAAACCGGCCTATCTGGGCCGGGTTAACTTCGTCAGTAGTTAAGTATGTTAAAGCCCAAGAAGGCAGATGAGGGCTCAAGGCCCATAGTCGGTTCAAGGCCTGTAGCCGTAAACCGGCATTGGTATTTAACTTGTATTGTAAGTTAGGAATAAGTAGAGACCAAACCGGACACATCTATGAGCCAGTATTGGGACTCTGTGAACCGACGGGCGTCACCAGTGTATATAAGGGGACAACCTGGCGGCGGTTCAAGGACAACATACCACAACTCGAGACATGGGTGAAGCTTGTTTGCTCCCTGGTCATCGAAACCCCATCAATTCCATCACAACTAGACGTAGGCTTTTACCTTCATCGAAGGGGCCGAACTAGTATAAACTCTCTTGCATCCCTGTGTCCTCTTTAACCCCTTCAAGCTAAACCGTCGCGATGGCTCCACGACTAAGTCCTTTCTCTAGGACATCTGCCGTGACAAAACCACGACAGACGAGATTCATTATGCTTATTACTAAGGGCGGAGTAAATAAAGCTTACATAAGTTCAAATGCATCCTAGCAAGCACTACTTCCTAGCCACGACGAGCCTCAAGACGCTTGGCGTGGTGGTAGCCTTAGGGCTTGTAATCATTGACCTCCAAGGTCACCGTATAGTTGCATATGGCTAAGGAGCCCTGACCACCATGTCCACTGCTTCAGGATTGCCAGCATCCCGAGGCTCGACCGATTCGCCATTGGCATCATCCACCATCTCCTCCTACTCCACCCCTTCAGAACGATGGTGGCTGTCATCACTACGATGGCCGACTGGTCATCGGGAGCCCTAACAGACCTATATTTTGCCCATCTAGCTCTTTGACTTAGATCGACTGACTCGACCTCATCCATCACCCACCATAGTATGTCCACTAACATAGCGCCTTTGGTTGGGTCAGGTATCAGCCTCTTCAACTCCGTCTTTATCACCTTCAATAGCACCATGTCTACCTCTTTATACATCTCGCCCACGCTCTTGAACTGAGAGAACACCTACATGGTCTATGCGAACTTGGTGTGGTCATCGAGAAAGCACCCAAGGAGGAATTCCCTCCATCCAGGGTCGTTGGGGAAGGGGTTCATGGCAGTGGGGCGGTTGTGATGCTCAGAGAGAGAGAGAGAGAGCGAGAGTTGTGGAAGAGGAGACGGTGGAAGACATGGATGGTTGGAAGAGATAGTGGAGTTTGGTGGTAGAGAAATAGGGGCTTTAGAGGGTAAAAGCGATTTAGGTGGGCGGGATATAGCACACTTGGTGTGGTAAAGCTACATGTTGAGATAATGGCTTGTAGTGGAGATGGACCTTTTAAGAATATATGATATATGATGTGTCACTCCATTGATCTCATGTTCATATATGTAGATCGGCTAGGACGCTTCTGGAAACACCTCCAAGGGCAAGGAGAGTGTGGCCGACAAGAAGGGCAAGACGGTGGTGGAGCTCGGCAGTGCCCCCAAGAGGCCAAAGAACTAAGGGCGTTTCCATGAGGACGTCCAACCCACTTCTACAAGGTCATCCTTGCATCCAAGTTGGACTGTCTATCGATGTCACTAGAGTTGACCAAGCACTTGATCACCGCCCTAGAGGAATACGTGTTGAGGATGAACACTGGTTGTGCTTGAAGGGTGACGGTCCGGACTATCAATGTCAGGCTCACCTTTGATCATGGTTGGGCCCCCTTCATCGTTGTTCACCATATTAGGATCAGGTACCTCGCCACCTTCAAACTGGTGACTCCCAACACCCTGAAGGTGATCAATCAGGTGCAAGAGGCACGAGGGGGCCTTTTTTATGGATGCCTAGGAAGTTAACTCCGCACCTTTGTGACTTTTCCATAGGATGTCCAAGACTTTTCCGCCACTGTTTATTGTTTGAGAGGCCGAAACAGGGATGCTAGTGAAGGAAATATCCTCTAGAGGCAATAATAAAGTTATTATTTATTTCCTTATATCATGATAAAAGTTTATTATTCATGCTAGAATTGTATTAACCGGAAACATAATACATGTGTGAATACATAGACAAACAGAGTGTCACTAGTATGCCTCTACTAGACTAGCTTGTTAATCAAAGATGGTTATGTTTCCTAACCATGGACAAAGAGTTGTCATTTGATTAACAGGATCACATCATTAGTTGAATGATCTGATTGACATGACCCATTCCATTAGCTTAGCACCCGATCGTTTAGTATGTTGCTATTGCTTTCTTCATGACTTATACATGTTCCTATGACTATGAGATTATGCAACTCCCGTTTGCCAGAGGAACACTTTGTGTGCTACCAAACGTCACAACGTAACTGGGTGATTATAAAGGAGCTCTACAGGTGTCTCCAAAGGTACATGTTGGGTTGGCGTATTTCGAGATTAGGATTTGTCACTCCGATTGTCGGAGAGGTATCTCTGGGCCCTCTCGGTAATGCACATCACTTAAGCCTTGCAAGCATTGCAACTAATGAGTTAGTTGCGGGATGGTGTATTACAGAAAAAGTAAAGAGACTTGCCGGTAACGAGATTGAACTAGGTATGGGATACCGACGATCGAATCTCGGGCAAATAACATACCGATGACAAAGGGAACAACGTATGTTGTTATGCGGTCTGACCGATAAAAGATCTTCGTAGAATATGTAGGAGCCAATATGAGCATCCAGGTTCCGCTATTGGTTATTGACCGGAGACGTGTCTCGGTCATGTCTACATTGTTCTCGAACCCGTAGGGTCCGCACGCTTAAGGTTACGATGACAGTTATATTATGAGTTTATACATTTTGATGTACCGAAGGTTGTTCGGAGTCCCGGATGTGATCACGGACATGACAAGAAGTCTCAAAATGGTCGAGACATAAAGATTGATATATTGGAAGCCTATGTTTGGATATCGGAAGTGTTCCGGGTGAAATCGGGATTTTACCGGAGTACCGGGAGGTTACCGGAACCCCCCGGGAGCTATATGGGCCTAAGTGGGCCTTAGTGGAAAAGAGAAGGAGCAGCCCAAGATGGGCCGCGCGCCCCTCCCCTCCCTTGGTCCGAATAGGACAAGGAGAGGGGGCCGGCCCCCCTCTCTCTTTTCCCCCCTCCGCGAATCCTATTCCAACTAGGATTGGGGGGGAATCCTACTCCTAGAGGCAGTAGGACTCCTCCTGGCGCGCCTCTCCTAGGCCGGCCGCACCCCCCCCCCTTGTGCCTTTATATACGGAGGCAGGGGCACCCCAGAGAAACACAAGTTGATCCACGTGATCATATTCTTAGCCGTGTGTGGTGCCCCCTTCCACCATAGTCCTCGATAATATTGTAGCGGTGCTTACGCGAAGCCCTGCTGCAGTAGTACATCAAGATCGTCACCACGCCGTCGTGATGACGGAACTCTTCCCCGACACTTTGCTGGATCGGAGTCCGGGGATCGTCATCGAGCTGAACGTGTGCTAGAACTCGGAGGTGCCGTAGTTTCGGTGCTTGATCGGTCGGGCCGTGGAGACGTACGACTACATCAACCAAACGCTTCCGTTGTCGATCTACAAGGGTACGTAGATCATACTCTCCCCTCTCGTTGCTATGCATCACCATGATCTTGCGTGTGTGTAGGAATTTTTTTGAAATTACTACGAAACCCAACAGCTAGACCCCCCGAACCCTACCCAATCCCGTGCCTCCACCCGTGAGACAGCCGGGGAAGGCATCCAGATACCCACCGCAGGCTTCCCCTCGCCTCCTCCTCCCCTTCCCTCGCCGCCGCCAGGGGATGGGTGAAGCCCGAACAGCGCCGGTGCCGGCGGGGCTCAATTCCTCCGGCACGGGGCAGTGATGACCCACATGTATAGGGGATCTATCATAGTCCTTTCGATAAGTAAGAGTGTCGAATCCAACGAGGAGTAGAAGGAAATGATAAGCGGTTTTCAGCAAGGTATTCTCTGCAAGTACTGAAATAAGTGGTAACAGATAGTTTTGTGATGAGATAATTTGTAACGAGCAACAAGTAACAAAAGTAAATAAAGTGCAGCAAGGTGGCCCAATCCTTTTTGTAGCAAAGGACAAGCCTGGACAAACTCTTATATAAGGAAAAGCGCTCCCGAGGACACATGGGAATATCGTCAAGCTAGTTTTCATCACGCTCATATGATTCGCGTTCGGTACTTTGATAATTTGGTATGTGGGTGGACCGGTGCTTGGGTGCTGTTCTTACTTGAACAAGCATCCCACTTATGATTAACCTCTATTGCAAGCATCCGCAACTACAACAAAAGTATTAAGGTAAACCTAACCATAGCATGAAACATATCGATCCAAATCAGCCCCTTACAAAGCAACGCATAAACTAGGGTTTAAGCTTCTGTCACTCTAGCAACCCATCATCTACTTATTACTTCCCAATGCCTTCCTCTAGGCCCAAATAATGGTGAAGTGTTATGTAGTCGACGTTCACATAACACCACTAGAGGCTAGACAGCATACATCTCATCAAAATATCGAACGAATACCAAATTCACATGACTACTAATAGCAAGACTTCTCCCTTGTCCTCAGGAACAAACGTAACTACTCACAAAGCATATTCATATTCATAATCAGAGGGGTAATAATATGCATAAAGGATTTGAACATATAATCTTCCACCAATTAAACCAACTAGCATCAACTACAAGGAGTAATTAACACCACTAGCAACCTACTAGCACCAATCCCGGACTTGGAGACAAGAATTGGATACAAGAGATGAACTAGGGTTTTGAGATGAGATGGTGCTGATGAAGATGTTGATGGAGATTGCCCTCTCCCGATGATAGGAGCGTTGGTGATGACGATGGCGATGATTTCCCCCTCCGGGAGGGAAGTTTCCCCGGCAGAACAGCTATGTCGGAGCCCTAGATTGGTTCCGCCAAGGTTCCGCCTCATGGCGGCGGAGTTTTGTCCCGAAAGGTTGCTTCTGGTTTTTTCCTCGACGAAAGACTTCATATAGCAGAAGATGGTCATCCGAGAGCCACTAGGGGGCCCACGAGGTAGGGGGCACACCCTAGGGGGGGCGCCCCCCACCCTTGTGGAAAGGGTGTGGGCCCCCTGGTCTTCATCTTTGGCGAGGATTTTTCATTATTTATTATAAGGTATTCCGTGGAGTTTCAGGACTTTTGGAGTTGTGCAGAATAGGTCTCTAATATTTGCTCCTTTTCCAGCCCAGAATTCCAGCTGCCGGCATTCTCCCTCCTTATGTAAACCTTGTAAAATAAGAGAGAATAGCCATAAGTATTGTGACATAATGTGAAATAATAGCCCATAATGCAATAAATATCGATATAAAAGCATGATGCAAAATGGACGTATCATCTCCCCCAAGCTTAGACCTCGCTTGTCCTCAAGCAAAAGCCGGTAACAATAAATATGTCCCCGTGTTTAGAGGTAGAGGCGTCGATAAAAATAAAATACGGACATGAGGGCATCATGATTATTCTCATAACAGCAACATACATAGATATTGTCATATGATTACTTATGTTCAAGTGATGATCTATTCACAATGCAAAAGTATGAATCAGAAACTTATTGAGAACCAACAAACTATAACCTCAGTCATTGAAGCAATTGCAATTTATGATAACATGAGAAAGAGTCTATGTCAGAGCTAAAAAGCAAGTTCACATACTCAACTATCATCTAGTCCTTCATAATTGCTAACACTCGTGCAATACTTGTGGTTACCGAGTTTTAATCGGACATAGAGAAAGATAGGGGCTTATAGTTTTGCCCCACAACCTTTTACCTCAAGGGTAATGTCAACAATAATAACTCATGCCCCCCTACATCCAATTAGATATATATATCAGGTTCTTTCCAACATGCCGGGCTTGCCAAAGGATAAAATGAAAAAGGGAGAGGTGAAGATCACCATGACACTTGCAGAAGGTAGAAGATAATAATAAAAGATAGGCCCTTCGCAGAGGGAAGCAGAGGTTGCCATGCGCTTTTATGGTTGGATGCGCAAAATCTTAATGCGAAAGAACGTCACTTTATATTGCCCCTTGTGATATGAACCTTTATTATGCAGTCCGTCGCTTTTATTACTTCCACATCACAAGATCGTATAAAGCTTATTTCTCCCACACTAATCATACATATTTAGAGCAATTTTTATTTCTTTGCACCGATGATAACTTACTTGAAGGATCTTACTCAATCCATAGGTAGATATGGTGGACTCTCATGGCAAAACTGGTTTAAGGGTATTTGGTAGCACAAGTAGTATCTCTACTTGGTGCTGAGAATTTGGCTAGCATGAGGGGGAAAGGCAAGCTCAACATGTTGGATGATCCATGACAACATACTTTATCTCAGATATAAGAAAACATAACCCATTACGTTGTCTTCCTTGTCCAACATCAACTCTTTAGCATGTCATATTTTGATGAGTTCTCCCAATCATAAAAGATGTCAATAATAGTATATTTATATGTGAAACCTCTCTTTCCTTATTACTTCCTATTAATTGCAATGATGACCAAAGCTATGTCTGCCAACTCCCAACAACTTTTAATCATCACACTCTTTCTATGTGAAGCCATTACTATCAATAAGATCAATATGAACTTTTGTTTCTTCTTATTCTTTTTCTCTTTTCTTTTATTCACCCAAGATCATAGCAAGAAAATCAAGCCCTTGACTCAACACTAATCTTTATTATATAGCTCACGGACTCAATTACATAGAGAGATCATAAAGCAAAACTTAAAACTAGATCATGCCATAAACCTTATTCTACTAGATCAAAATACTACTAATAGGATCGAACTAAGGAAAACGGTAAAGATAAGAGTTGTGATTGTGATACGATACCGGGGCACCTCCCCCAATCTTGGCAGTTGCCAAGGGGAGTGCCCATACCCATGTGATTATATCTCCTTGGTTGGTGAAGAAGGTGGAGGTGTTGTTGATGATGCGGGCTTGTCATCCATCTTCCAAGGCATAGGTTCACCATCATAGAAGGAGGATCGAGTCTCCGGAATCCTCGAATCTGCAGCCAAACTCATTCTTTTGAATCTATATTCATACTCACAGTTTTGGTTTCGCATGTCATAGATTTGGGCTTGGAGGTGCTCGATCTTCTCATGTAGCTTGAAGATGGCCTCCTCGGTGTTCTTGGCATCCGGCTTATAGTTGTTAGTGAACTCCGCGAGCATCGTGTGGCTAGCGTTGATTCCACGCTCCACCATCCCCTGGCACTTGAAAACTTTTTGCTCCATTACTTCGAGCCTCGTCTCCACGCTTCCGGTTCCCTTTGGTCCCTCAGCATCGCGGATGTGCAGCAACCCATCACGCATCTCAATGGTTTGAGGGTGTCGCAGCACCTCCGCGAGGTAAGGGTTGATGACCTTCTCGAAGAACTTGTCCTTGGAAGCACTTGGGGACGTCATGATAATCTAGATATGTCAGAAAAACAGCTCGAAACAAGAACAGCGAATATTTGCGTGATACGGGAGTCAAAACCTTCAGGAGAATATATAGTGAATTTTTACCGACCAAAATACGTATCGTGCAAGAAAACGGAGTCCGGAAGGCACACGAGGTGCTCACGAGGTAGGGGTGCGCGCCCAAGGGGGTAGGGCGCGCCCTCCACCCTCGTGGGGCCCTCGTGTCCTTCCCGGACTGCTACTTAATTTTCTATTTTTCTAAATATTCCAAAACGAAGAAATATTGCCTTAAAATTGTTTTGGAATCGGTTTACTTACCGTACCACATACCTATTCCTTTTCGGGGTCTGAAACGTTCTAGAAAGTGTCCCTTATGTATTCCTCCGGGGTTACGGTTTCAATAATATTGGTTTCAATATTTATGGGATTACCTGAGATATAATGTTTAATTCTCTGACGTTTACCACCTTCGGATTTGTGCCTTTGAAGTTGTTGATTTTTATGGCACCCGAACAATAGACCTCCTCGATAACATAGGGGCCTTCCCATTTAGAGAGAAGTTTTCCTGCAAAAAATCTTAAACGAGAGTTGTATAGCAATACATAATCACCTACATTAAACTCACGCTATTGTATCCTTTTGTCATGCCATCTTATAACCTTTTCTTTAAACAACTTGGCATTTTCATAAGCTTGGGTTCTCCATTCATCAAGTGAGCTAATATCAAATGACCTCTTTTCACCGGCAAGTTTGAAATCATAGTTGAGCTCTTTAATAGCCCAATATGCCTTATGTTCTAGTTTGAGAGGTAAGTGACATGCTTTTCCATCTACCATTTTATACGGAGACATACCCATAGGATTTTTATATGCAGTTCTATAGGCCCATAATGCATCATCAAGTTTCTTGGACCAATTCTTTCTAGACCTATTGACAGTCTTTTGCAAAATTAATTTGAGTTCTCTATTACTCAATTTTACTTGACCACTAGACTGTGGGAGATACGAAGATGCAATTCTATGATTGACGTCATATTTAGCAAGCATTTTATGGAAAGCACCATGAATAAAATGTGAACCACCATCAGTCATTAAATATCTAGGGACTCCAAACCTTGGAAAAATAACTTCTTTAAGCATTTTAATAGAAGTGTTATGATCAGCACTACCAGTTGGAATAGCTTCTACCCACTTAGTAACGTAATCAACATCAACTACAATATGTGTATATCCATTAGAGGCAGGAAAAGGTCCCATATAATCAAAGCCCCAAACATCAAACGGTTCAATAACAAGTGAATATTTCATAGGCATTTCTTGACGTCTACTAATATTACCAATTCTTTGACATTCATCACAAGATAGGACAAACTTACGGGCATCCTTGAAGAGAGTAGGCCAATAAAAACCGGATTGCAATACCTTATGTGCAGTTCTATCTCCCACGTGGTGTCCTCCATAAGTTTCGGAGTGGCACTTGCGTAGGATCTATTCCTGTTCATGCTCAGGTACACAACGTCTAATAACACCATCTACTCCTTCTTTATAAAGATGTGGGTCATCCCAAAAGTAATGTCTCAAATCATAGAAGAACTTTTTCTTTTGTTGGTATGTGAAGCTAGGTGGTATAAATTTAGCAACTATGTAATTAGCATAATCAGCATACCAAGGGGTACTACGAGAAGTACTTATGACATTTAATTGTTCATCAGGAAAGCTATCATCAATAGGTAGTGGGTCATCAAGAACATTCTCTAACCTAGATAAGTTGTCTGCAACAGGGTTCTCAGCTCATTTTCTATCAACAATATGCAAATCAAATTCTTGTAGCAAGAGAACCCATCTAATAAGTCTAGGTTTAGCATCTTTCTTCTCCATAAGATATTTAATAGCAGCATGATCAGTGTGGATAGTTACTTTAGAATCAACAATATAAGGTCTGAACTTATCATAAGCAAATACAACTGCTAAAAGTTCTTTTTCAGTAGTAGCATAATTTCTTTGAGAATTCTCTAGAGTCTTACTAGCATAATGGATAGGATTTAATTTCTTATCAACTCTTTGCCCTAGAACACCACCTATAGCATAATCGCTAGCATCACACATAATTTCAAAGGGTAAATTCCAACCAGGTGGCTGAACAACAGCTGCAGAGACTAATGCTTTCTTAAGTATTTCGAATGCTTCTACACAATCATCATCAAAGACAAATGGTATATATTTTTGTAATAAATTAGTCGGAGGCCGAGAAATTTTTGAGAAGTCCTTAATGAACCTCCTATAAAATCCGGCGTGACCAAGGAAACTTCTTATACCTTTGATGTCCTTGGGACATGTCATCTTTTCAATAGCATCAACCTTGGCTTTATCAACTTCAATACCTCTTTCAGAAACTTTATGCCCCAAGACAATACCCTCATTAACCATAAAGTGGCACTTTTCCCAATTCAAGACAAGATTAGTTTCTTCACATCTCTGCAAAACTCGATCAAGATTTCTCAAGCAATCATCAAAAGAAGATCCATAGACGGAAAAGTCATCCATGAAAACCTCACAAATCTTTTCACAAAAGTCAGAGAATATAGCCATCATGCATCTTTGAAAGGTAGCAGGTGCATTACATAAACCAAAAGGCATACGTCTATAAGCAAAAGTACCAAAAGGGCATGTAAAAGTAGTCTTTGATTGATCTTTAGCCGACACAGGTATTTGAGAGAAACCAGAATAACCATCTAGAAAGCAGTAATGTGTATGTTTGCATAATCTTTCTAGAATTTGATCGATAAAAGGTAAGGGGTAATGATCTTTCTTAGTAGCCTTATTTAATTTGTGGAAATCAATTACCATCCTATAACCTGTAATAATTCTTTGTGGAATCAATTCATCTTTATCATTAGGAACAACAGTAATACCTCCCTTCTTAGGGACACAATGAACAAGACTTACCCACTGACTATCAGCAACGGGATAAATTATACCTGCCTCCAGAAGCTTTAGTATTTATTTTCTTACCACTTCTTTCATTTTAGGATTCAGACGTCGTTGAGGATCACGAACTGGTTTGGCATCTGCTTCCAAATTTATTTTATGTTAACATAGAGTGGGACTAATGCCCTTAAGATCATCAAGAGTATATCCAATAGCAGCACGGTGCTTCTTCAGAGTTTTCAATAATCTTTCTTCTTCATGCTCTGAAAGTCTAGCACTAATAATAACAGGATATATCTTCTTTTCATCAAGATAAGCATATTTAAGATTATCAGGCAACGGTTTAAGCTCAAACACGGGTTCACCCTTAGGTGGAGGGGGATCCCCTAGGATTTCAATAGGCAAATTGTGTTTCAGAATAGGTTCCTGTTTAAAGAATACTTCATCTATTTCCCTTCTTTCATTCATAAACATATCATTCTCATGGTCTAGCAAATATTGTTCTAAAGGATCGCTAGGAGGTACAGCAATAGAAGCAAGACCAATAATTGCATCCTTACTAGGAAATTATTCTTCACGGTGTTGTTTACTAAATTTATAGAAATTAAACTCATGAGTCATATCATCTAAGCCGACAGTAACAACATCCCTTGTGCAATCTATGGTAGCATTAACAGTATTTAAGAAGGGTCTACCAAATATAATGGGACAAAAGCTATCTTGTGGGGAACCAAGAACAAGAAAATCAGCATGATATTTAGTTTTCCCACACAAGACTTCAACATCTCTAACAATTCCCATTGGTGAAATAGTATCTCTATTAGCAAGTTTAATAGTAACATCAATTTCTTCTAACTCAACAGGTGCAATGTCATGCATAATTTCTTTGTATAAGTCAATAGGTATTGCACTAGCACTAGCACCCATATCACATAAGCCATGATAACAATGATCTCATATTTTAACAGAAATAACAGGCATGCCTACCACAGGTCTATTTTTATCATTAGCACAAGGTTTAGCAATTCTAGCAGTTTCACCGCAGAACTGAATAACATGCCCATCAATATTATCAGACAAGAGATCTTTAACAATAGCGATATTAGGTTCAACTTTAACTTGCTCAGGAGGTTTATATGTTTTAATATTGCTTTTATGAACCACGGTTGAAGCTTTAGCATGATCCTTTATCCTAACAGGGAAAGGTGGTTTCTCAACATAACAAGTAGGAACAATAGGATCATTATAAGTGACAGACTTTTCTTCAACTTTAATAGGTGCAGCTACTTTTACTTCTATTGGAGGATGATATTTAAACCACTTCTCCTTAGGGAGATCAACATAAGTAGCAAAAGATTCACAGAAAGAAGCTACTATCTCAGAATCAAGTCCATATTTAGTGCTAAACTTACGGAAAGTATCGATATCCATAAAAGATTTAACACAATCAAACTTAGGTTTCATACCTGACTCCTTACCTTTGTCGAGATCCCAATCTTCAGAGTTGCCTTTAATTCTATCCAATAAATCCCATCTAAATCCAATAGTCTTCATCATAAAAGAGCCAGCACAAGAAGTATCGAGCATGGTGCGATTATTTTCAGAAAGCCGGGCATAAAATTTTTGAAGGATTGTTTCTCTTGGGAGCTCATGATTGGGGCATGAATATAACATTGATTTAAGCCTCCCCCAAGCTTGAGCGATGCTTTCTCCTTCGCGAGGCCAAAAATTATATATATAATTGCGGTCACGATGAACAAGATGCATAGGGTAATACTTTTGATGAAATTCCAATTTCAATCTTCTATAGTTCCATGATCTCGTATCATCACATAGCCTATACCATGTCAATGTGTCTCCCTTCAAAGATAAAGGGAAGACCTTCTTCTTAGCAACATCGTCGGGTATACCTGCAAGCTTAAATAATCCACAAACTTCATCCACATATATTAGGTGTTCATCAGGATGCTTTGTTCCATCTCCTGTAAAAGGATTAGCTAGCAGTTTTTCTATCATACCCGAAGGATACTCATAAGGAATTTTATTTTCAATTGGTTCAGTAGATTGAGGAGCAACTCTTTGCTCTACTGGTCGGGGTGAAGATACCCTGAACAAGCCCCTCAGAGGATTACTTTCCATAGTAACAAGTGACAGTAAATTTCAGCACACTCTATAAATTTTTCCTTACCAAATTCCACCTACCAAAGGCGCTTCACTCCCCGGCAACGGCGCCAGAAAAGAGTCTTTATGACCCACAAGTATAGGGGATCTATCGTAGTCCTTTCGATAAGTAAGAGTGTCAAATCCAACGAGGAGCAGAAGGAAATGATAAGCGGTTTTCAGCAAGGTATTCTCTGCAAGTACTGAAATAAGTGGTAACAGATAGTTTTGTGATGAGATAATTTGTAACGAGAAACAAGTAACAAAAGTAAATTAAGTGCAGCAAGGTGGCCCAATCCTTTTTGTAGAAAAGGACAAGCCTGGACAAACTCTTATATAAGGAAAAGTGCTCCTGAGGACACGTGGGAATATCGTCAAGCTAGTTTTCATCACGCTCATATGATTCGTGTTCGGTACTTTGATAATTTGGTATGTGGGTGGACCGGTGCGTGGGTGTTGTTCTTACTTGAACAAGCATCTCACTTATGATTAACCTCTATTGCAAGCATCCACAACTACAACAAAAGTATTAAGGTAAACCTAACCATAGCATGAAACATATGGATCCAAATCAGCCCCTTACAAAGCAACGCATAAAGTAGGGTTTAAGCTTTTGTCACTCTAGCAACCCAGCATCTACTTATTACTTCCCAATGCCTTCCTCTAGGCCCAAATAATGGTGAAGTGTTATGTAGTCGACGTTCACATAACACCACTAGAGGCTAGACAACATACATCTCATCAAAATATCGAACGAATACCAAATTCACATGACTACTAATAGCAAGACTTCTCCCTTGTCCTCGGGAACAAACGTAACTACTCACAAAGCATATTCATATTCATAATCAGAGGGGTAATAATATGCATAAAGGATCTGAACATATAATCTTCCACCAATTAAACCAACTAGCATCAACTACAAGGAGTAATTAACACTACTAGCAACCTACTAGCACCAATCCCGGACTTGGAGACAAGAATTGGATACAAGAGATGAACTAGGGTTTTGAGATGAGATGGTGCTGATGAAGATGTTGATGGAGATTGCCCTCTCCCGATGACAGGAGCGTTGGTGATGACGATGGCGATGATTTCCCCCTCCGGGAGGGAAGTTTCCCTGGCAGAACAGCTCTGCCGGAGCCCTAGATTGGTTCCGCCAAGGTTCCGCCTCGTGGCGGCGGAGTTTCATCCAGAAAGGTTGCTTCTGGTTTTTTCCTCGATGAAAGACTTCATATTGCAGAAGATGGTCATCCGAGAGCCACCAGGGGGCCCACGAGGTAGGGGGCGCGCCCTAGGGGGGGCGCCCCCCACCCTCGTGGAAAGGGTGTGGGCCCCCTAGTCTTCATCTTTGGCAAGGATTTTTCATTATTTATTATAAGGTATTCCGTGGAGTTTCAGGACTTTTGGAGTTGTGTAGAATAGGTCTCTAATATTTGCTCCTTTTCCAGCCCAGAATTCCAGCTGTCGGCATTTTCCCTCCTTATGTAAACCTTGTAAAATAAGAGAGAATAGCCATAAGTATTGTGACATAATGTGAAATAACAGCCCATAATGCAATAAATATCGATATAAAAGCATGACGCAAAATGGACGTATCAGGCAGCGCAGGCCTCCCAGTCGAGTGTGGGCGTGGGGCACCGCGACATGGTGGCGCGTAGTCTCCTTGCGGGCGTGGACGGCTGCGAGCAGTGGTGTGCGCCTCGAAGCGATGGTCGATTCTGGCCGGCAGGCAGTGCTGGCTGGTGGCCTCTACTTCCCTTTCGGTGGCTATGAACGCGGGCGGTGGTGGTGCTCTACCTCGCATGTGAGCTCGTCCTGGGCGGCACCTGGGCAGGGTGGCGGAGCGCGCATGGAGTGGCTGTGGTGGCGCGGCAACCAGGTTTGTTCAGGTGGCATGGGGCGGCGGTGTCGGCCCCCTTCTCCTGGATATATTCGGACGGTACGTGGGGATGGGCGGGCGCCGGTGGTGCCGGCCACATGCGTTTCGAGGATGGACTAGATCTAGGGTTCGTTCTCGGGCGGGTCGAATCGGGGTCCGGGGCGGATCGAGGTTGGGAGTGGCTTGGGATGTGCCCGCAGGGGTGCCCAGGTACAGTGCTCGATGGTGGTAGTCGTGTTACGGTGCGTCGGTGCATGGATTGGCGCCGGTGACCACGGACATGGCGTCATGTGAGCTCGCCTGGCCATGGGCGCTCGGCAGTCTCGCCGGCGATAGTCTTAGAGTCATGTCCCCCAGTCCACAGGGTATTCGCAAGGGACACAGGTGTGGGCGCCTCCTATGGTGGAGGCGCCTACCCAGACTCGGGGACTGATGCCGGGCTAGGAGTTGATGGACTGGCATCGCTCTTCCTACCGTGGTTGTGCGGTGTGAGGTGCGCGACCGACGATATCTCGCGATAGGGATGCCGGGGCGGCGTCCCCGGATGGCGGTTCGCATGCTTGCTCTTCGACGGACAACATTGAGATGATGGTGGCTCCCTTCCCGGGTTGTGGGTACAATGGGAGGTGGTGCGGTGGGTAGCCCGGACGTGCTCTCTCCCCGGAGGGTGACGTCCTGATCCGGATATGGGGAGTGACACGGTTGAGTTGGCGAGTGATACGTCTCCAACGTATCTATAATTTATAAAGTATTCATGCCATGATTATAACAATTTTATATGGTTTTGCTATTATTTGAATGGAACTAACCTGGATTAACATTGTTTTCAGCAGAACCACTGTAGTGTTGTTTTTGTGCACAAATAAAAGTTCTCGGAATGGGCTGAAACTTTTTGACGATTTTTTGGAACAAAAGAGACCCTTGAAGCTTCGTGGGAGGACCAGAAGATCCACGAGGCGGCCATAAGGCACATGGGCGCGTCTAGGGGGGTGATGATGCCCAAGTGCCTTGTGGGCCCCTTGTAACTCCTTTTCGCGTGATTCCAACGCTGAAAATTCCTATGAATAAAGAAACCCCCATAAATAAACCTAAAACTTCGAGTCCGCCGACACAAGCCTCTGTACCAAAGAGATCCCATCTTGAGCCCTATTCTGGCACCCTGCTGGAGGGGGAAATCATCACCGAAGGCCATCTTCATCATCCCGGCGGTCTCCATGATGAGGATGGAGTAGTTCACCCTCGGGGCTGAGGGTATCTACTAGTAGCTATGTGTTTGACCTCTCTCTCTCTATCTATCTATCTATCTATCTATCTCTCTCTCTCTCGTCTCGTGTTCTTGATTTATCACAATCTTGATGTACCGCGAGCTTTGTTAATATAGTTGGATCATATGGTGTCTTTCCCCTCTCTATCTTGTTGTGATGAATTGAGTCTTTTCCTTTGAGGTTTCACTATTATCGGATTGAATATTTTGGATTTGAGAACACTTGATGTATGCCTTGCATGTGGACACCCGTGGTGATTGTGGGGCGTTCTATTGATTCACTTGATATATGTTTTGGCAATCAACTTGCGAATTCCCGTGGTGACATTGGGGTAATCTAGGCATAGGGTTGATGCACATTTTCGTCCTACTTTCTCTGGTAGAAACTTTGGGGACCCTTTGAAGTTCTTTGTTTTGGATTGAATATTATGAATCTGAAGTTGTTTGATGCATATAGAATAATCAACTTTCGAATACTTGTGGTGACATTGGAGTATCTAGGTAACATTAGAGTTGGTTGATGTGTATCATATGGTGTTATTTTAGTATGAACTCTAGGGTTGTTTGTGACACTTAGAGGGATGGCTCAATAGATTGATTGGAAAAGATAACTTTGAGGTGGTTTCGTACCCTACAACAATTTTATCTTATGTTCTCCGCTAGATAAGAGCTTTGGAGTGATTCTTTGTCACACGTTGAGGGATTGTTATATGATTCAGTTATGCTAGCACTGTTGAGAGATTGCACTAGTGAAAGTATGATCCTAGGCCTTGTTTCCAAGCATTGCAATATTGTTTGTGTTCCATTTTATCACTTGCTACCTTGCTGTTTTTAAATTTTCAAATTACAAAAATCCATATCTACTATCCATACTACACTTGTATCACCATCTCTTTGCCGAACTAGTGCACCTATACAATTTATCATTATATTTGGTGTGTTGGAGACACGAGAGATTTCTTGTCTTTGATTGTAGGGTTGTTTAAGAGAGACCATCTTCATTCTACGCCTCCCACGGATTGATAAACCTTAGTTCATCCACTTGAGAGAAATTTGTTGTTGTCCTACAAAACTCTGCTCTTGGAGGCCCAACACGAGTCTACAAGAATAAGTTGTATGGTAGACATCACCGAGCGAAAGCTCCGTGCCTTGGCGCTAATGATGGCGACACCCGTGGGTGCCGTGTTCTTCCTGAAGATGTCGTTGTGGTTCTTCTCTTCTCGGCGCTCTACGTCGTTTTCCCTCTTGAGGGCGTTGCCTTGGAGCCTAGGTGTGCCAGGTTGTAGCGTGGGTATATTTAGCTCGCCCGGTGCGTGTTGTCGGTAGCGTAGTCGTGTGCGTTCTACATGTGCTGGGTACCTTAGGATCGGCTTGTAAGTGGGCTGCCTCACCATTGTGTATCGTTCAGCCGTGTACGCTGTTCGGTTATTGCCTTAGTCCATTACTCCCTCACTAGGGGTGCCAGGTTGATGTTTAGCTCGACCGGTGCGTGTTGTCGGTAGCGTAGTTGCGTGTGTTCTACGTGTGATGGGTACCTCTGGATCGGCTTTGTAAGTGGGCTGCTTCACCATTGTGTATAGTTCTATTTGGTTCTTGCTTTATTTATAAAGCGGGGCGAAAGCCTATTTCGAGACTGTTTATCATTTAACTGCTTCTGAGTGTGCGTTAAGACTCTGCTTTATCGTTTATGATGTGCATGTGAGTGTGCTGGTAACCGCATCATTCTAACAAGAGGTTACCAGACGACATGTGTTGCATGTAATCAAACACCCCACTTTGCATCTGTGTAAAACAAGATAAGGCCAAAGCTGCTGGCCATATTCGCGGCATTGTCCCTCACCTGGTAGGAGGGGGGGTCTCCCTCTTGCAATATGCAGACGATACCATAATAATGGTGGAGGGCACTGCGCGAGACATTGCCAATCTGAAGTTCCTCCTCTTGTGCTTCCAACAGATGTCGGGGCTCACAATCAACTTCGATAAGAGCGAAGTGATGATTCTTGGGTACCCCCCGGCGGAGGCCCAGGATATAGCTGACTGGCTGAATTACCGGTTGGGTACTTTCCCCACGACCTACTTGGGGATACCCATTAGTGACTCATGCCTCACCGTGGCTGACCTTCGTCCCACGATGACCCGGATGCAGCACCAGGTTGAGCCCTGGAAAGGGAGGTGGCTTACGAAGGCCGCCCGCATGATCCTCATCAACTCCTCTCTTGCTAGCCTTCTTTGGTTCCTCATGAGCTTCTATATCCTTCATGAGACGCTCCATCAGGAGATCGCCAAGTACCAATCCAGATTCTTCTGGGCTGGCGAGGGTGGTAAGCAGAAGTACCATATGGTGAGCCGGCCCGACATCTGCAAACCCAAGGACCAGGGTGGCCTTGGGATCTTGTCCTCTCGGCGCATGAACATTGCTCTCCTGACCCGATGGCTTTGGCGCATCGCCAATGGGGAAGGAGGCCTTTGGCTTACCATCATCCGGAACAAGTACCTTCTGGGCCAGCCACTCGCATTTTGTCAGCGATCCGGTGGCTCCCAGTTCTGGCAGGCCGTGATCCAACTGCTACCTGTACTCCGCATTGGCACGTCCATCCCGGTTGGCTCCGGATCCTCGACCCTGTTTTGGTTCGATCGTTGGATCGGCGTCCTCCCCCTGGCCGCGCGTTTCCCGGAGCTCTTTGCCATTGCGGTGGACCCTCGGGTCTCTGTCGAGGCGGCCCTTATTGACTTAGGGCGCCTCGCCTTTCGTCGCCCCTTTGGCCCGCTTGAGGTGGCCGCTTGGGATGCACTCCTCCAGGACATCACCCATCTCCCGATGGATGTCGAGGGCGCCCCTGACTCCATCTTGGCGACTGGAGCCCTCCGGCTGCTTCTCCACTAAGTCCCTTTACTCGGCCATCGCCCCCTCGTCGGCCCCCGAGCCCTTTAGCCTGATTTGGGACATTCGGCTACCTCTGAAGATCAGGATCTTCATATGGCAATGGATCCAGAGCCGCCTCCCTTCTGGGGTTGAGGTCCTTAAGCGTAATGGACCACATCTTCTTCTCTTGCCCCACAGCCCAGTTCCTTTGATCCTGTTTCCGTGAGACGGTCGGTGGACAGTGGTGCAACACCAATTTCCCGACTTGCTTGCTGAAATCCACGCCTCCACACCCCCCCCCCCCCCGCCCCGCTAACGCCATATTAGATGGATGTGCGTTGGGGTCCTTGTCTGGATGCTTTGGACCATCCGCGATAAGCTTGTGATTCAGAATGTTCCTCTTCGACGTGCGACTGGCGCGATCTTCAAAATGTGTGGTTACTTGCAGCTCTGGCGGCCGCTTAGCCGCCCACAGGACTGTGAGGCCATCAACACCCTCCTCGCCGACCTTCGATCGATGGCCTTCCACGTGGCGCCCCCGCTGCCGTCGCCTCCTCCGGGGCCCGACTAGTCCCGTTGTCTGGGCTGCTGTGTGTGAGAGTTTTTCTGTTTACAGGGCTTGTTGAGCTGTGCCCTCAGCATTAACCCTTTGCTACCTCTTTGTGTTGAGACTTGTGTGTGTGAACCTTGTTGGATGTTTGGCTTGAGCGATTTGCTTTATAATATAAAACGGGACGAAAGCCTTTTTCAGTTAAAACAAGCATGCAACCAAACAACATGTGTGCGTTTCTTCTCAACCCGGCTGAGAAGTATGTAGGCAAACAAACTATACCCAAAATATGGGTTTTAACATGTATTCACCCAGTCAAGGGCAACTCACTCATATATAGAGTCTTGTTAAAGAAGAAAATCTACCTGTCATCCAGAAAGTACAGATTTGGCAGATTTTCATAGCAGCCTTAAGCTAAGCAATCAGTACCACCACTAGCACCCAATCCATCGAAGGAAATGAGTAGGGTGGTTGGTTGAGCGAGCGCAGGAAATTGATTGAGCATCTGGACGCGGTGGGTCGCCGCGTCGCAATAATGCCACGACGAGCATACTCTATGTCCATGTCTTCAGATGTACTCCTACGTGTTGATCCATGATGGGTCACTGCCACGCCCCGTCCGCATCTCACACCACCACCTATCGAGCATTCGACCTCGAGCCACCGCATACTCTGTTTTCTTTCTTTGCCCGGCAAAGTTGATGTTTTCTTCTGGGCTGGCTGGGTAGATCACCATCTCTGGCTCAGGGATGACTCGGATGCTCATCGCCACATGGATGATGGCAAATCCGTCCGAGATATTCCAAACAAATCGACAACTTGCAGAATGTGGTGGACTAGATAGACAAGTAAAGCAGACGCCAACACAGGGACAGCCAAATTCAGTAACATCTACTGGGGCCGAGATACCCACGAAAAAAATTAGGCACATTATTTACTTTAAGAAACAAAAAATATAGACGCTCACAACATGCAAAAAGAAAAGGAGCAATAAAAATAGCCATTTTTTCAAAAAAAAAATCACGGGGAATAAAAATAGTCATTGCAACAGGAAATTAAACTAGAGACTTATCATTGAAGCCTTATTTTTTGCGGAAAGGTGAAAACACAAATCCTTGAAAACGTCCCTGCTGAAATTGGAAAACACATCCAAATCGTCGGGAGTGACAAAGTCTTCTTTCTACCACACCCATCGATGGTGCGCCGTGAGCAAAACTTGTTGTTGTCTTTGGGCCACAATCTCAACGGAGCAAACTTGTGTAAAAGCATGAGCTTGTAAAATCAGCGGAATAGAATTCATTAAACTATATAGAAACTCCTGATTTGAGTTAACAGAATTTTTAGGTGTGAATTATAGTGAAAAAGAATTCTTAGGAAAAGCCTCCGTTAAAATCCATGTATATGAATCAAAACAAACCACATAAAAAATTAAATAAATTTATTCTCTCCGTTTTTCTATGCAAAATAAAAATGAGACCATGAGCGAAAACGACAACTCACTAAGGTAGTGCCTCAAGCTGGGTTATGCAGGTAAAGGGGGGAAACAAATCACGAAAACAAAGGGAAAGCGACACGCTGTCTACAAGATAGGGGAAGGATCTCGGTTCGCCATGATCATTGGAGCCTTGGTCAGTAGAGCTTATCGCAATGCTGCTCCCTTCATTTCATGTGACAGTGGCCGGGGTATTCTTTTTCCCCACCGTACACATTGGGTAAATTATATTCGTCTTTGCCGCCTCGTTGTGGATCCTTCTTAAAAACAAATTTGGCGACAGCGCCTCGTTGTGTATCCAGTTCGACACCATCCAGTCATTCGCGTAGGGAGTGGGGAGTGCCGGCTTGTCTGTTCGTTTTATTCTCCTAATTTTGTTTGGTGATGGCCGGTGAAGTGCATCTCGTGAGAAGCGATCAGGATATGACTCAGCTCCATATATGAAACAAATCAAAAGCGCGTCTGAACCCTTATTTTTTTCGACCATACGTGCGTGCATATACTACATCGCACGAGGAAACCGTGTCTTTGGTCCGCTTCCTGCACACTTCCATTGCCGTATTTTCTCTTCTCTTTTAAGAATTGAAGTGGTACCAACGGAAAGAATCTGTTGAATCTCGAGAACCCTTGTACTGAGGATAGGAAAATTGTATGGTGCTTGGTCTTGTCAAAAGTTGAATGGTAATCGAAGTCTACATCACAGAAAATTGGGAATATATCACGTCTAATAGGAATGATCGCCGGGGACAGGGAAGAAATGGTGTCTAAGTTTCTAGTGCACCTGGCCAAGGACGCGAACTTATGTGGACATTCTTCTGTCCGTTAAACAATCCCTCGAGATGAGTTCTCTATCCCGCATGCTCGTTTGCTAGTAATAGGCAGTGGAGGGTTCTAGGCGTACAAGCTAGGCACAATTGTTTCATCGCGCGCAGCTGGACATGTGAAGAGTAAATGGATCAAAATCATCACATTTGTGGCTAGGGTACCTCAAAACCATCATTTTTGTCAAAAATCATAAATGACCATCACTTTTGCGTCAAGTGAGTAACAAATCATACTAAATGACTTGAGTCGTGACTAACAACAAAACTACTAGGTGGGACCTATATGTCTGTGCTGATGTGGCAAAGACTAGTCCTAGTTGATGTTTGACTTGCTAAGGTGGACAGGGGCCCACCTGTAAGCCACACCTCTTATCTCCTCTCTCCTCTCCTTCCTTCCTACGTATTTCTCTTCTTGTCGCCGGCCCACTCCGGTGGGACAGACCCATTGCCGGCTGTGATCAACCCTGTGGCCGCCGCCCGTCCTACCCTCGGCCGAGGCAGAGGCCACCGTCGCCGTTGCTGGCCACGGTTGAGCCTGTGGTCGCGACCCGTCCTACTCGGGCCGAGGCAGAGGCCACCGTCGCCATTGCCGGTTGTGGTTGAGCCTGAGGCCTCTGCCTCGCCGGCGCAAGCACTGGATCACACTCCCCCCATCCTGAGCGAGAAGTAGAAGCAAGCGGCGTGAGCAGGTAGCAAATGGATGCGGGAGCAGGCGGATCGACCGAAACGGGAGCGACGACGTTGACCTGCTGCTGGCCGGGGCAGATTGATTCCTTCGCGTACCACCGTGTTGCGGGCGGCTCGGGCGGCAGGCTCCTGCCTTGCCCTAGACCTTCCCCGCCTCCCTACGCTCTGGATCTGGTCGTTCCCCGCGCCGCCGGAGTCAAAATCATTGGTAGTGCTGGGGTAGTCGTCGGTGACGGGCCCCAATTTTTCTTGTGCGCGTGCGGCGCGACGAGGCCCTAGCACACCGCCTCCAGCACAGGTGCGGCGAGGGCGCTCCACCACAGGGAACCACCATGAGCGCGGGCGCGACCAGGCCATCCCGGCGGGCGCCGCGAGCACGGGCCTGCACATGGCGTTCCACGACGACGTGCGCAGCCAGGGCCTCCCGGCGGGCGCTGCAAGCACGGGGGCGGCCAGAGCTTGGCGTGACCATCGACCAACAAGGGCGGCGTGCAGTGCAGTGGCGTTCCTGTCCATGTGGAGAGGAAGAAAATTAAGAGGGGAAAATAAAATGTGTGGCTGACATATGGGACTCTGTCCAACTCAACTCAGCAGGTCAACACATTGATTAGGATTAGTCTTCGCCAGATTAGCCTGATAGATAGGTCCCACCTGTCAATTTTGTTGTTAGACACTGCTCAGTTTGGAATTAGTGCATTTTGTTATTCACTTTACGCAGAAGTGATGGTTTTTTGTGATTTTTGACAAAAAGCAATAGTTTTGAAGTATCCTTGTCACAAATGTGGTGGTTTTGAGTAATTTATTCACATGCGAACGAGCTGGCACAGAAGGTAAATGCGAGCGATGATGAATGCCATCTGACTAGTAAAAAGGGTGACGAGAGTATCTGGTGCTATCAAGACTTAGATGCTACCGTGATACGGGCATCTGGGCCGTCGGATTCTTAGATCGGACGGCATCCGGGAGCTGTTGGATCTGCTGGACCTATACACAATTTTTAGACTCCTCGTAGGCTTTTTTGCAACTGTTGTAGAGTTGTTGAGAGCCATCTGATATGAAAATCCGACGGCCCAGAAGCTTATATCACGGTAGCACCTAAAGGTTGGTAGCACTAGATATTTTCCCGACTTGAGCGGACGGTGTATGGTGATAGGTGGTGGGCCACAACAACTTTTGGCACGTCGGGATGTGACAAAAGAAACACCGCCATTGTTCCATCCTGTATAGGTGTGCATGTTCTGGTAACACCATGCGTTAATCTTGCCATTCCCAGGCAGAGGGGTGTGCGACCTGTGCAGGAGGACTGGGCATTCGGTTTAACCGAACCGTTCGGTTCGGTTCTGGTGGGTGTGCGTCTGTCTGGCTCTCGGGGAAGATCAGTAAGAGCATCTCCAGCTGTTGGACCCCCAGGACGCATAAAAATCGTCCCCTGGGGGCGAGCCGGCGATACAATCGGCGTTGGGGGCGGTTTTGCGTCCAGCCGTCGCCCCCAGGCGTTGAAATTGGCTCACTTTTCAGCCCCATTTCGGCGAATAAAAGGCCCATATGGGCGAGAATAGGCCCATATTCGGCGTGGTTCGCCGTATCTCGGCGTTCAATTATCAACACATTTTTTTCTTATCACATATTTCATCACAGAAAAATCAAATACTTCAACAAAATAGTACAACAACAAAAAGTTCAATACAAATTATATAGTTCAACAAATAAAAACTCATATTTCATCACACGTCGCGCCCGTCGTCCCCCTTGAGCCTTCATAGGTGCTCAATCAGATCTTTCTGCAATTGATGATGCACCTGTGGGTCTCGGATCTCCTGACGCATACTGAGATAGGCAGTCCAGGTTGCCGGTAGCTGGTGATCAACTTCGGCTAGAGGACCCTGCCTGTAGTATGGTTTAGTGTCAAACACTGGGTCTTATTGCTCGCTCTCGATGATCATGTTGTGCAAGATGACACAGCAAGTCATAATCTCCCACATTTGATCTTTGGACCAGGTCTGAGCGGGGTACCGGACAACAGCAAATCGAGATTGGAGCACACCAAATGCCCGCTCGACATCCTTCCTGCAAACCTCCTGAATCTTCGCAAACCAGGCGTTCTTGCCTCCTGGCACAGGGTTTGAGATCGTCTTCACAAATGTCGACCATCTCGGATAGATGCCATCAGCTAGATAGTACCCCTTGTTGTAGTGCCGCCCATTGATCTCAAAGATCACCGGAGGAGAATGACCTTCAACAAGCTTAGCAAAGACAGGAGAGCACTGCAACACGTTGATGTCATTGTGAGTTCCTGGCATACCAAAGAAGGAGTGCCAAATCCAAAGGTCCTGTGTGGCCACCGCCTCAAGTACCACATTGCAACCGCCTTTGGCGCCTTTGTACATCCCCTGCCAAGCAAATGGGCAATTCTTCCATTTTCAATGCATGCAGTCGATGCTTCCAAGCATCCCAGGAAATCCTCTTGCTGCATTCTGTGCTAGGATCCGAGCAGTGTCTTCTGCATTGGGTGTTCTCAAGTATTGCAGTCCAAACACTGCCACCACTGTCCGACAGAACTTATAGAAACACTCTATGCTGGTGGACTCGGCCATGCGCCCATAATCGTCGAGTGAATTGCCGGAAGCTCCGTATGCAAGCATCCTCATCGCTGTCGTGCACTTCTGGATGGAGGTGAATCCAAGGGCGCCGGTGCAATCCATCTTGCACTTGAAGTAGTTGTTGAACTCCCGGATGGAATTCATAATCCTGAGGAAGAGCTTTCGGCTGATCCGATAACGGCGCCGAAATGTTTTCTCGCCGTGAAGTGGAGCATCGGCGAAGTAGTCGGAGTAGAGCATGCAGTAGCCTTCGAGACAATGCCGGTTCTTTGCTTTCACCCGCCCCGGCGCCGAGCCACCTCGCCGCGGCTTTTCATTGCTCGCCGGCAGCTGGGCGAGGGCGGCGAGCACCATGAGATGCTCTTCTTCCTGGACGTCGGCCTCGGCTTTCTCCTCCAGCAGCGCGGTGAGCGCTTCCTCGTCATCCGAGTCCATCGCCGAGGCAGGCAAATCGCCGAACACCTTGCGCCCGGTGGGCGTGTACCCGCCGCTAAACTGCACCTCCGTGGCCGGAAACGGCGGCCGGAAACGCACAGCTGCTGTTGGAGGGGCTGTCGTGGCGAAGCTCTGCTATTTTTCCGGCGGAGAATGGCTATCTAGCGGTGAAGGGCGGCGGGCGGCGCCGGGATATAGCTAGTGGCGGCCGAGGGCGCGGGGGTGGGAGGCGAGTTGGGGAAGAAAACCTTGACTTTTCCCCTGATGGTGTGGGCCAGCCGTGCTTTTCCCTTGCGCCGGAGCCCCCAATTGCCCCCCAGTGCGTCGGGTTCGGCCTGTGACCGCCGGGCGGAAAAAAGGGCCGAACCGGCGATTTTCGGCGTTCTGAGGACGCGACTGAGGCGTTTTTTTGGCGCCGGCGCCGAAAAAAATAGTTTGGGCGGGCCTGTTGGGGACGCGGCTGGAGATGCTCTAAATGATGCATACTAGAGCTCTCAGAAACAGCTATAAAAGAGCTGGCTCTCTCTCTCTCTCTTGAACACAAGAGCTGGCTCTCTCTCTCTCACACACACACACAAGAGCTGGCTTTCTCTGTGAAGTTATGTTCAGATGCCTAAATCAAATGTAACATCGAATGCTATGCTACTGCTGCTGTTATTTATGCATGACTCTTTGCAAGACGCGTTGATGCATTCCACAATGACTTCGGTCTGGTCTTTCAGCTGTCGCTTCTTTTTCCACCACTATCAATTTGACTGGTTGGTCAGTACGTAGTACTGCCTCCGCCCCCAGAATAAGTGACTCCAGACGAAGGGAGTAATATGCATATACGCTTGGTCTCCTGGAGCTGGCGCCTGGTGCACCAGCGCATTTGCAGATCATATATGAATTCCAGGGGCCTACCAAAGCTTAGTCTGAATAAGATTGTGTGACGGTGAGAGCACACTAGTGTAGCAGACGCATGCATCGTGGACTACCGGACTTTGACTTGGGTAGACCGTACTGGACTCGCTCACAGCCTCCATCCTCCTGCTGTGATAACCATGGACTGGACCGCCAGGAACAAGACGCTGCGATGAGCGCCCAACCTCTCAAGCTCCACTCTCGAGAACCAGCATCATGATTTTTCTTCTGCATCATGATTTTCTCCCCTGCTTCGTCTAAAATCTACAGTACGAACGATATGGTAGTAGAACACAAGCACAAGAACAAGGGTAGACATTGGTCGCAACGGTGATGAAGCACAACTATGACTATCTCTGGTTAATTTTCCGACCAACTGTAAATCTAACATCACATACAGTTTTAACTCTGTACCTACCAATTTCATCAAGCATCTACTGTTACTTCGGGCAAGGGGCCTTCCAACACAAAGGCCTCTCCGAGAACCAGACAGATTACACTATCACCACAAAACAACACAAGCTAGGCTAGCTCTTTTTCTTCCCCCCAACAAAGTATCTACATGGCACAGACAGAGATTAAGCTGTGCTTATTCTTTCTTTTCCTCTTCTTTTCTTTTTTGAGGGAAATGGGGGGACACCATGAGATTCCAGTCACAGCAGCGCAGGCTGCGTTCCGGCGGCATGGTGAAAATCTGACGACGACTTGGGAACGACAAGTTAAAGTCAGGATGTACATGATGGTGAATTATTTTGTAGATTAACCCTCTGCTATTGCCGCACCGGGTGTGCACGATGTAGCGGCATCTTTCTCTTGGCTTGACATGTCTTTGGTACATGATGGTCAACTATGTCTTGCGTCAGCTGGAGAGTGGCGGGAAATCTCCGTTGTCCTTAAGATGATATGGCCCACCATTCCTGCAAATTGTACATACGCGATTACCAATTGTGAATGATTCAATGCTGAAAGCATACAAGTTAAAGGTGAATGCGGCAACAAACAAGACAAGAGAAATGCATGAATGCCATATACCAATCAGAAGCCTACAGGGGATGGCACATGTTAAACTGCCCAGTCTTTAACCATACTACTGGGATGATCAATAATCAACATTATCCCAAAGGAAAGACATAACAGACAGGAGCGATGAAGATTAATGTAACATAAGAGTGGACGGGTTCGGCCATGCTAATTAGGAGTATCCCAAAGGAAAGACATTAACACATAAAACAGAAGCGATGAAGATTAACGTGGACGGTCCTTTTAGTGAAGTACGGAAAATAGCGGGCACTGGTTTTTAGTAATGTGGGAGAGCAAGGGCAGACCATAATACGGTGATCTGGATAATGACCATACTAATATATTTTGCAGAAGCTCTGACCTAACACTAAAAATATATTAAAGGAAGTGCGTGTCAATAGATAATAATCCAGCTGTAACATCTAAAGATAAAGCTACCAGCTAGGTGGCCCTCCCATGAAAGAGACGGTGTTAATACTTTTGACGACTAAAGTAATGCATCATACGTACCTCATCCGATTAGAACCCTTTCCAGGATTTAATGCTGAAGACACAGGGCTTACAGGTGCAGAAGATTGACTGTTGGCGGCAGAACTAGATTTGCTAGGATGGTCTTGAGAAGTACCCTTAACTTCCAAAGGCAATGCCCCCAAAGTCCCAAATTCAAGTTTATTGTCTTGTGGGTGAATAAAACCATTGCGATGAATACCATCCCTTGGAGCCCGGGGGGATGGAGATGATAATGGTATATTCAACGGGGAGGGAATTCCATGATCACTTGCACCAGGAATGTAAATCTGCAATGGTGGCACTGGCACTTGCCTCCATTCCTCCGACAGCACCATATCTGAAGGCATATCCATTCTGGGATAGCGGTGAGCCCTGTGATAGTGATTTGGATGGAAACTATGTCTTCCTCTTTCCCCTCGTCCAGCAGGTGGCCTGTCCTTGCACAAAGTCTGCAATATCCAAAAAGACAGACAAACTCAGGGAAAACACAAGACAGACAAGCCGAAACAACACAAATGCGCATTAACCTTGCAAAAGTAACCTAATTCTGCAACAGAAACATAAAAGTAGTAGGGTTATTTTTCAGCCTCATGTACAGAAGGTACAGTAACTCCAATAAGGAAATTATTCAAGTACACAGGAAAAGTAGTAGTGGTTCATCTCAGCATCTACATATGCATAAACGTGAAATGAAATGAATATGTAGGGAAATGCCAGATGTAGTGAATTTCAATGTGACTTCAAGTTGTATATAAGCATAATAATGTACAAAAAGGGAACATACTGGGTCAGGAAAGTAGGTGCCTGTTCCACGAGCTCGCATAGTATCATCCGGTTGATAAAATGGTCTTACAACGAAATAGCCAGATGGATAAGAACCAGGGGATATTCCACTTGTACCAGCATAGCCATAACCATTTTTTCTGCTATGGCCATTTGGTGAGCGATTGTTCTGATATTGTGCAGGTGGTGGAGCAGGCATTTGATAGTAAACTTGATTAACCGGGTAATCATGGTTTACTGGGTAATCTTGTTGGCACCCTTGTGCATAGGAAAGATTATACAAATTTGTTCCGTGATCTCCAGCAAGATCTGATAAAATGTCATTGATTGCACCTCCATCACCACCTGCCTCTTTAATATGTGCCCCATTGCTATCTGAGTTCTTAGCTGGTGGTAAGCAGTTATCCACTGGATGTGAATTCTCATTGCGATACTTAGTTCCTGGGTACCCTTTCGATGTCATCCCATGGTGTGCCAAGTTTATATCATGATTGGCACCAACCTTCCCATTTCCTGGCTCATACAAGAGATGTGGTGCATAGAGAGCTTTCCCAGGTGACAAGGTTTCACTAGTTGATGGTGCAGTCTCACAGAAGTCACTGTTATTCCTCGTACTAATAGAACTTGTTACAGGATTTGAAACAGACTTCATTTCCTCATGCTCAACCATAGGATTTTGTTCTTTTTCCTTCAGAGACCCATGGTTATTGACATCTGAAATACTGATGCTGTTGAACTGATCAGATAGATCACCAAAAGAATTACGGTCTAAACCTTTGTTGTCTCTTTCAATATTGAAGTCCAGTGCAATGTCCTGCACATCTGGCCTTACCATAGTGTGATTTCGCTTCAATGTGTTCCTAAAAAACTGATTCACTTCAGGCACAGCAGAATTGATAGGCACTTGAAGGATCTTCCCAAGCTTCCGGGCACCAAGATCAAATGCACTGCGTATCCGATAGAAGTTACCTGCGCATCAGAGTGATATTAGGCCAGCAAATTAAAAAAATCTGCTATAAGCATCTTGGACAATAAACAGCAAAGCAACAGCTTAATGCACAAAAGTAACTGTGCAGCATACCATAATGCTTGTGGGTTGGGTTCAAACCACAACTATCCATGCAACATAAAATAAATCAATGCCATCAGTATCCAAGTTCTAGCTTATTATGCAGTGCAAGTGAGCACAGTGGTACTGCTTGGTTAAGTAGCTGAAAGTTTGCTTCTGTGCTGAACTGAAATAAATATCTTGGCCCGCTGAGAAACAAAGCATGGACAAGCAGCAGCAAGAATGTAGCAAAAGCAAGACAGACCAAATAACACTAGTTGCAGTTAGTGGTAAAATTTAAAACAATCAAGTTTAGAGGAAGTAGATACAAAAACCCAAATTTAGACAAGCAAACATCAACAGTAAAGCTACGAAATGTGGGAAGCCAGATGCAACCACCCATTATGTGAGCTGATTATGTGAGCTGATGGTGAGATGATTATGCCCAAAAGCTGACCTCAGCTACATGCAATGCAAGTATTCAAATTTGACAAAAAAGAAGTCAACCCACATTCTTCCCCTGAGAGGCAACTCACGAGACCAAAATGAATTCACAAATAATGTAAGTTGAGAACTATCAAGTTTAAGCATCAAGTCATTCTAAGTTGACTAAAGTTGCATGGCACAATTTCAAGCGCACTTTTCCTCTGTACAAACAAATTTCATGATGAAGCAGAGAAGAAACCTTTGCTGACACTACGCCCAAGATTGTTGTTCTGCTTCAGTGGATCCACTATGTTGAGAAATTTTCTTGAGAACAGTCGAGTATTTCTCTCAAAGTTCCTAGGGGGGACAGTAAACCTTTGTGCACATTCTTTGAGAAACTCCTCCCGCTTAAGGAAATCAACATCATGAGTGTCTGGTGCTTCGGCTGCGCAAGAAAAACTATGTGATGACCAATTATGACAACAAAATTTCAACCAAACGAACAGATCAGACTGCATTCACTTACAAACTAGCTCAGGTAAGGAAGACAATGGTACAGGACCATACAAGCTTATACCCTTGTTATCCCAGTCAAATTTGCTATAATAGTCCAGAAATCTATAGAGGACCTGCAGCAGAGGAAACAGTTATGTCACCCATGGGGTTGGAATTTGTGTAACCTAGGTCAGCAGCAATTTTACAAATGTGGAATACAAATTTAAGTCAGAACTTACAGCTAATGGACCATCCAAAGACTTGTGGAAAAGATGGAAAATATATAGCACCAATATCTCCAAGGCGTAGGTAGAAATTAAACCATGGTGGGCACCGAGAATGCGGCTTTCATAATAACACCAGGCTTTTATCAGCATTATGCTTTTCTTGAAAAGGTGTTTTTTTCCAAATCTTTCATCAACCTGTAAAACATAATGGTTATAAACATGCATGCCAATGAGCAGGCTGACTTAAGAAAACCTTTCACCCTAAGTCCTACTCCCTCTGTAAAGAAATATAAGAGCGTTTAATATAAGAGCGTTTAGATCACTAACGCTCTTGTATTTCTTTACAGAGGGAGTGCCACATAAGAAAGAGAAAGATTATTTTTATTGCATCAAATATAAGATAGAAGATAGATCTGTGCATTAAAGGAAAAAACACAATCGACAACATGTTTCAGCTTTTGAGATGTTACCTGCTCAAGAAAACAAAGCGTACAGAGTCCACCAATCTGATTGAATGAAATGTCTACAACAATATTTTGCACAAGGCATTTGACCAGCTTCACCTGCCATCGGAAAGACTTGTCATTTGAAACATTTGGACGATAAATACAGAATTGTTATGCGACAGCATGTCCACCACTGCACAATCCCTAGCAGTTCAATACAAAAGGTGACCTTCCAAAATGATCTATGATATCGATATATCCATGTGCACAGGAAGAACAAAGAAAAAATGCAGTCAACTACTGGACAGTACACTTGAATGCAGTCAACTACTCCCTCCGCCCCAAAATTCTTGTCTTAGATTTGTCTAGATACGGATGTATCATTTGTCTACATATGGATGTATCTAATACTAAAACGAGACTTGATACATCCGTATTTAGACAAATCTAAGACAAGAATTTTGAGACGGAGGGAGTACTTATTTTATCATTGGCAGTATGCCACTAACATTGGGATATTCACATGTGTTATTGATACTGTATGCAAAGATGGATTATTTATTCTATTGTCACTAGTACCATGTATGGTAAGACAGAAATGTTTCGATGACATTGAAAGATAGCTGGATAAATTAAATATAAATGTACACTGCCTGACATTGTATAGAGCAAATAAAAAACAAGCATATGTCGGGAGTCATAGCAGCAACTTAGAAGCGTGTGAATTAGGTCTAATTGGTAATATTGAAAAAACACAGTCAAAGCGGCAAACCTCAGCATGGATATACTGGACATCCTTCACTTCAAACTCAGCATCTTTCCTCAGTTCTTCTGATTCCAGAACAGCGCGAACCTCATTTGCTAGGTTTTCATCAGAGCTTGTGGAACCAAATGCAGTCAAGTCGATATCTCCATCAGGAAGATATGTTTTCAGTGGAACAGATCCAAACGGAAACACCTATGTTTTCCACACAGAAAAGAAGAGGTTAATTGTATACTTCACATTCTGTCCAATTATTAAAAATAAGATGCACCAGTCTCGGCAGGGGAACAAAATCTCAAGCAATAATTATTTTCCCATTTGTGTACACGATGAAATCTGAGATTTCCAGGTTATCTATCTAAGACCATGTTGATACCTAATATAATAAATGGACTCTTCATAGAACAACTCACTGTGAACCTCTTGAAGAACTTTTATGTGTATACTTGTTTTGCTGTTTAGTGCACAAATCTGTACTTAATAACCGATACTCCATTTCTGTATAGAACAATTCATCTAAAGAGGACCCTGAAAGTGCAAACTTCAAGGTGTATAGAAAGTTGTACTGCACAACCTCCTCGTCGTCGATGCTAATGGTGAGGCGTATAGACAGCACAAACATCTGTGTCACAGAGATGACTCAAACACGTGCCAGAAGTGCCGATATTACTTGCATGTTTGTCATGTGATGTATCATCTAGCAAAAGCACTCGAGCATGCATGACACAAATAAGGAACCCTTCCAATCTACTGATTCTCACTATAAACCAAAATAAACGTACACGTGCCATTCATCTCAAGTTATGGCAACCACTCACCAGACCTCATGTGTTTCATATTAACAATAATCCAAAAACGACATATACCTAATAGGCAACATATATGCAAATATCACCTTACTCAAATTCATAAATATACCGATGAAGTCAGGACATGAAATTTCTTGCACGTGCAAATATAAAATAAGGGCACCAAAAGACCCGTGAGAGCCACATCATGAGAACGGTCACTAATTTACGTACGTATACAACCAACTGGCCACCCCAAGGTCAACAAAGTCGATGTTGTTCGATGCAGTGCCCAGACACGTGTCATTCATCAATTCACACTCACATAAATAGACCACCATTAAACCATGCAACGTGAGAAACTAGAATGCATGCCCACTAATGGCATAAAAACATTTGGGCCCAATTAAAGCATGATAAATCTAGCTCTCCAGCACCATGAGAGCAGGATCTCTAATATACCAACTTATACATCAGTTTGGTGGCATCACCAGCGCTGGCGTTAAAAAACATATTTCAGCCATTAGCACATTACAGTAGAGTTAAACAAAAACTCAATCATAGTAACTATAAAATGAGCAGCAGCACTTCACAATTGCACCTAGCAGGTTATCCAGACAACATTTCCATGCCCTAAAGGATGAATCAGAACAAGTGTGAGGAATCCTCCTAAAACATCCCAAAACATCTACATAGACATGACCCGGAGACTACGTCACATATAACTACAAGGGTATGGCACCCATGTCCTTGACGCACAAAGGAAAGTCAGGGAGTTTGGCGGCGCCCATGTCCTTGACGCAAAAAGGAAAGTCGGGGAGTTTGGCGGCATCACTAGTGATAGCATGATATAGCATAAAAAAATCACTTAGGGCATTATGGTAGAGCCAAACAGAATGGGAAGCATAGTAACTATGAAATGAGCAGCAGCACTTCACAATTGCACCTAGCAGGTTATCCAGACAACATTTCCATGCCCTAAAGGATGAATCAGAACAAGTGTGAGGAATCCTCCTAAAACATCCCAAGACATCTACATAGACATGACCTGGAGACTACGTCACATATAACTACAAGTGTATGGCACCCATGTCTTGACGCACAAAGGAAAGTCGAGGAGTTTAGCGGCACCCATGTCCTTGACGCAAAAGGGAAAGTCGGGGAGTTTGGCGGCATCACTATCGATAGCATGATATAGCATAAAAAAATCACTTAGGGCATTATGGTAGAGCCAAACAGAACGGGAAGCATAGTAACTATGAAATGAGCAGCAGCACTTCACAATCGCACCTAGCAGGTTATCCAGACAACATTTCCATGCCCTAAAGGATGAATCAGAACAAGTGGGAGGAATCCTCCTAAAACATCCCAAGACATCTACATAGACATGACCAGGAGACTACGTCACATATAACTACAAGTGTATGGCACCCATGTCTTGACGCACAAAGGAAAGTCGAGGAGTTTGGCGGCACCCATGTCCTTGACGCAAAAGGGAAAGTCGGGGAGTTTGGCGGCATCACTAGCGATAGCATGATATAGCATAAAAAAATCACTTAGGGCATTATGGTAGAGCCAAACAGAACGGGAAGCATAGTAACTATGAAATGAGCAGCAGCACTGCCCAATTGCACCTAGCAGGTTATCCAGACAATATTTCCATGACCTAGAGTATGAATCCTAACAACTGCGAGGAATCCTCGTAATAAAACCATCGTAAGGCAGCCACATAGGCATGATCTGGAGAACGTCAGAGACAACTAACAAGGGTACAGCGCCGTGCCCATGTCCTTGATGCGCAAAGGAACACGGAGCTTGTAAGCAAACGATAGAGCAAGGCAAGCATAAGGGTTAGAGAATCAGAGCATGCGGAAAAAGAAGGGAGTAGCTGGTTACCTCGCAGCCGACGCTGCACCTGATGAGGCGCTGGACGTAGTGCACGACGGCGGCGCGGCGGTCCTCGGAGGAGACAGACGGCTGGATCCGGCCCACGACGGCGGCCGCGGCATCCTCGAAGGGCCGCCAGGCGCCGGCGGAGATCGAGGACGGGTCCGGGTTGGCCGCCGCCGCCGCCGCATGGTCGGGCTCCTGCACGAGCACCACGGCGCACTCGTGGATGTCGACCATGGGCGCCGGAGCTCGCTCGCTGGCTCGCTCCCTCGAAGCCCCCGCAGCCGCGACTCCTCGCACGTGGACGAGGCGCGGAGCAACCGCCCGACGTGGGCGAGACGTGCCGGGAGAGGCGACGCCGGACAACGGCGAGCCCCCGGAGGAGCGCGCGGCGGGGGCGGGACGATCGGCGAGGGCGGAGGGGAGGGGGTCGCGATCTGGGCGCGCCGGGCCGGCGGCGAGGGGACGGGAGGGGATAGGGACAGCGGGATTAGCGGAAAAAGGGAAGACGGAGAAGAAATGGATTTTTAATACGTGACGGGAGGAAAAAAGGGTCAGGTTTTTCTCCCTCCCTCGCCCCCGCCCGCGGCTCGTCGCCTCTCCTCCCTGCTCCCGCGCCGCGCGTGAAGAGAGAGATAGAGAGACAAGGGGATGACGACGATGACGTGTTCTATCTCCGCGTGCGCGAGGCTCGATCGGCACGCACGCAGCAGCGGAGGGAGGACCGAAGGAGGGGGAAAGGGGAAGACGAAGAAGAGAGGAGGAGGAGGCGGCTTGAAGCCAAGATTTCCTTTTCGTCCTTCTTTTCTTTTCTTTTTTATGCCTTTTCCTGTTGCCGGAGAAAAGATCTCTCCCTTTCCTTGTCCTGCTCCCAGTTCTTGATCGGCGGCGTCGCTCAGTTCGCTGCTAATGCTAATGGAGGCCGCGCCGTTGGGTCTTCTCTCTTGCCTTTGGATTGCGTCGTCGGTAAACTCTGGGGACAGTTGGGAGATGTGCGACCGTCGACCCACGGAGGAAGACTTTCAGGTCCCCCTTGTTGGTGGAAGCTGCGTCGCTTCAAACCCATGCACCAAAATAGAATGCACTGACTACTTCATGATCATAGTAATAGCCACCGATTGGCCATGGTTTTATGGTTTTCTAGTATTCAATCCCTCCGTACTCTGTGGCCAACACTCTAGATTTTCTATGGACGGTTTGTTACTATGCAGCGGTGGGTGGAGCATATGGAGTGCGGCATTGGGTGTTATTAGTTCTAAAGGCAAATGGTACAGTAGGCAAGTAGCCAGTTCACATGGTAAAAATGGTGGGTGGTAAGTTGCCGCCGACATGGCTATTAATATTGCCATGCAGACGTGTTGTATCCTCTATGTATGTGATGTGTCCTAGCATGCTCTTGAGGAAAAAAAAAACATGCTCCATATAACGGAAACGATAACTGACTAACGTCAGATGTTTGATGACTCCCGGCGAACACTCTGCGAGCTGTTGGGTGTTCTGCATGAATCTCCCTGTGTGGCGGCTAGATGATTCGGCTGGAGCGAACCGTTCACTCATTCGTTTCGTCGTGGGATGTTTCTCGCAGCCCCAAATCACACGAAAACGTCATTGAGTGGGCCACATCATTGACTAGGTGAGGGGCGGGAAGACACATACACTTCGTGACTACGTCGTCGTCTTCCTCCCCTTTCCATTTCTCACCTTGGTCGTCGCCCCTCTCCGCTCAAGCTTCGGCCACCACTACCTTCTTCGCCGAGCTCCGACCACCACCATCATTAATTAAGCGTATGCGGGCGGCTACGAACTACAGATGCTATCGGACCACAGAAGAAGATCACAGCGGCCAGACCAAGCCTGCATCTACACGGCTCTAGGTCGTCTCTCCCCGCCACCCCATCCTCCATATGGGATCGTCCCCATGGTCCCCTGCTACTGATCCTCCCTCACCCCCCGTCGTCCCTCTGGTTGTGTAGCCTTCCATCGCCGATGGCATCGACTTTTATGGCACAAGGGTGGTCAAGCGGCGGGTGGCGGCTGCAACAACGGGTGTCGGGGTGGGCGCTCCTGCTGGTGAGTCTGTCGCCGTTGATACCTACTACCTTTCCTCTTTGGTGGCCACAAAGAGGATATGGCGCAGTGCGTTTCTATAGTCCGCCCACTGCGATTTCATGGTCACACGAGTGGTGGCACTGGTCCACCAAGATGTGTGACGATCCACCCACGGAGGAAAACTTTCAAGCCCCCCTGTTGGTGGAAACTGCATTGCTTCAAACCCATGTACCAAAAAAGAATGCACTAACAACTTCATTATCATAGTAATAGCCATCGATTGGCTATGGTTTTATGGTTTTCTAATATCCCACAGACTCATGGCCAATGACTCTAGATTTATATGGACAGTTTGTTGATATGTAGTGGTGGACAGAGCGTGTGGAGTGTGGCATTGGTGTTAGTTCTCGAGGCAAATGATATGTTAAGTAAGTAGCCAGGTCAAAAATGATGGGCGGTAAGTTGCCGCCAACAGACATGACTATTAAAATTGTCAAGCAGACATGCTCTATATACATGCTACGTCCTGGCATGCTCTTGAAATAAAACATGCTCTATATAAAGGCTTTTTTTGTCTGACTCGTAGTTTATTTATACTTATGACTGGCAACTGATGATTCAATTCGTTCGTGCTTCAACAATAAACATGCCATTTATGTCTTACATATAGTGTTTCTACAGAATGTTATTAGTCTGGATGCTTTCAGATAGATGCCGAGAATAATCACCATTTGTTGGCGTTGGGTTTTTTTTGTTTTGTGGGCTATTTGAACCGTGTGAAGTGGTCTATAACTATACGCTTTAAATTTTGATGCAATAACAAGTTTTAATTTGATTTAGTGCTGACTTATTCACATTTTCTAATTTTCTACTAATACACTCGTTGAGGAAAAAATATGGTCGGTATTTTTTAGGGAAACTTCTGATTTATTCATCAATTGTCAAGGTAGTACATAAGACACTAGAAGTACATATTACATCTAGATTCGTAGACAACCTAGCGACGAGTAAGCGAGCCGAAGGCGCGCCTTAGTCATCGCCCTCCCTTGCCAGAGCCAAGCAAATCTTATTGTATTAAACAGTCGGAAAGTCATCGTGCTAAGACCCCATAGGACCATCTCATCACAACAACAACCGTCGCCGATTAAGAGAAGCGTAGATCGAAAGGACCTAACCCGCAGACACACAAACACAGATGAACAAATACCGGATCCAAGTGGATCCACCAAAGACAAACGTCGCTCGGATCCCATGAGATTCGCCGGAGACACACCTCCACACGCCCTCCGATAAGGCTAGATGCACCGCCTGGATGGGGGTGGGCGGGGAGAACATTTTCCATCTTTGGGGAGCCGCCGCCGCCTCGCCTTCCTGAGCAGGACACAAACTCTAAACGGACACAAAACGACACCTAAAAACTGTAGGGGAACGTAGTAATTTCAAAAAAAATCCTATGCACACGCAAGATCATGGTGATGCATAGCAACGAGAGGGGAGAGTGTTGTCCACGTACCCTTGTAGACCGAAAGTGGAAGCGTTAGCACAACGCGGTTGATGTAGTCGTACGTCTTCACGATCCGACCGATCCAAGTACCGAACGCACGACACCTCCGAGTTCAGCACACGTTCAGCTCGATGACGTCCCACGAACTCCGATCCAGCAGAGCTTCACGGGAGAGTTCCGTCAGCACGATGGCATGGTGACGGTGATGATGTTGCTACCGACGCAGGGCTTCGCCTAAGCACCGCTACGATATGACCGAGGTGGAATATGGTGGAGGGGGGCACCGCACACGGCTGGGAGAGATCAACTAATCAACTTGTGTGTCTAGAGGTGCCCCCCTGCCTCTGTATATAAAGGAGCAAGGGGGAAGGCCGGCCGGCCCTCTATGGGCGCGCCAGGAGGAGGAGTCCTCCTCCTAGTAGGAGTAGGGCTCCCCTTTCCTACTCCTACTAGGAGGAGGAAAGGAAGGAGGAGAAGGAGAAGGAAGGAGAAGGAGGAAAAGGAGGAAAGGGGGCCGGCCCCCTAGTCCAATTCGGTTTGGGCTAGGGGGCCGCGCGCCCTGCCTCCTCTCTTCCACCACTTGGCCCATGAGGCCCATTACTTCTTCCTCGTATTCCCGTAACTCCCCGGTACCCCCGAAAATACCCGAATCACTCGGAACCTTTCCGATGTCCAATATATCGATCTTTACGTCTCGACCATTTTGAGACTCCTCGTCATGTCCCCGATCTCATCCGAGACTCCGAACTACCTTCGGTACATCAAATCACATAAACTCATAATACAATCATCACCGAAACTTTAAGCGTGCGGACCCTACGGGTTCGAGAACTATGTAGACATGACCGAGACATGTCTCCGGTCAATAACCAATAGCGGAACCTGGATGCTCATATTGGCTCCCACATATTCTACGAAGATCTTTATCGGTCAGACCGCATAACAACATACGTTGTTCCCTTTGTCATCGGTATGTTACTTGCCCGAGATTCGATCGTCGGTATCTCAATACCTAGTTCAATCTCGTTACCGGCAAGTCTCTTTACTCGTTCCATAATACATCATCCCGCAACTAACTCATTAGTTGCAATGCTTGCAAGGCTTAAGTGATGTGCATTACCGAGAGGGCCCAGAGATACCTCTCCAACAATCGGAGTGACAAATCCTAATCTCGAAATACGCCAACCCAACATGTACCTTTGGAGACACCTGTAGAGCACCTTTATAATCACCCAGTTACATTGTGACGTTTGGTAGCACACAAAGTGTTCCTCCGGTAAACGGGAGTTGCATAATCTCATAGTCATAGGAACATGTATAAGTCATGAAGAAAGCAATAGCAACATACTAAATGATCGAGTGCTAAGCTAATGGAATGGGTCAAGTCAATCACATCATTCTCCTAATGATGTGATCCCGTTAATCAAATGACAACTCATGTCTATGGCTAGGAAACATAACCATCTTTGATCAACGAGCTAGTCAAGTAGAGGCATACTAGTGACACTCTGTTTGTCTATGTATTCACACATGTATCATGTTTCCGGTTAATACAATTCTAGCATGAATAATAAACATTTATCATGAAACAAGGAAATAAATAATAACTTTATTATTGCCTCTAGGGCATATTTCCTTCAAAAACGTAGTTGGACCTCCTGCCAGCAAGGGTCGGAGCATTATATACCTTGCTAAATTCTGGTTCTAACCAGTTTCAAGCAAAGTGGTGGGGAACTTCGTTGTGTTCTTTTTTATGAAAAATTCTTGTGTTTGGGTTGGTTAGGGCATCTCCAACGCCGACTGACGGTGTCCCGGACTAAGGGGTGCTGACCACGTTGCCACATGCCCTAGAGGCAATAATATTGTATTACTATATTTCCATGTTCATAACTAAGAGTTTATATTCTATGTTATAACTAATATGATCATCAAATATGCGATTCAGTGAAAAGACTCGTATGCATGTGTGGAATGATAAACGGTAAAATAAGATTCCTAGTCTCGCCTCTAAGACTAGCTCAAGTGTTGTTGGTGATCATTTTTTCCGGATCTTAGGACATCGTTAAGAGTAATGATAGTCCTAAAACAACATTGAGAGTATGACGCTAGAAGAACAATCATATTGAATCGACCCAAACTTGTTTGTTATACTTTGAGATTATATCATCAGAATTCAATTGTTATAACACGGCGTGTTTGTTGGGGATCGTAGCAGAATTTTAAAATTTTCTATGCATCACCAAGATCAATCTATGGAGTAATCTAGCAACGAGGGGAAGGGGAGTGCGTCTACATACCCTTGTAGATCGATAAGCGGAAGCGTTCAAGTGAACGGGGTTGATGGAGTCGTACTCGTTGTGATCCAAATCACCGATGATCCTAGCGCCGAACGGACGGCACCTCCACGTTCAACACACGTACGGAACGGAGACGTCTCCCACGCCTTGATCTAGCAAGGAGGAGGGAGAGGTTGAGGAAGAGAGTCCAACAGTAGCACGACGGCGTGGTGGTGATGGAGTGGCAGTTCTCCGGCAGGGCTTCGCCAAGCTCACGCGGGGGAGGAGAGGTATTGGAGGGGAGGGGCTGCGCTAGGTTCAAGGGTGTGGCCGCCCTCCCACCCCTCCACTATTTATAGGTGGGGAGAGAGGGGGCCGGCCCCATTTAGATCCCATCTAGGGTTGGGGGCGGCGGCCAAGGGGGGAGGAGTGCCTCCCAAGTCAAGTGGAGGCCCTTCCCCTTAGGGTTTCCCCTCTCCCATGCGCATGGGCCTTCGGGGGGCTGGTGCCCTTGGCCCATTAAGGTTAGGGCGCCCCCTGCAGCCCATGCTACTGTATTGGACGTGGTGGAACATTTTTCGGACCTCCAAAACATTCCGGAAGCTTCCCGGTACAATACCGGAAAAAATCGAACTTTTCCCGGAACCCGAACAACAACTTTCCATATATAAATCTTTACCTCCGGACCATTCCGGAACTCCTCGTGACGTCCGGGATCTCATCCGGGACTCCGAACAACATTCGGTAATCACATACAAGTCTTCCTAATAACCCTAGCGTCATCGAACCTTAAGTGTGTAGACCCTACGGGTTCGGGAACCATGCAGACATGACCGAGACAACTCTCCGGCCAATAACCAACAGCGGGATCTGGATACCCATGTTGGCTCCCACATGTTCCACGATGATCTCATCGGATGAACCATGATGTCGAGGATTCAATCAATCCCGTATTCAATTCCCTTTGTCCAGCGGTATTGTACTTGCCCGAGATTCGATCGTCGGTATCCCGATACCTTGTTCAATCTCGTTACCGGCAAGTCTCTTTACTCATTCCGTAACACATCATCCCGTGATCAACTCCTTGGTCACATTGTGCACATTATGATGATGTCCTACCGAGTGGGCCCAGAGATACCTCTCCGTGTAACGGAGTGACAAATCCCAGTCTCGATTCGTGCCAACCCAACAGACACTTTCGGAGATACCTGTAGTGAACCTTTATAGCCACCCAGTTACGTTGTGACGTTTGGCACACCCAAAGCACTCCTACGGTATCCGGGAGTTGCACAATCTCATGGTCTAAGGAAATGATACTTGACATTAGAAAAGCTTTAGCAAACAAACTACATGATCTTGTGCTAGGCTTAGGATTGGGTCTTGTCCATCACATCATTCTCCTAATGATGTGATCCCGTTATCAACGACATCCAATGTCCATGGTCAGGAAACTGTAACCATCTATTGATCAACGAGCTAGTCAACTAGAGGCTTACTAGGGACATGGTGTTGTCTATGTATCCACACATGTATCTGAGTTTCCTATCAATACAATTCTAGCATGGATAATAAAAGATTATCATGAACAAGGAAATATGATAATAACCAATTTATTATTGCCTCTAAGGCCCAATACTTCCCTAGGGGGGTCCGGTAACCCTTCCAGCACTCCGGTTTTCTCTGAAATCACCCGAAACACTTCCGGTGTCCGAATATAGCCGTCCAATATATCGATCTTTATGTCTAGACCATTTCGAGACTCCTCGTCATGTCCGTGATCATATCCGGGACTCCGAAAAACCTTCGGTACATCAAAATATATAAACTCATAATGAAACTGTCATCGTAACGTTAAGCGTGCGGACCCTATGGGTTCGAGAACAATGTAGACATGACCGAGACACGTCTCCGGTCAATAACCAATAGCGGAACCTGGATGCTCATATTGGCTCCTACATATTCTACGAAGATCTTTATCGGTCAGACCACATAACAACATACGTTGTTCCCTTTGTCATCGGTATGTTACTTGCCCGAGATTCGATCGTCGGTATCTCAATACCTAGTTCAATCTCGTTATCAGCAAGTCTCTTTACTCGTTCCGTAATACATCATCTCGCAACTAACTCATTAGTTGCATTGCTTGCAAGGCTTAAGTGATGTGCATTACCAAGAAGGCCCAGAGATACCTCTCCGACAATCGGAGTGACAAATCCTAATCTCGAAATACGCCAACCCAACATGTACCTTTGGAGACACCTGTGAAGCACCTTTATAATCACCCAGTTACGTTGTGACGTTTGGTAGCACACAAAGTGTTCCTCTGGCAAACGGGAGTTGCATAATCTCATAGTCACAGGAACATGTATAAGTCATGAAGAAAGCAATAGCAACATACTAAACGATCGGGTGCTAAGCTAATGGAATGGGTCATGTCAATCACATCATTCTCCTAATGATGTGATCCTATTAATCAAATGACAACACATGTTTATGGTTAGGAAACATAACCATCTTTGATTAACGAGCTAGTCAAGTAGAGGCATACTAGTGACGTTTAGTTTGTCTATGTATTCACACAAGTATTATGTTTCCGGTTAATACAATTCTAGCATGAATAATAAACATTTATCATGATATAAGCAAATAAATAATAACTTTATTATTGCCTCTAGGGCATATTTCCTTCAGTCTCCCACTTGCACTAGAGTCAATAATCTAGATTACATAGTAATGATTCTAACACCCATGGAGCCTTGGTGCTGATCATGTTTTGCTCGTGGAAGAGGCTTAGTCAACGGGTCTGCTACATTCAGATCCGTATGTATCTTGCAAATCTCTATGTCTCCCACCTAGACTAGATCCCGGATGGAATTGAAGCGTCTCTTGATGTGCTTGGTTCTCTTGTGAAATATGGATTCCTTTGCCAAGGCAATTGCACCAGTATTGTCACAAAAGATTTTCATTGGACCCGATGCACTAGGTATGATACCTAGATTGGATATGAACTCCTTCATCCAGACTCCTTCATTTGCTGCTTCCGAAGCAGCTATGTATTCCTCTTCACACGTAGATCCCGCCACGACGCTTTGTTTAGAACTGCACCAACTGACAGCTCCACCGTTTAATGTAAACACGTATCCGGTTTGTGATTTAGAATCGTCCGGATCAGTGTCAAAGCTTGCATCAACGTAACCATTTACGATGAGCTCTTTGTCACCTCCATATACGAGAAACATATCCTTAGTCCTTTTCAGGTATTTCAGGATGTTCTTGACCGCTGTCCAGTGATCCACTCCTGGATTACTTTGGTACCTCCCTGCTAGACTTATAGCAAGACACACATCAGGTCTGGTACACAGCATTGCATACATGATAGAGCCTATGGCTGAAGCATAGGGAACATCTTTCATTTTCTCTCTATCTTCTGCAGTGGTCGGGCATTGAGTCTTACTCAACTTCACACCTTGTAACACAGGCAATAATCCTTTCTTTTCTTGATCCATTTTGAACTTCTTCAAAACTTTGTCAAGGTATGTGCTTTGTGAAAGTCCAATTAAGCATCTTGATCTATCTCTATAGATCTTAATGCCCAATATGTAAGTAGCTTCACCGAGGTCTTTCATTGAAAAACTCTTATTCAAGTATCCCTTTATGCTATCCAGAAATTCTATATCATTTCCGGTTAGTAATATGTCATCCACATATAATATCAGAAATGCTATGGAGCTCCCACTCACTTTCTTGTAAATACAGGCTTCTCCAAAATTCTGTACAAAACCAAATGGTTTGATCACACTATCAAAGCGTTTATTCCAACTCCGAGAGGCTTGCACCAGTCCATAAATGGATCGTTGGAGCTTGCACACTTTGTTAGTTACCTTTGGGACAAAACCTTCCGGCTGCATCATATACAACTCTCCTTCCAGAAATCCATTCAGGAATGCAGTTTTGACATCCATCTGCCAAATTTCATAATCATAAAATGCGGCAATTGCTAACATGATTCGGACAGACTTAAGCATCGCTACGGGTGAGAAGGTCTCATCGTAGTCAATCCCTTGAACTTGTCAAAAACCTTTTGCGACAAGTCAAGCTTTGTAGACAGTAACATTACCGTTAGTGTCAGTCTTCTTCTTGAAGATCCATTTATTCTCAATTGCTTGCCTATCATTGGGCAAGTCAACCAAAGTCCACACTTTGTTCTCATACATGGATCCCATCTCAGATTTCATGTCTTCAAGCCATTTTGCGGAATTTGGGCTCACCATCGCTTCTTCATAGTTCGCAGGTTCATCATGATCTAGTAGCATGACTTCCAGAACAGGATTACCGTACTACTCTGGTGCGGATCTTACTCTGGTTGATCTATGAGGTTCAGTAGTAACTTGTTCTGAAGTTTCATGATCATCATCATTAACTTCCTCACTAATTGGTGCAGGTGTCACAAAAACCGGTTTCTGTGATGTACTACTTTCCAATAAGGGAGCAGATACAGTTACCTCATCAAGTTCTACTTTCCTCCCACTCACTTCTTTCGAGAGAAACTCTTTCTCTAGAAAGGATCCATTCTTAGCAACAAATGTCTTGCCTTCGGATCTGTGATAGAAGGTGTACCCAACTGTCTCCTTTGGGTATCCTATGAAGACACATTTCTCCGACTTGGTTTCGAGCTTATCAGGTTGAAGTTTTTTCACATAAGCATCACAGCCCCAAACTTTTAGAAATGACAACTTTGGTTTCTTGCCAAACCACAGTTCATAAGGCGTCGTCTCAACGGATTTTGATGGTGCCCTATTTAACATGAATGCGGCCGTCTCTAAAGCATAACCACAAAACGATAGCGGTAAATTTGTAAGAGACATCATAGATTGTACCATATCAAGTAAAGTACGATTACGACGTTCGGACACACCATTACGTTGTGGTGTTCCGGGTGGCGTGAGTTGCGAAACTATTCCGCATTGTTTCAAATGTAGACCAAACTCGTAACTCAAATATTCTCCTCCATGATCAGATCGTAGAAACTTTATTTTCTTGTTACGATGATTTTCAACTTCACTCTAAAATTCTTTGAACTTTTCAAATGTTTCAGACTTATGTTTCATTAAGTAGATATACCCATATCTGCTTAAATCATCTGTGAAGGTGAGAAAATAACGATATCCGCCACGAGCTTCAACATTCATTGGACCACATACATCTGTATGTATGATTTCCAACAAATTTGTTGCTCTCTCCATAGCTGTAACGCCCCGTGACCAATGTGCCAGGTGTCCTCTAGTTATTCGCTGTTGTTGCCTTGTCATTGCTTGCGTGTCATGCATTGCATATCATGTCATCATGTGCATTTCATTTGCATACGTGTTCGTCTCATGCATCCGAGCATTTTCCCCGTTGTCCGTTTTGCATTCCGGCGCTCCTATCTCCTCCGGTGGTCATTTCTACCTTCTTTTCATGTGTGGGGGTTAAACATTTCCGGATTGGACCGAGACTTGCCAAGCGGCCTTGGTTTACTACCGGTAGACCGCCTGTCAAGTTTCGTACCATTTGGACTTCGTTTGATGCTCCAACGGTTAACCGAGGGACCGAGAAGGCCTCGTGTGTGTTGCAGCCCAACACCCCTCCATTTTGGCCCAAAAACCCACCTAAACCTCCTCCATCATCTCGGTCGTTCGATCACGATCGCGTGGCCGAAAACCGCACCTCATTTGGACTCTCCTAGCTCCCTCTACCTATATATATGTGATCCCCTCCCCAAAAATTGCGGTACAAACCCTAGATCTTACCTCTCTCCGCACCGCCGGACATGTCCGCCCGCCGGCGGACGCGTCCACCCAGCCAGCCACCTCACCCCGCCCAATGAGGGAGTGCCATGTCAGCGCCGCCGCCTCCCGCACCCACTCAGCCGCCGCCACGTCATCCCGCGCCATCTCTCCTTCCCGCCGGCCCGCCAGGGCCCGCGCGAGGCCCTCTGGGCCCGATCGCCGCGCCGCCGCCTGGACACCCGAGCCGCCGCCCGTGCCCGCGCGCCGGCCGCCGCGCGAGCTCGCCGCCCGGCCGTTGCTCCACCGCCACCGCTCCTTCCTGCCGGCGCCGCCTTTTGCCAGCGCGGCCTTTTGCCAGCGCGGCCTCGCCGCCGGAGCTCCACCGCGCCTCAACGGAGTTCCACCGCTCGCCGGAGATCGCGCCGACCTCGCCGGCGTCTTCCTCCACTCCGGCCGGATCCGATCGGGGGAGTGGGATGAGATCCACCACTTCCCCGATCCAAACGTCTTCCCCTCGATCCGGATCTCCTCGTCCCGGATATCTCCGTCCCGCGTTGACTTTCGCGGAGGTATAATTTCACTAAGTCCCCGAAATTCCTAGATTCATATGCCCATGTTCATCATGTCATAACTTTGCATCCGTAGCTCCGATTCATGCGTGTAGCATATCAAAATGTTCGTCTCAGAGAGCACATCATTTCATCTCATTGCATCATTTTCATTTGAGTTCATCTTGATGTCCGAAATGTTGTTAGAAGAGTGCTATTTGAGTTAATTGTCAGATCTGCTGCACCATATAGCTATTTGTCATTTTTGCCATGATTATTGTGTGCATGATATGCCCATGAGCTCTACATGTGTTTTGTTATATGTTTTGCCATCTATCCAGAGGTGCAACCCATGTATTTTTGTGATGTGTGTGGTGACTAGCACAAGCTTGCAAAGTGGTGCATTCGTTAATGCTGAATTCAGGGACTTAGCATTTCCACTAAGTCCTTGATCTGTTTATCTCAATATGCCATATGTTCATGTTGTTTCCTAGTAATCCGTGCCTCTTTTTAGGATGATCAGTAAGGCTGTTTTGCTAATCTTGTAGTGCTCTATCCATCCATGTCTTTGTTTGCAATTATGGAGCACCCTAGCTTGAGTCAATCGAGCTCTACTTTTGTTATTTTGTGAATCTGGGCAGATTGTCTACTTGTTAGCGATTTTGCCGAGGATGTTGTAGTTTGATCCGTGCATACTATGCTATTGTTCTTGCCATGTCTAGCTTGTATTTTGTGTATTCTTGATGGGTGTATGCTTAGATTTTCATGACTTGCTCTGTAGTGAGTGCATCGAGCTCGTAAACATGCCTACTTGATATCTGTTTCAGCATGCTCTAGTTTTTCTCTAAGTCTGTGATCTGATTATGTTTTTGCCATGTTCACATGCTTGCAAATGTATTTTCTGATCCCTTTGGCTCAAGGTCACTAAGGGACTTTTGTTAAGCTCTTTGAGTAGCTCCATGCTATGTCTTGCTTTGCCATGTTAAGTTCCTGTAGCATATAGTTTTCTTGCTCCAAAGTGTGCTACCTGATCTGAAATTCCAGACAAGTGTTAATTTCACCAAGTCTGAGATCTGTTTACCAAATGCATTTTTTCCATGCTTGTTTGAACCTATTAATTGATGAATTGGCCGTAGCTCAGTGCTAGACTTTTGTTAAGAATCATGAATGCATCCCTGCCATGTATTTTGATGCCATGTTTGAATGCTGTAACATGTTCATCTCATTGCATTTAGGTGGCTACTTGCTGTAAATTGCAGAACGTGGCCATATTTGAATCGCTTGCCATTTCCAAACCGTAACTCCGATTCCGGCGTTCTTTATATCGTTTTCAAGCGATTTCATCTCATATTTCCAGTGGCATACTTGGATTTCCAAGTTGAGGCCAGTTTCATTAATTCCTTGTCAAATCTTGCATATGCATCCCATTTTGCATCCCGCATAGCATACCATGTTCGCATCATATTGTTTGAGTTTGCATGTGGTTGATTGTGTCCTTGTTGCTTGTTTGTCTTGTTTTGGTAGAGCCGGGAGACGATTTCGCTAATGAGGAGCCCGTTGAGTTTGCTTTCGAGGATCCAGTCAACTCTGACAACTTTGCAGGCAAGATGACCATACCCTCGAAATCACTTCTATCTTTGCTTGCTAGATGCTCGCTCTTTTGCTATGCCTATGCTGCGATACCTACCACTTGATTATCATGCCTCCTATATTGTTGAACCAAGCCTCTAACCCACCTTGTCCTAGCAAACCGTTGTTTGGCTATGTTACCTCTTTGCTCAGCCCTCTTATAGCGTTGTTAGTTGCAGGTGAAGATTGAAGTCTGTTCCTTGTTGGAACATGGAGATGTTGTTCCTTGTTGGAACATGTTTACTTGTTGGGATATCACAATATATCTTATTTAATTAATGCATCTATATACTTGGTAAAGGGTGGAAGGCTCGGCCTTATGCCTGGTGTTTTGTTCCACTCTTGCCGCCCTATTCTGTCATATCGGTGTTATGTTCCCAGATTTTGCGTCCCTTACGCGGTTGGGCTATAATGGGAACCCCTTGACAGTTCGCCTTGAATAAAACTCCTCCAGCAATGCCCAACATTGGTTTTACCATTTTCCACCTAGCCTTTTCTTTTCCCTTGGGAGTCGTGCTCCTGAGGGTCATCATTATTTTACCCCCCGGGCCAGTGCTCCTCTGAGTGTTGGTCCAAACTAGAGTCCTTTGCAGCGCCCCCCTGGGGAAACTCGAGGTTTGGTTTTAGTTGTATGGAGAGCTCATCTGAGTGTGCCCTGAGAACGAGATATGTGCAGCTCCTATCGGGATTTGTCGGCACATTCGGGCGGTGTTGCTGGTTTTGTTTTACCATTGTCGAAATGTCTTGAAGAACCGAGGTACCGAGTCTGATCGGAACGTCTCGGGAGGAGGTCTATTCCTTCGTTGACCGTGAGAGCTTGTCATGGGCTAAGTTGGGACACCCCTGCAGGGATTTGAACTTTCGAAAGCCGTGCCCGCGGTTATGGGCAGATGGGAATTTGTTAATGTCCGGTTGTAGAAAACCTGAAGTTGATCTTAACTAAAATACATCAACCGCATGGGTAACCGTGATGGTCTCTTTCCGGCGGAGTCCGGGAAGCGAACACGGTGTTGGAGTTATGTTTGACGTAGGTTGTTCTAGGATCACTTCTTGATCATAGTTTATCGATCGTGCTTTGCCTTCTCTTCTCGCTCTCTTTTACGCATGTTAGCCACCATATATGCTAGTCGCTTGCTGCAGCTCCACCTCATACCTTTTACCTTACCCATAAGCTTAAATAGTCTTGATCGCGAGGGTGCGAGATTGCTGAGTCCCTGTGGCTCACAGATACTTCCAAAACCAGCTTGCAGGTGCCGATGAGTCTGTGCAGATGACGCAACCAAGCTCAGGAGGAGCTCGTTGAAGATCTTGTCCTTTGTGTTGTTCCGTTCTAGTTGATCAGTAGTGGAGCCCAGTTGGGGTCGATCGGGGACCTTTGTCGCACTTGGGGTTCTTCTTTTATTTTGGTTCCGTAGTCGGACCTTGATTGTATTTGGATGTTGTAATGCTTTATTCATGTAATTGTGTGAAGTGGCGATTGTAAGCCAACTATGTATCTTTTTCCCCTATTGTATTACATGGGTTGTGTGAAGATTACCTCACTTGCGACATTGCTTTCAATGCGGTTATGCCTCTAAGTCGTGCTTCGACACGTGGGAGATATAGCCGCATCGAGGGCGTTACAATAGCACCGGAGAATGGCGTTTTAGTCATCTTACCCATGAGGCATGGTTCGCAAGTACCAAGTGATTCATAATCAAGTGGTTCCGAAAGTCCATCAGTATGGAGTTTCTTCATGCGCTTTACACTGATATGACCTAAACGGCAGTGCCACAATTACGTCGCACTATCATTATCAACTCTGCATCTTTTGGCTTCAACATTATGAATATGTGTATCACTACTATCGAGATTCATCAAAAATAGACCACTCTTCAAGGGTGCTTGACCATAAAAGATATTACTCATATAAATAGAACAACCATTATTCTCTGATTTAAATGAATAACCGTCTCGCATCAAACAAGATCCAGATATAATGTTCATGCTTAACGCTGGCACCAAATAACAATTATTTAGGTCTAATACTAATCCCGATGGTAGATGTAGAGGTAGCGTGCCGACTGCGATCACATCGACTTTGGAACCATTTCCCACGCGCATCGTCACCTCGTCCTTCGCTAGTGTTCGCTTAATCCGTAGTCCCTGTTTCGAGTTGCAAATATTAGCAACAAAAATAGTATCAAATACCCAGGTGCTACTGCGAGCTCTAGTAAGGTACACATCAATAACATGTATATCACATATACCTTTGTTCACCTTGCCATCCTTCTTATCCGCCAAATACTTGGGGCAGTTCTGCTTCCAGTGACCAGTCTGCTTGCAGTAGAAGCACTCAGTTTCAGGCTTAGGTCCAGACTTGGGTTTCTTCTCCTGAGCAGCAACTTGCTTGCTGTTCTTCTTGAAGTTCCCCTTCTTCTTCCCCTTGCCCTTTTTCTTGAAACTAGTGGTCTTGTTGACCATCAACACTTGATGCTCCTTCTTGATTTCTACCTCCACAGCTTTTAGCATTGCGAAGAGCTCGGGAATTGTTTTATCCATCCCTTGCATATTATAGTTCATCACAAAGCTCTTGTAGCTAGGTGGAAGTGATTCGAGAATTCTGTCAATGACGCAATCATCCGGAAGATTAACTCCTAGTTGAATCAAGTGATTATTATACCCAGACATTTTGAGTATATGCTCACTGACAGAACTGTTCTCCTCCATCTTGCAGCTATAGAACTTATTGGAGACTTCATATCTCTCAATCCGGGCATTTGCTTGAAATATTAACTTCAACTCCTGGAACATCTCATATGCTCCATGACGTTCAAAACGTCGTTGAAGTCCCAGTTCTAAGCCGTAAAGCATGGCACATTGAACTATCGAGTAGTCATCAGCTTTGCTCTACCAGACATTCTTAACGTCGTCAGTTGCATCAGCAGCAGGCCTGGCACCCAGTGGTGCTTCCAGGATGTAATTCTTCTGTGCAGCAATGAGGATAATCCTCAAGTTACGGACCCAGTCCGTGTAATTGCCACCATCATCTTTCAACTTTGCTTTCTCAAGGAACGCATTAAAATTCAACGGAACAACAGCACGGGCCATTTATCTACAATTAAACATAAACAAGCAAGATACTATCAAGTACTAAGTTCATGATAAATTTAAGTTCAATTAATCATATTACTTAAGAACTCCCACTTAGAAAAACATCCCTCTAATCTTCTAAGTGATCACGTGATCCAAATCAACTAAATCATAACCGATCATCACGTGAAATGGAGTAGTTTTCAATGGTGAACTTCACTATGTTGATCATATCTACTATATAATTCACGCTCGACCTTTCGGTCTCAGTGTTCCGAGGCCATATCTGCATATGCTAGGCTCGTCAAGTTTAACCTGAGTATTCTGCGTGTGCAAAACTGGCTTGCACCCGTTGTAGATGGACGTAGAGCTTATCACACCCGGTCATCACGTGGTGTCTGGGCACGACGAACTTTGGCAACGGTGCATACTCAGGGAGAACACTTCTTGATAATTTAGTGAGAGATCATCTTATAATGCTACCGTCAATCAAAGCAAGATAAGATGCATAAAAGATAAACATCACATGCAATCAATATAAGTGATATGATATGGCCATCATCATCTTGTGCTTGTGATCTCCATCTCCGAAGCATTGTCATGATCACCATCGTCACCGGCGCGCCACCTTGATCTCCATCGTAGCATCGTTGTCGTCTCGCCAATCTTATGCTTCTACGACTATCGCTACCGCTTAGTGATAAAGTAAAACATTACAGGGCGATTGCATTGCATACAATAAAGCGACAACCATATGGCTCCTGCCAGTTGCCGATAACTCGGTTACAAAACATGATCATCTCATACAATAAAATTTAGCATCATGTCTTGACCATATCACATCACAACATGCCCTGCAAAAACAAGTTAGATGTCATGTACTTTGTTTGTTGCAAGTTTTACGTGGCTGCTACGGGCTTAAGCAAGAACCAATCTTACCTACGCATCAAAACCACAATGATAGTTTGTCAAGTTGGTGCTATTTTAACCTTCACAAGGATCGGGCGTAGCCACACTCAGTTCAACTAAAGTTGGAGAAACTGACACCCGCCAGCCACCTGTGTGCAAAGCACGTCGGTAGAACCAGTCTCACGTAAGCGTACGCGTAATGTCGGTCCGGGCCGCTTCATCCAACAATACCGCCGAACCAAAGTATGACATGCTGGTAAGCATTATGACTTATATCGCCCAGAACTCACTTGTGTTCTACTCGTGCATATAACATCAACACATTAAAACCTGGCTCGGATGCCACTGTTGGGGAACGTAGTAATTTCAAAAAATTTCCTACGCACACGCAAGATCATGGTGATGCATAGAAACGAGAGGGGAGAGTGTTGTCTACGTACCCTCGTAGACCAGAAGCGGAAGCATTAGCACAACGCGGTTGATGTAGTCGTACGTCTTCACGGCCCGACCGATCAAGCACCGAAACTACGGCACCTCCGAGTTCTAGCACACGTTCAGCTCGATGACGATCCCCGAACTCTGATCAAGCAAAGTGTCGGGGAAGAGTTCCGTCAGCACGACGGCGTGGTGACGATCTTGATGTTCTACCGTCGCAGGGCTTCGCCTAAGCACCGCTACAATATTATCGAGGATTATGGTGGAGGGGGGCACCGCACACGGCTAAGAGAACGATCACGAAGATCAACTTGTGTGTCTAGAGGTGCCCCCTGCCCCCGTATATAAAGGAGAAAGGGGGAGAGGCCGGCCGGCCCTTGGGGCGCGCCAAGGAGGGGGGAGTCCTCCTCATAGTAGGAGTAGGACTCCCCTTTCCTAGTCCAACTAGGAAGAGAGGGAGAGGGAAAGAGGGGCCGCGCCCCCCTCCCCTAGTCCAATTCGGACTCCCCATGGGAGGGGGTGCGCCACCTCCTGGGCTGCTGCCCTCTCTCTCCCCTCAGGCCCACTAAGGCCCAATACTTCCCCGGGGGGTTCCAGTAACCCTTCCAGCACTCCGGTTTTCTCCGAAATCACCCAAAACACTTCCGGTGTCCGAATATAGCCGTCCAATATATTGATCTTTATGTCTCGACCATTTCGAGACTCCTCGTCATGTCCATGATCATATCCGGGACTCCGAAAAACCTTCGTTACATCAAAATATATAAACTCATAATGAAACTGTCATCGTAACGTTAAGCGTGCGGACCCTATGGGTTCGAGAACAATGTAGACATGACCGAGACACGTCTCCGGTCAATAACCAATAGCGGAACCTGGATGCTCATATTGGCTCCTACATATTCTACGAAAATCTTTATCGGTCAGACCGCATAACAACATACGTTGTTCCCTTTGTCATCGGTATGTTACTTGCCCAAGATTCGATCGTCGGTATCTCAATACCTAGTTCAATCTCGTTATCGACAAGTCTCTTTACTCGTTCCGTAATACATCATCTCGCAACTAACTCATTAGTTGCATTGCTTGCAAGGCTTAAGTGATGTGCATTACCGAGAGGGCACAAAGATACCTCTCCGACAATCGGAGTGACAAATCCTAATCTCGAAATACGCCAACCCAACATGTACCTTTGGAGACACCTGTAGAGCACCTTTATAATCACCCAGTTACGTTGTGACGTTTGGTAGCACACAAAGTGTTCCTCCGGCAAACGGGAGTTGCATAATCTCATAGTCACAGGAACATGTATAAGTCATGAAGAAAGCAATAGCAACATACTAAACGATCGGGTGCTAAGCTAATGGAATGGGTCATGTCAATCACATCATTCTCCTAATGATGTGATCCCGTTAATAAAATGACAACACATGTCTATGGTTAGGAAACATAACCATCTTTGATTAACGAGCTAGTCAAGTAGAGGCATACTAGTGACGTTTAGTTTGTCTATGTATTCACACAAGTATCATGTTTCCGGTTAATACAATTCTAGCATGAATAATAAACATTTATCATGATATAAGGAAATAAATAATAACTTTATTATTGCCTCTAGGGCATATTTCCTTCATGTGTATGACTCAAGAGGATACCGATATATCTCACCTTGGGTTTTGTAAAGTATCGTGGAGCAAAGGGAATAGCACATGATAACCAAAGGTTTACTTGAATGTCATTCATGTACTCATAGGGATCCATATGGATGTCCACAGTTCCGCTATCGGTAATTAAACAAAGGGGTTTTGTTCATGTCTATGTTTTACCGAACCTACAAGGTCACAAGATTAAGGTAATCACGATCTATTGATTGTTAGTAGGACAAGGGTAATGAGGAAATATTTGTGAAATAGTTTCAAGAGGAATCGAAAGCGTTTCAGGGTCACTGGAAGGGTTTCGGAGTTTACCAGGCAATACTGGGTATTACCTATAAATAGTATATAGGTGGAAAATGTTTCTGGAGATGTTAAATTGATAATAAAAGGCTCTAGTAATAGTTAGGGCATTTATATATTTAACTTAATATTAGGGGGCATAAAAAGGCCATGTGGTGGAAGGCTACTTGGGCCACTTGGGCCCAAAAGGGGTGACGCCCCCTTTTCCCCATGGAAAGGGGAGGGGAGGCCGAATTGGAGGGGGACTCCCCCTCCTCTTGGCTGGCGCAAGGGGGGTAGGTCCTTCCCCCTGTGGGGCGCCCCCTCCTCTCCCCTCCAACCTGTATATACTAGAGGTCTCGGGCACCTTTGAACACACAAGTTTTGGAGCCTCCTTTAGCTCTCTATGTCTAGTTCTAGTTGGTCATAGTTAATCAATTAGAGCTAGACCTAGATCATATAATCCTCATAATTAGAAGCCCAATATGGTTCTAATCTCCTTCCTCTAATTCTCTAGCGATGATTAGCTCTGGAGGGCGAAGCGCTGCCAGATCATGAAGACTGTGCGCTTGCAACTAGTAGAGAGGTCGTGCTTTCGGTCTTCTGTTCGAGGGACTGTTCGTGGGCGGTTCGGGGGATCATTCATCCACGGTTCGAGGGAGTCCAAGTAAGATCTACACCGTCTCGTCTTATTCCGCTGCAACTCGGAGTCAGTAATTGATGTCTACTATGAACTTTATTCTTCTAAACTCTCTTGGGCCTCCAAGAGCAGAGTTTTGTAGGACAACAACAAATTTCCCTCAAGTGAATGACCCAAGATTTATCAATCCATGGGAGGTGTAGGATGAAGATGGTCTCTATCAAACAACCCTGTAATCAAATACAAGCAATCTCTTGTGTCCCCAACACACCCAATACAATGGTAAATTGTATAGGTGCACTAGTTTGGCAAAGAGATGGTGATACAAGTGTAGTATGGATAGTAGATATAGGTTTTTATAATATGAATTAATAAAAATAACAAGGTAGCAACTGATAAAAGTGAGCACAAATGGCATTGCAATGTTTGGAAACAAGGCCTAGGGTTCATACTTTCACTAGTGCAATCTCTCAACAGTGCTAACATGATTGAATCATATAACAATCCCTCAACGTGCAATAAAGAATCACTCCAAAGTTCCTCTCAGAGAAAGTAGGATGTAAACATGTATCAACCTCTATGCCTAGATTACCCCGATGTCACCACGGGAATCCTCATGTTGATTATCAAAACATATATCAAGTGACTCAATAGAATACCCCATTGACAGGATCCTGAACCCAGGGTACCTGATGTAAAGGAGCCCGACCTCGACCAAGGCCCACCAGCCCCAAGGTGTATCGGGGAACCCTAAGAAGGCAAAGGCAATGAGCGTGTGCCTCAAGATAGAGGGCGGCGGCTAAATTGATCTGACCTACCTCATGTGTAAACCCTAGGCCTCTCCTGTCTATATAAATGGAGGCCTAGGTCCTCATTAGCGATCCAGTCTGAAACTCAATCTCGATAGACATCCCAAACACCATTTGCAATCCTCTGTAGGATGCCCCTCACCATGAATAACAAGACAAAGCATGATGTAGAATATTACTCTCTGGAGGCCCGAACCTGGGTAAATTGTGTCTGCAGACTCCATCCTGGTACTTCCGGTCTCTTCATGAACCCTACCGAGGGATCTAACGGGAATTTGCACTGTCACTTGGCGCGCCAGGCCCGGGCGACGTTGACCGAAGAACGAACCCAGCACGTGGAACCATTAGAGGCTGGCGATCTCTCGCCAGGCCAGTAGCTCATGCTCGGCTCTTTCAAGTTGGTTGCTGACAGATCAGGGCAATTCCTTGACATCTTGCTTTCACGCTACATCAAACGCGTGTATGATAGGCAAGGGCAGGCCAAAGGGATCTATGATCGCCCTGATCACCTCTCATGGATACTGATATGTCTCCAACATATCTATAACTTTTTATTGTTCCATGCTATTATACTATCAATCTTTGGATGTTTATTATGCAATTATATATATCATTTTTGGGGACTAACCTATTAATCTAGTGCCCGGTGCCAGTTGTTTTTTTGCTTATTTTTGGCTTTTTAGAAAATCAGCACCAAACAAAGTCCAAACGCTACGAAACTTTTTGACGATTTTTTCTGGACCAGAAGGGACTATCGGGGTTACCATCCTGACAATGAGTACTAGGGGTACGAATAAGGGGCAGACTCTAGCTACAGTGCAGGCGTACCACCCGGTGTTTTACGAGTTCAGGCCCCTCTAGGCGGAGGTAACAACCCTATGTCTCGTGCCCCGAGGCTTGGTTTTGCTTTGATGGGTATAGTTACAAATGTTGCCGACCCTAGCTCAGGAGGTGGAGTGTGACTTATATAGAGTGTGTTGCAGCCCCATGTCCTCCACGTCGCCAAGGCACTTAATGCCATTGATTGCGTCAGTTACAAATGTAAAGAGCCTCTACTACAGCAGTTACAGGTAACAGTAGTCTTGACTCCGCCTTAAGGGTGACTTAGGATTCCTCGACTATTATAGCTCCCACGCCATCCCTTCACCTCTTTAGTCCGAGTGGTGGTTGTCCAGCCGAGTGCCGTCGAGGTGTCTGAGTGGACTTCCATAGATATGCATCCGAATGTTGGTATGGTCCAGGGACCTACCCATGGTTGTGATGGGCCCCATGTGGGTCCTATATGATGGGTCCTTGACCCTACCTATAATAGGTGACCTCATCATTAGCCCCCGAATCGGTTGAGGTTTCGTAGGATGAATGGGTCGATCCTTCGGTTAAATATTGATCGCCGAGAAAAACCCGGTGGCATTCGTTTGTCTCTCGAAGGAGATAGACTTGGGGTCCGAGTGAGGGCACGCCATTATAACTCGAGTGAAAATGTCGACGCATGGTCTGATTCTCTGGAGAGGTGCCACTCCTATCCTAGGGGAACGCCAGCTAGTCCAGGTTTACGAGTCATGCACCTTGGAGCCTACTGAAAGGGCCAAGTCAACCCGCGGAGGGGCATCAAGCTCATCTCATAGCAATCCTGAAGAGGACTTCGGTCGGGTGTTTAGCTTGGCTGAGTGCACGGGTCCCCGCGGAGGGTGGTCAGTCGGACTAACATGTGTCCTTTAGGAAAGGAATCATGGGTAATCAATCGGATTGATTCGCTCCGGAAATCCCGGGATTTAAATTTGTGTGCGCGCACACAGAAGCGGTAACGACGTGCGTTAGTGGGGAAAGTGGGGGCACGACGCCTCGATTTTGCGCATGAAATCCTCCACATGCCGCATCTATTCTGTGTGATGCCCTATTGCGTGTGCCGTTGATCCAGAGGTCTATGGTGCAAGATCTGGCTCGCGATATAAAAGATTTGGAGGCCAAGGCCAGGACCTCAGATCCCCTTCTCTCTGCTCCGGCTCCTTCGCTTCTCCTCTCCACTCGAGTGCTCAGAGCCCCCTCAACAATGGCAAGAGACTCCATGGCCAAGGCGGAGAAGGCAAAGAAGGCCGGGAAAGCCACCTCCTTCAGCTCCAGTGCAACAGATGGAGGCACAACGGGGAACTGGATGCCTTCGCGCGTCTCTGCCAAGCGGCTGGAAGATCTCGCGGTGGAGGGACTCATCCCTCGGGATGGGTGGTGTCGTCCGGGCGCGGGGGAGGTCGAGTCGGCGCCACAGGAGGACGAGCGTGTCCTGGTGGTCACCCACATTGCGAGGGGATTCTCAATGCCTCCCCACCCTTTCTTCCGGGCGTTCCTTGATTATTTCGGAGAGCAACTCCACCATATCCCCCCAAATGCCATCATCTACCTCTCAGCTTCCATCTCCCTCTGTGAAAACTTCCTTGGATGTCACCCCTATTGGGGGATCTTCAAGCACATCTTCACTTGTCGGTCGATCGTTGTCAAGAAAGATTCACCAACTGGTGAGAAGACCGGGTTCAACCAGCTGTGCGGGGGCTTGGGCATCCAGCTCCAGGGTGACAACGCCTTTCGTAAAATGAGCTTTCCCGACTCTGTCAAGGGGTAGTAGGGAACCTTGTTCTACTGCAGAGACGTCCCCGGGGCCAACGGCCAGTCGGGTCTCCCTCCATATTCTGCAGAGAGGGTGTGGACTCCCGAGTCCCTTTCAGTGACGAGAGAGGAGAAGGTAGACATCAGTATCTTGGTTGTTGCCCTCGTTAGTTGTAACGCCCCAGATACGACTTTCCCAATTTGTATCCAACTCTTGCTGTTTCCGGCGTTAAGTTATATTTATTTCCTCGGGTTCGGGTTTTGTCTCCATGTGTTGTTTTCGTTTTCATGCATCTCATATCATGTCATCATGTGCATTGCATTTGCATACGTGTTCGTCTCATGCATCTGAGCATTTTCCTCGTTGTCCGTTTTGCATTCCGGCGCTTCGTTCTCCTCCGGTGGTCATTTCTAGCTTTCTTTCGTGTGTGGGGATTAAACATTTCTGGATTGGACCGAGACTTGTCATGCGGCCTTGGTTTACTACCGGTAGACCGCCTGTCAAGTTTCGTATCATTTGGACTTCGTTTGATACTCCAACGGTTAACCGAGGGACCGAAAAGGCCTCGTGTGTGTTGCAGCCCAACACCCCTCCAATTTGACCCAAAACCCACCAAACTCTGCTCCATGTCCTAGAGCGTTCGATCACGATCGCGTGGCCGAAAACCGCACCTCAATTGGACTCTCCTAGCTCTACTTATGCCTATATATACACCCCCCCGTTTTTCGGATCTTCCCCTACCTCCGAACCCTAATAGATCCCCGCGCCGAGCCGGACACGTCCGACCCGGCCGGACAAATCGCCACCCGCCACCGCTGCCACGTGCCGCGTCCCCGTTGCCCCGCGCCTCAGGCCCACTTCGCCGCCGCCGCCAGCCCATGGAGCCCGAGGCTGGCCCTCCCGGCCCGCAGCCGCCGCCTCCCGTGCCCGCATCGCCCCGCCGCCAGGGACGGCCGCGCCGCCGTCTTCCTCCCGGTCGGCCACCGCGCCGCCATCGCCGGCCGGCGCCGCCACGCCGCCGCGGCACGCCTCCCGTCGCCGCCTTCAGCCGACCCCGCCGCCCCTTGCCGCGAAGGAGCCCGCCGCCTCACGCCCGGGCCGGCCTCGCCTCCCTCTTCCTCCGGCCGACCCCGCCCCGGCCAACTTCTCCGGCGACCTCGAAGAACTCCGGCGCCGAGCTCGTGCTACAGTACCCCGGCGTGAACAGTACCTGAGATCTGGATCCAGATCTGGAATTCGAACGGTTGACTTTTTCCCTCTCATTCCAGATTTTTATGCCTACTTTGACCGCCCGTAACTTTGCATCCGTAGCTCCGATTTGGGCATATGATATGTCAAAATCTTCGCCTCAATGAGTACATCATTTCTTTCCATTGCATAATTTTCATTTGAGTTCATCTTGGTGCCCAAAATGCTGCTAGAAGGAGGCTTCGTGAGTTAATTGTCAGATCTGCTAGTTCATCTTAGACTTTTGTCATTTTTGCCATGATTATTGTATGCATGCTATGCCTGTGAGTCCTTCATATGTTTTTTAAGCATTTTGTCTTATTTCCAGAGGTGCAACCCATGAATTTTTAGGATGTGTGTGGTGACTTGTGCAAGCTCGCAAAGAGAGGCACCCGGTAAATCTGTTTTCAGGGACTTAGTTGTTTTCACTAAGTCTGGGATATTTTAGTTCATGATGCCATATGTTCAGCTTGTTTCCTAGTGATCCGTGCCTCTTTTGAGGATGCTCAGTAAGGGACTTTTGTTATTCATGTTATGTTCTTTCCATCCATATCTTTGTTTTCAATTATGGAGCACCATAGCTTGAGTCAATCGAGCTCTACTTTTGCTTCATGGTGAATCTGGGCAGATCGTCAACTCGTTTGCGATTTTGCCGGCGTTGTTGTAGTTGATCCGTGTATGCTATGCCATTGTTCTTGCCATGTCTAGCTTGTATTTTGTGCCTTCTTTATGGCTGTATGCTTGCCTTGCCATGACTTGCTCCGTGGTGAGTGCATCGAGCTCGTTTATATGCCTTCGTGAGTTATATTTCAGCATGTCTCAGTTTTCACTAAGTCTGAAAACTGATTGTGTTTTAGCTATGTTCGTGTGCCCGTTAATATACTTTGTGAACCCTTTTGACCCCAGGTCACTTTGGGTCTTTTGTTAAGCTTGTTGAGTAGCTCCATGCCATGTTCTTACTTGTCATGTTCAGGTCATGTATCATGTTGTTTTGCTGCTCCGAAGAGAGCATCGTGGTCTGAAATTTCAGACTAGTGTTAATTTCACTAAGTCTGGAATCTTTTGTGCATTTGCGTTTTTGCCATGCTTGTTTGAACCTCTTAATGGATGAATTGGCCGTGGCTCAGTGCTAGTCTTTTGTTAAGCATCTTGTGTGCATCCCTGCCATGTATTTTGTTGTCATGTTTGGTGGCTGTAGCATGTTTGTTGCATTGCGTTTAGATGCCTACTTGCTGTAAATTGCAGACCGGTGTCATATCTTAAAACGCTTGCCATTTCCAAACCGTAACTCCGATTCCAATGATCTTTATATCGTTTTCAAGCGATTTCATCCCCTCTATCCAGTGGCACCCTTGGAATT